>NW_023339652.1:4732765-4743205 GCF_004916995.1 Morone saxatilis | reverse complement strand
TCTTATCTTATCTTATCTTATGGATAGGTAGTGCACATAAAACTGTAATGGTTAAACAGCTTGTGTATTTATGTATAAGTAAAAGTGATATACAGATAAAGCTTAACTTCACTGGTATACTCGACCTGTGCAGGTAAAGTGTCACAGTGATAAGCTTGTGAGTTCAACAGTCTTTTAGCCTGTGGGATGGAGCTGTCCCTGAGCCTGGTGCGGGACCAGATGCTGCGGTACCGTCTACAAGACAGCTGGCGTGGCTGGGGTGATTGGGGTCTCGGATGATCCTGTTGGCCTTCTTCCTGCACTGCTGGGTGTAGAGGTCCTCTGTGGATGGCAGCTCCATCCCGGTAATGTGCTGTGCAGTTTTCAAAACCCTCTGTAAAGTCTTACGGTTGAGGGCGGTGCAACTGCCGCAACCAGACAGCGATGGAGGCAGTCAGGGATACTGGTTCATATCCTGGAGTCCATGTTCAAAGGTGAAAATGATAGATGTAAGATAGATGCATATTTGTTTGACTATTTCTTTTCCTTTGTGACCAATAGTTTTATATTTCTCAAATGTCTCATACACATAGAAACACAGTTATGTTTCAGGAAAAAATCTGTGAACTATTTGCCAAAAAAAGTCAAGAAAAGAGCCAAAAAGTCCAGAAAAAGTTCTTAAAAGAGAAGAAGAGAAGAAATAAATGTGCACTTTACAGATTACGGATTATTTAACATGATCAGCAGATATGTAACATCTATGCGATGTTAACTGAGAAGGTTTTTGGGTCTAAAATTGTGTGTGTGTGTGTGTGTGTGTGTGTGTGTTTATTTGTGCTGTTGTTTGTGTAAGAACTTCCTTAAACATGTCATTACGTGTGGGTGTTTGTGTGCGATCCATCACACTTGGATGGATAATCAAGGCCTTCCGAGCGCACAACAGGATAATCACATCTCTCTTCTGATTGAACACATGGGGATGGGGTTATCCAGCTCTGTTGTGTTCGTATTGTCTGGAATAGGACACTGTTTCATGGTTAATAAAACTATAGGGCTTTTACTGTGGTAAATATTATATATTTGTTGGGAACTGGGAAGATACTTGATACTTGACCACTATCCTCTTCCATGGCACCGTCCTGCACTCTAACCCTGTTGGCTAAATGCATCCAGTAGCAAAATACATTCTTATCTACACTCTATCGCGATTAGATTCTCTAAACCCCTTAAGCCAAAGAATCAACACTGAAAGCGGTAATAGCCTATCATCAAAATATCAGTCGAGCAAATAAAAAACGCTTCAGACTTAATATATGCTTGAGCATTAGATAAGACGTGTAACTACATTATATCGGCCCATTTTCTGTCTTTGCAGTTCTTTGCTCAGACAGTTGTACAACATCACATTTTGCCAGAGGGCAGGTTTAATTCTCCAAAGAGACCCCATTTAAGCATTCATTATAAGATCCTCTCAAATATGAGAAAATGTTTGAATTACCTTCCAGATTCACAAAGTTATTACTCAGAGACTGAAAATAGTTCCCTGGGTTTTAAACCTGCTCTTTTATATTGACCATTAAAATCCAGACACAGAATATGCAGGTCAAGTGTGGATGTATGAAATACAAGAAACACCTCTCTCTTGTGGTCTCATTGAGTACTACAGTCATGACTGTGCTTGCCTTTGAGCCATTAGTCAATTTATTAGTAATGTTCATTCTCTGTCAAGATTCAAATTAAATAAAAAATGTCAATGAAAATTAGATCAAACATTTCTTTCTACCCCTCCCATTTTCCCTGAATTCATGCCCAACGTCAACAACCCTGATGTGAACCCGTAGTGTGTTTTGTGTTGACACTCCAGGCTCAGTGAGTGAGCGATTATGAATCACAACCACAGTGTAGCCACAGAAAAATTACACGAGTGACATTTGGAGTGTCGCACACAGCCGGAGAGGTTAGTGAAATACAAGCCGCTGCTGGAATGTCCACAATGTTTCACAGTACTGTAGCAGAGAGACAGAACCACTGTGGACCTGCTTGTATTTGCCTACAGGCAGTGTTACACTCTGAGCTCCTCTCCAGTGGTGGAATAGGAAAGTGCTGCCGGACAGACTGATGTATATTTGGAAAAATAAAATCTGTATTGCATGTTTTTTTTAATACTTAAAAAAGTATACTCATTTGCAGGCAATATCTCACCTGCTAACTGAATTCCATGTGAAACTTCATTAACAATTTTTAGCTGGCTAGACAAGTGGGCTACTGCACTTAAGTACAACTTTGAGGCACTTTAAATAAGTAATTCAACGTATATTACTTTATACTTCTATTCAAATACAGAACATTTTACATGTCAAACAAGATATAATGTAGTAATATAGAATAAGCCACCCAACTGTAAACAAGATGGTTCCACCTCAACCAGCTACAACAGTAAAATGCTACTTACATATAAATGCATTGACAATAGTATTTTAATTAAAAATATATTATATTAAAACACAAACACATGGGCCATTTTTCTGAATAATGAGCTGTTTTTTATATCTTGCTGGGATATACCAGGAAATATGGTACATTTTTACTCTACTACATTTATCTGACAACTGTAGTTTTAGCAAATTATTGTTTTATAACAAAAAATACACCCAGTTACCATTTTATCAGGCATTCATAGCTAACCGTAGTGCAGCCTCATACAACATTAGGGTAATTAAATATAAGAACACAATACAATTCAACAGACAAATGATGGCCTCCAAAAGGACCTGTTGTTACCTTGATTATGGGAGGATTTATTACTAGGCTGATGTCTCAAACAGCATTAGTTTTAGCCTGGTGTGCCAAAGAAACTAGATAATGAAATAAATAAGAAAAATATTATGTAATGTTTTTGATTAAACTGCCCAACAGTATATAACATAGTTTTAGAAAATAGTCTACTGTTGAGCTACAACATAAAAAAAGGCTGCTTGATGGATCATTAATAATAATTCACTACACAATGCTTGCAGCCTGCATAATGGAGTACTTTCACTCAAGGATTTGAATACTTTTTTCACCACTGCTGACTAGAAATGGCTCTAATTCTCCTAAAAACAAGAATCAGGAATATAATGCTCAAGACCAGAGCAAAATATAATATATTCAGCCAGAATAAAAAGGAGTAATAGAGGAGAAGTACAAAGAAAAACTGAAATTGGAGAATATCTGAAATTTTCTCTTTATTTCTAATTTAACAAAGACTGAGCACATAAAAGCAGAAGATTTAATAGGAATAGAAATATGATTCAGAGAGCAGAGAATGTAGTAATGGGATTTTCAGTGGAAATATTGTGATTTGAAAGCATAGTGCCATGTAGAATATAAACAACAAAAATACTGCTCACTTACAGCGTGATGAAACACATGATGCAGTATGACACACCGCATGTAACCTCCCTCCCCCTCAGTCACACAATAAGTACAATTAGAGGCCATTTGTTCTCTACTCTGGTGTTGATGGTACAATCAAGGGTGTTCATAATGACTCACATTTGGAAGGAAAGGTACACACACAGTGCTGCCCCCCACCCCTAAACACACTCCCCAGGCACATCTAAAGAGATCAAAGACAAAATGTGCATTTTTAATTCGTTTAAAATCCTTCCAATGATACAGAAATTCGTATTTCAGAAGGATAAAAATGCACTTTCACATTGCTGGAATGACTTATATGCAGTAGGCTACATGAGCGATTACAGCAATGTCAAATGATTAATGGTATCAGCTGACCTCTATCAGTTTCTAATGTGATCTCCACACCTTGTTAGCTGGAGACAGTCTGGACTGTCGGGGACGAGCCCTGCGCGAGACAGTCTTGTCACATAATAAATAACTTGCCCTTTTATTGTGATCAAACCATTTTTATTGGAGTCATTATCAGGTGAAATGTGCAGGGAACTGCTATCTTGGATGATTAATTTATGTTGTTGTAGTAAAAGCACATTATGCATTTGAGGAAAAAAAACAAATCAGTATTACAATGATGGTAACTGCTTTCACTGTTAGATAATGTGTTACTCTGTGTGTTTGCAGAATAGGGCCTGTTTCATTTCTTGTAAAAAAAATCTTGTAAAATAGTGTGAGCTAGTCAACAATTTTTGGTGTCATATCGATGTGTCTAACTTGACGTTCATAATGTGGTGTCTTAAAAGTGATTAACACAAATCTCTGTTAATTTTGTCACTATTTTAGCTAGTTTTTCCTCCTGCATTAACAGGATGATTCATGACATATCTGAACACAAAGAAACAGAAAGAAATGGACGTTTTATACAAAACAGTGAAAGATTTAATGTTCACAACAACATGGAAAGTAAGAAATTCAAACTGCTTAAATACCACTTCATGTTGGAATAATGCAACATTACATTAACTGTCATAATTAAATATGTCTCATTGGGTATATAGCATGTATAGAATAAATGGGCATTTACATTACATATTTACAATCTCATGTACAATATAAAATCTGCTTGCCACAGGTCCTCAGATTCAGCTGAGTCACCTTCAGATTTGCACAAAACTAGTTCTTATCTCTTGTTGCAAATGCAGCTGCTGTTTGCCCGCCTGTGGCTACAAATCCACGTCAAAGCCAAGTTTCCTTCACAGGACGTGGTAGACGGGCCTAGATCCGGGGCTCTCCGGCGTGCAGGGCTGTGAGTCGGAGCTGCCGGGGGAGAAGGTGGCCGTGTCTCTCAGAGCTGCCGGTCCGCAGCTGGACTCCACCGAGGACAGACGGTCCACGATGCTGGAGAGGCACTCCAGACTGGAGGCTCCGACTGTCTTATCGCACAAACTCTCTGATAAGAGGAAGACAAAGTCAGGATGTAAATACAGGGATCATTTTAGTAAGTATAATACCACATATGTATGATGTGTGTAAAAATGCATGACATGTATAGACAGAGGATTTTAGTTTATGAAAAACATTTTCATTTAAATGTTTTATCAGGTTTTTCATTTTATAACAGTTAAATCCTGAAACTATAGGACTCCCAGATTATCCAGCATTCAGTGATTCAGTTATTAGATTTTTAAAGCGCTATGCTGGCATGAATGCATGTCATATTCATATCAGGCTGCTGTTGCTGTCAAAAGGTCTTACCGTTCTTTGCATATGAATAACTGTTGCTGTAGTTTGCATTCAGCTGTTGCCACACTGGACTGTTGCTGTCAACCTGCAAGAAAATGAGAAATAAAATTTACCCTTGAATTCTTTAAAAAAAAAAAAAAAACACAGGGAACAGAAATGTGTTATGTTTGTATAAATATATATGGGCTAGGAAGAAGCAGAAAAAGGGCAAAAACATCCAATGCCCTTCATGATTTGCTGGACAGGCTAATAAATCCTGAATTCCAAAGTTATGGGCTTCTTTATTTCACATCCACCTTAAAGCCAAAGTGGCAGTGTGCACTCCCTTCCCCTGCCCGGGTCTGAGCGTGGCGAATTGATTGTATCAGTGGAAGCAACACCAGTTTGTGCAAGATGACACTTTCTCCAAGTAAATCTGCAGAAAATCCTGGCAGCGGTGCAGAACATGCAGTCAGGATGGAATGCAGAAAAGCGCCCAGTTTTTCCTGCCAGACTTCAGTAAGGTGGATTTAGTTTGGTTTATTAGGGCTATAAAGTGTCCGGTGGTGGGAAAGCCATTACTCCATCCAGCATTATAAGTTCTTTTGTATTAGCTGATACACTGTCTCACTTTCAGACTGTTGTCGAGAACAATTAATTAATCCTTACTTCTAATAACAGAGGAGAGAAATACATGTAAAACTACTGAATAGATGTTTGTATTAAAGAATTCAGGAGAGTATGACATGCATGGGGAAGCATGGTAATTGAGGTCTTGGGGCAAGAAAAGTTGATTTGATTAATAGGTTTCTAAATTGGAAATCCTGTCTCTATTTGGAAATGAAATACCTTACACGGTAATGAGAAATGGCAATGGTGCATTCGATTAAACGCAAGACTCTGGAGATACTTTGGTCAACAATAAAGGCCTTTTCAAGTGAAGTTTCTGTCTTGTATGCAGTTGTAGTTACTTCTCTGCCTGACATTGTATCGGTTTTAGAGCTGCAGCAACGGCCAGCAAGACTCCGCACAACCAGATGTTGGCATGAAGAGGCAGAACATGTGGATCAGAGGTCTTACCATGCCGTCAGAGCAGCTGGACAGAGGGCTCCCAGGCTCCGAGCTGCTCTCTCCAGGCAGGCCGTAGTAGTTTTCCACCTGCTCATGTAGCAAGTCCTGCAGGCTCTCGATGTACTGGATGGCGTTGCGCAGGATCTCCACCTTGGGCAGACGTTGGCTGGGGTTGGCCGAGGTGCAGCGCCTCAAAGCCTCAAAAGCATGGTTAACTTTCTTCAGCCGCCGGCGCTCACGCATGGTGGCAGCCCGTCTGCGGTCCACAAAGTTGGACTTGCGCTTGCAGGCCTTGCAGGCCCACTGGAGGCAGTGTCCAGGCTGGTGAGGGGCTCCGGGGGCCCTGACGTGTTCATCCTCCTCAGAGCCAGTGAGCTCTCCACTGGGGCCAAACTCCAGGCTGTCTGGAGATGAAGCGCACGCTCTGTCGTAGTAGACCTGGGATGGTGAAAAGACGTCCATAGTGTGTTGAAGAAAGAAGTCTGAATGGATGGAGAGATGGGCACAAAGGAAGTAAGGAGGGTAGAGGAGTGGGGTGAGAGAGAGGAGACCTCTGAGTGATATGAGGGGTCTGTTGCCCTGGGCCCCCCTTATATGCCCCCAGGCCGGAGCCTAGGGCCCACATTGGCCAGATCTAATTACCATGGCCCATTGGCCCAGCCAGAAGGCAGGCTGGAGTTAGCTCAGCTCCCTCCCTGCCCCATCCCAACCCGCTGCCTCTCACCCCCCAGTACCCTGCAGAGTTTCCCACATCTGCACTTACTGGTGTTTTCCTACTCATCACCACTCTCTCCTTCCAAGGGCCCTTCTCCTGCAAGGCCATGATGAATACAATACTTGGGAATGTTTCAGGATTGTGGGTGAACATTTGCAGCTTTAACCACCACATGACCTGTTTTCAAAGCACCATAAGTGCTTCATTTCGCTTGATTTAGCTGCAACCGGCCTGCAGACATCATGCCATAGCTGACAATGAAAGTGACACTTAGCTATGAAGACAAAAATATTAACGGGAGCGTGTTTTGTTTAGGCAAACTGCAGAATAAGAGGGTGACCACTCGTAGGAGTATGCGGGCCAATTTTTACGGTGGAGACAACAGCGTTGCAGATGCAGCCCAGCTGCAAAGGGAGGTGTAACATTTCAAGCCCTGTGAATTCACATTACAGTGGTAAGCCCACTCTAAACACCCTGGGCTCATCACTGAAGGTGCTGCAAATGAAGTGATCTCTGTTTGCCAAAGCTCATTAAAACAGTAATTACACAATTGACACCACTGCGCCCAATTCCCTGCACCATTTTGCCTCCAAGGACCAAATTTTAACCATTAAAAGTCATTGACACAAGTCAAGTACTTCAATTCAGCACACAACAGATGGTGCTGTAGTTTTTATTCAACTGGAGGACTGAGGGTATGAGGGGCTTTAAGCAATGAGAAATTCAAAGTTGTTTGTAGGGCAGAAATCACAGCATGACTTCTATTTGTTCTTTTTTATAAGAGGACGAAACTGGGAAGATAAATTCATTAGATATTTTATTTTTTTTAAAGTGCATTAGACAATCAGACTTTTATCAAATGTAATTTACTTATATGAGTAGAAAGAGTCTGCTTTGTGCTGTGATTTTACAAGCTGTGCCAAGAAAATAAAGACGCTGACATTAAACTGCGCCGGACTGAAGTTGAATTGTCTCTCCATTTGCAGAATTGTTCTCCTCCAGAAGACCGAAAGAGGCTTTTGCAGTTCGACCCTGACGAGTTTAGGTAATGATGCTGTTGACAGCTTACAAGGATACAATGCGGATATTTCTCACAATGTGTCAAAACGTTTGGCGAGCCCCCTTCTCTGGGAACTGTGCGCACCTAAGAAAACACTAGTACCTGCTGCCTCTGAATTGCCGTCGGAGTTTGGATTAGGCACAGCTGAAGAAGACATCGGCTCGCCTGCGCTTGTAGCCGCTGAGAAGATCAAAGGCTGGTAAAGCTGAGAACAACGAGGGACAATGAGAAAACCTTGTATCAACCGATAGCTAATTGAGGCTGGAGTTAGATTGGCGCAGCACATGGTGTTATTGGGAGCACACTGGAGCTTATATTGGCGCAGACATTGCGCGCAGGCCGTGCTCTGTGATCTGTGCGCTCGGCTGGTCTCTTGGGAACTCTCTTGAGTTTGCTTTTTTGTTGTTCTCAAGGGTCAGAGACAGAGTTAAGTGAAGGGCAGGAGGTGATCTTTTATGTCCATCTTCCTCACGTCTGAAAACCTTATTTCTTCTAAAGTGTGTCATGCTTTGACTTAATATGCTGCTTGTTTGGTGCAACACAAGAACCCTGACAGAGAGGCAATTCATCACTTACATTCCTGTAAAATAGATACCTCTTTAAAGCCCATATTTAATTCTACTTTCATATTTAAGTATATTTTAACAGCCAAAATACTGTTGGTGAAATTTGATTAGGGGAAATCAGTTTTGTGAGTAAATAAAGTTTAATACAAAAATAAAGGTGCATTCTTTTGCAAAACTCAGTGGCTTCTTGTTAAAGGCTATTTCACCCCCACATAAAGTCCAAGTCCATTTTACAGTCCCCACAAGAATTAGTGAAACAAAAAAACATTTTGAGTGGCAACGCCATTTGTTTGGCAGTGAGCAGAAAGAGGTGCACTGCCAGTCCTGCTGCAGTGAATCCTTTTCCTAGCAGGATATTCAAGGAAAGTCTGGATAAATCAGAGCACTCAGGCTCCAGGCTTATCCCCTTCCCCCCCACCCTCTTCCTATACCAGCTCGCCTTTCATCAGCTTTGACTTTTAAAACACTGCCTTCACAGCCAAATGAGAATTATATGGTGTCATCAGTAACACCGAAATCCCTGTAAAGTTAGACAAGAAAGAGTCGGGGCTCTGAGACGGTTCTGCTTCTTTGTGGGGAGTGCATGCTTAAAATAAGACAGTAATGTTCCAAACACAGCTGGATAGCTTTATAGCAAACACTTCTAATAGCACAAAATGCAGGTTTATATAGAGTATTTCAACTAAATATTTGCATTTTTAGACAGTAATAAGTGCACACATTTAACCAAACAACTCTTTCTCTTACACAAATTGTTATTGTTGATTTTGTTGGTCAAATGAAGTCATTACCAAACAGACATTAAATTAGCAGATACCCATGGAGCTGTAAAATGTAGTGAAGTAACACAACTGAGTGAGTGAGCAAGAACCCATTAAAATCACATTAGTGTTTGGAGATATCATGTTTCTGTCTGGTTCCTACAGAAAACAGGATATTTGGTAAAAGATATGAATGGTTCTGTTGAAAAGAGCCATAAGAGCCCTGGATTACTGTATGTTCTTCAGTTTTTAATTCAGCTCAGTGGTGGAACAAGTATTAATATCCTTTACTGAAACAAACATACCATTAGAAATATGTAAAACAAAACAAAAAAAACTACTACATTACAGGTTTGTCCTGCATTAATTTTTTTGTATTTTCAGTAAAAACATGGTAATTATGAAAGTAGTTTTGCATCATGTGGTTTAAGGTGAAGGGATGTAGTGGAATAATAACTGTAGAAACACTACTCTAATACACAAATTAACACATATTCCAAGGGGACAGTAGTTTTGCCTACCAAGCCACTAAATTAAAAAAACTTAATTTAACACAATCGATCAGTTAAGACCATATTTGATGCTCCTGAAAACAGGGACCAATGAAGCAGCAAATAAACATTAAATTAAACCTCAAAGATGAACAATTGTAAAAACACTAATTATGGTACATTATAGTAAAATTAAATACATGAATTTAGCTTCAGCAATATTGGAAATTAAAGTATATTTACTAAAGTACTGTGCTTAAGAACACATTTGGGGCTGCTTTACAACTTTAGATACTATTTTAAAGTAGTAAAAGTAAGTTTGTTTCAACCTTTATTACCTTTAATGTCCTGCAGAATCTTTTCTGACTCAGTAGAAAGAACCAGAGGAGGAGTTCAAACCATACTTAAGTTTGAAGGTCGTCCCCCTTTCTGCGCTTTTAGTGTCTAAAAAAGTGTGTTGAGTGACCAGTTAAAGATGCTCCACAGAACAATTCGGAGGGTCTTTTGTTCTCACAGCTATGAAACATTCACATGCGATACTTATACTCTTTAAAATGCTGAATGACATATGGAGGTCTCTAGCTTCTGATAAACCTTACGTGTGACACTTTACGTGTGTGTGTGTGTGTGTGTGTGTGTGTGTGTGTGTGCAGGCCTGAGATATGAGGCAGAGTCCCAA
>NW_023339652.1:4724096-4732665 GCF_004916995.1 Morone saxatilis | reverse complement strand
TGTGTGTGTGTGTGTGCAGGCCTGAGAGATGAGGCAGAGTCCCAAAGGTCAACTGGGGCTTTGTGTCGTCCACAGAGATCTGAGGGAGACCAGCACACCCTAACATCATCAACAAACGCCCCCCCCTCTCATGTCAATACACGACAAACAAGACTCAATGGATTTCCATGCCGTTAGCATCACGTCACACACATTTTTAATAGCTCGCACGTTACCGCGAGTGATGATGAATTGAGACCTAATTTCACCTCATTATCCCAGTTGGTTTTGCCCTCAAGCCTGCTGCCCAAGTTTCCATGTCCCCAACATATGATAGGAGATATGAGAGGAGCGGCACGCTGTGTTTGGAGGAGGACTCAAGTTACTGTTGTGGGATCAGTCCTGCTGGAGGCCAGTTGGAACAAAGAGAAGCAGCCTGGCAGCAAACCGTTCCAGGGCAGTCTAAACAGATTTTATGGACATCTAATAGCCGTGAATGCTGGGGGAACTGGTAGATCTTGAACTGGTAGTGGTGTTTTTTCTGTTCTTGGGGGGCAGTGTGACCCAAAACTCTGTCTGTCTTATTCGCAGAAAAGGTTTTGACAACTTCTAGATACTAAATGAGGTCTGATGCTTACTTTTTCCAGCATGCCCTTGAAGAAAGAGGAATACAGCGGTTTAGAGTTTTGCAAAAGTAGCAATTTATTTCCTTGGTCAGTTATGTACAAATATTTAAATACAACATCAGCTTTCTTAAAGAGTTTGTGTGCTTCTCAATATAAAATAAATAAATCTAAACATCACGTTATTATAAAATATGTACAAATTTGTTGCTCCTGCTGTACAAATGAAGGCTACATAAACAAACAGAAGCCAGAATGGCTGACTGGTGGAGTGGAAATAATTTAGAGATAAAACAAATTTAAAAATTGTTGTCTTGTCAAGGTCTTCACTGATGTTTCAGTTTTCAGAGACTTCCTCGCTGAAGTTGACTTTCTCGTCGTTGGTGATGCTGTTCACGATGGATGACAGACGCAGGAGGCTGGAGGACGCGGAAGACTCACTGGTTCCTGAAAACAAAGGAAACTAACTTACAACACCACTGTTGGTTTTATTATATTTATTCATTTAATTGCTGATTGTAAGTTAAGTTTGACAGTTAGGCCTACCTTCTCTCTGGTTCATCATTGCTGCAGTGGAATGGTCAGCAGAGGTCGGCCAGGTCTCCGAGGACTTTTTCCAGTGGTACGGTTGACTGGTCACCTGTAGAAACACACATCACAGATTATCAAGACATGTTTTAATTGTCAGTTAATATTAAGCCACATGCATACACAACACAAGTAAAAAAAAATGTACAACTGCCACACTGAAAAATGCTTGTAGGTTTTTATTCACATTTTTGGAAGATCATATAGGCTATCTTAACAGAAAAATATATAAGTGGCCAACATTAGTCTCACTGAAATCCTTACTGAATATCACACTGTGAAATAAAAATATCATAGTGGCAATGAGATATAAACATGCAGTAAACACATCATAATGTCATTAAGTCCATGCAGGAATATTATAAGGACATTACTGAAACAACAGGGAATAAAAACACATTATAAAGTAATCTGAGTAAGACAGGGTGACAGACTATTAAGGAATATCATGGGAATATTGTGAGGATGTATTATTCTGAGGGGTGGTATCCACTGATAGCTTACACTGTGTTCTTTGAAGCTGTGGGATGATCCGTTTTGCGTTTTCTCCTGCTCGTCCAGCGTCTGCAGCAGGTCCTGCAACCGCTCAATGTAGCTGATCGCGCTGCGTAAAATCTCCACCTTGGGTAGCCTCTGGTTTGGGTTGGCCACGGTCTTCCTCTTCAGCACGTCGAAGGCCTCGTTGATCTTCTTGAGCCTCCTCCTCTCCCTGAGCGTGGCCGCCTTGCGTCTGTCCGTGGGCGCTGACTTTCTCTTGCAGATCTTGCAGGCCCACATGAGGCACTGGCCGTCGCAGTGCGCCCGGAGACCCGGAGGCGCAAGGACGTGTTCCTCTCCGCTGCTCTCCCCCCCTGTCTCGGACGGAACATTATCCTGGCCCGGGGACAGCGGGCTGTCATTGCCGTTGTATAGAGGAGACACCCCCGCCATGTCCAAGTGCTGTAGTGGTCCATGATCCCCTTCTTCCAAATAGCGCAAATCATTGAAAAGATAAGGATTGGTCTCAAAAAGGTCCATCATATTGTTGCGCCCCTCTCTCTGTTTTGACAGTGGGACTCTGGCATTTAAACAGAGCAGCAGGGACACAAGTCACCAGGCTTATATATAGAATGTGAAACTCTATCCAACACTTTGGCTGTCACACTGCATCAAGCATCTTTTTTTTTTTTTCAATGGCTCTTTACAACCTACTGACTTTGTGTAGGAAATGCGTGTACATTAAGGCCTCCAGAAGCTATTGAAATGTCACCTCAGGTTTCATGACAGGTGCTTTAAATATCTGCATCCGGACAAAATGGCAACACAATGATATTTCCCAGTGCTGCCACTGACAAAGTTAAAGACATAATGCTGTTGCTCCACACTTAACAGGGCGAAACTGAATGTTAATGGATATGGAGTTATTGGTGCCACTTTTATATAGGAAACACTTTACAAAAGATTTATACATTGTAACTAATGGCTTTCGTAATGGTTTCATTCAACTTTTGTTTTTTCTTGCTATATTGTGTCTGATGTGTACTACAGTGCAGTATAACCTGATTTATATTTAAAAGGTCACAAGGTCTCCTGTTACAAAAGATAAGAGGGTCGTTTATAAATAATCATAAGTTTCTAGCTTTTTAATAAGGTACGTCTGCAATTACAATCGTCAATAAATTGTTAATAAATGCATTTTGGTCCAAATGCCCTGAAGCTAATTTCAAGAATTATTTGTTAGTAACTAATGAAGCATTATTTTCAACCTATAAACACTGTGCCTTGTTAGAATGTGGCATTTAAAGTGGCTATAATTAGTATTTCCATATTATCAATGTTTTACATGACTACATGTATGTGGAAGGGGTCACTTGTGGTGAGGATTCCTTAGAAAATTATTACCTGACTCTACAGTTTCCCCTCGGCTCTACAGAGTGTTTTAGCCTCTTTGAGTTCATTGTTTTGGTTTTACGGCCGCAGCTTTATCGTTTTGGTTCACCACTCTCATCAGCATCGTTTTTGGACACAGCAGGCAGTTTTCAGTGAAAAATCACTACCTGCTCAGCATCAAACAGCATACAGACAAAATGGGGAGCATTTAGCAGCTAAAAGCGCCAGATATTTCCCTCAGGAGTTGGTGGAGAGGAGGATGCTAGATTTACATTCATCCGGTAGACACAAACACCACTCCAAATGGATGCTAATGTTGTTCCGTATCTGCTGAATGTGTAAATAAGCAACTGTTTGCTAACAAGCTCACCATATCAAATTAAAAGGTGGTGATATGTCAGTGTTCTGCTTACAGATTGTGTTCACTGCACCCAAGTGGACCCGGAAATGCAGGTTAATGCAGGTTTAAATGATTGAACTGCTGATTGGAGTGAATGAATTAAAGCATGTTATGCTGGATTACACCAGGCAAATTAATTTCTCACAATCTAGCAAAACAAAATTTGTCCATATGAGTAGTTTACTACTCATATGATACTACTTTATCTTAGTACATTATTTATTATCTTTATTGAAACTTTTGTTACAACTTATGTATACCTTATTAGAAAGTGGTACCAAAGTATTTAAAAAAGAATCAACTGAAGCAGGTTGAACATATTGCCCAACGTCTTCTTTAAGGTAAAAGCTTTGAACAGTCATGCCCTCTGGGAGTATAGTATTATTCATGTACTGCGCCACATAATCCTATACATTCTTCAGACGAGTTGTGCCAGTTATAGCCGGTAGGAATGGTATGGCCAATTGTAACTTGTAGAAAACCCCGACATAGATAGATCGGAATGTGCAGAGTCAAAACAGTTTTAAGAAACGCATGCATGGGATGTTATAAATAGAAATGTGGCTCATTCATCTCAAATTCATAAAAGAGATAAAAGCATGTGAGGAGGTGATATATGCCCTGTGGCATTTTTGCTGTACCCTTGAAAGGTCCACAATTGGAAACTTCACAGGCGGGAATGTGAGGGATTCCTATTTTTGTATGGCTGCAGTTCTAGTGGGGTTTTACTTTTACACTATGGATGTCCCTCCCCCACTTCACTCCCGGCTTCTGTTACGTTGTTGTGGAAGGCAGAGAGTCACGGGTGCTTTTTCGTCATTTGTCAGGGCGTATGAAATACTATTACTGGTCAACATGCTACCTCTTAGTCACCTAAATGGCATACACTCATATCATAATATACGGAGATAGTTAACAGCAGCTAAGTGAGAAAAAGTATTCATAATCCTGGTTGTGATTATAATTAAGCCGCATCTCCAAAATTCCCATTATCTCTAAATCATAATTACTTGGTGGCAAAAATGCTCCATCGATGACAGTTAATTAATATTAATGCTCATATTAAGACTAATCAGTTTAGGAGCAATACTTTACACTTTGTTATCTGGTTTTACTTACTAACAATCTACAAATATGATAAAAAATAGCTAATGTAGTCCATTGACTGTATGTAGCGTGACTACAAGGCTAGAAAAGAGGGTAACAGTCTTGTATTAATGTGTGAAGAATCCAAAGATATAACAACAGTTACATCATTTAGATATCAGATTCACATTATTTTTGTTTATGATCAGTTACATTTTGCCGTCTATACTAACAGTGTAGACAGACTGGCGTAAGAAATGTCATTCACAACCCTATTTACCCATTGGGGAGCATGCTAGCTCACTGCCTTGGCCTCCTGAGACAACCCAATGGAACAAAACCCTAATTAACAGCATTAGTTCCACCTGTGCAAGTCACAATGCCTGCTGTGAGAAAGCTACTTGTTTGTTTCATCACTCAGGTTCTTGTCAATCAAAAAGAGAGCTCAGTATGGGCATTTTTCACAGATTTTGATTTGTCATTGAAGGTAATAACAGGGCCATCCAGCCAATCCATCCACAATAGTAGCCCACACTGTCTCCAAATATTATTGTATAAAACTGCAAATATCAGATGTTGTACTGAACAATCACTGTTCATGTAAATGTTGCTGATTGCAACTCCCTAGCATCACCATTCCCTTCCAAACGTGAGGAGAAACTACGATGGCTGTGAAACGACCGCAAAACGCAATCGGCCCTATCTAGAGCCAGTCTTTGGTTTGTCTGTTCTGGGCTACTGTAGAAATATGTTGATTTAAAATTAGGGCCTCCATGAACGGTGTCATACATTAATTAAAACATACCTATGAATATTAAATTTCTGCAAATAGATCCTCATAAATGTTACACACTGGACTTCTAAGTATACTTACACTTATATATATATATATATATATATATTGGAGAGAACAGTTTATTTTTCCAATATTTAGTAAAAAACACCATATTTCCACAATCTTAACCAAAGTGTTGTTGTCGCCTAAACCATGTTAGATGCTGGTGTCCAATGCAGCCTATTATATCTCTGTAAATGTAGGTTTCTTTACAGTGCAGCAGCAAAACTTTCACAAACTGCTTTTATCGGCTGAATCAGCACTATGTCACATGAATTGATTATAAAGACCAGCCAGTGACACCTATTCGCATAAAAATGTCAGATAATGTTATGTGCACAATATGTTCATGTCCAAAAGGTATTTCCTCACTGCTAATGCAGCAGTAGTGTATTTCATTCTCAGAACTTGGTGCAGCTCATATTGCAGTTAAACCAGAGACCCTGCATTATTACTGTATAATTAATCATGTCCATAGCAACCTTATAAAAATGCTGAATGTACTCTGGTAAAATGCTTGAATTCTGTTGTCAGGGGTGTTGAAATAGTAAGCACACTTTTCAAGATATATGTATTCCATCAAATATTCCCTTTGTATTTTATTTGGAAGCGAGGTATTCTCGGGGGCAGTCACTTGTGGAAAACAATATAGCTTTTAATATTGGTTTTCTGTTTTTGAGCTTGTCATGCAGCAGATATTATATGTACAATATAGAAGAGAGTGCGGGTGTGTGTGTGAATGTGGTGCAGTAAGTTCTCTCGAGTGGGAGGGGTTGGTTTCTGTTAATGTTTTGTCAGGTAAGATAGATTTTGCATCCCATAGTTACCACAAAAATCAAAACAAAACTAGTGCTGCATTCCCTGTCAACTGACACTTTATTATTTTCATGCAAGCAAACAGTCATGGCACAAAGGAAAGACGACAAACGATGATGAATAAACGATGATTATAAATATATTAAACTGTTGCTCCAAATGGCTTGTGAATCTAATATATATTAAAATTACGCCTGACTTGAGACTATAATTGGCCTCGATCACTGAGCTGAAATGAAGTGAAATGAACACTTTTTTCGAGATGAATGGAGTCTTGTCCCTGCGGTTCCCTAATCGTGTATTCTCTCCCCAGGGCTACTGTGCATCCTGAACCGGACCATAAATTCCCGTCAGTGTCAAGGGGTTGACGCTTCAGCTGTCAGGGAGAATCATGGGATAGCCTGGGTAGAAACTCAAACTGGAGGATCTGGCCTCTCAGGCAAAGAGGTGGAGTCGGGATGGACTGCAGGAATTGTAAATCTGTCTAGAATCCAGAGAGGCTCAGAGTCAACAGCTCTGCAGTCTGAACTCTAGGCCCTATATCTAAATAGTGAAAACCTACGAGTGTATATGTGCGAGCTGACACAATGATCTCTATTTAAAAGTTCAGTATGACATATTGCTTCTTTATACTATGTAAAAAGATCATATTACAGCAATTTATTTACCCTAAAAGCCTAAAATCAGCCTTCTTCTATTTCTGGAAATACACTTATTGGCTTTCTTACTGTTAGTAAGTATGGCTGTCTTAGTTCTAAAAAGTTTAATACTGCTCATATCTGTCATACTAAATATGAAGATACAGCCAGGAGACAGTTAACTTAGCTTAGCTTAGCAAAAAGCCTGGAAACAAGGGGAAACAGTTAGCCTGGCTCTTTGCAACAGTAAGAAAATCTGACAACCAGCTCCTCTAAAACTTATCCTTCTACATCTCCCACATAACTTGCTTCCAGCTGCATGAAATTCATGAGGAAGAAAAGTTAAAAAAGGCTTTCTGCACTTTGACAGCACCTCAATATTCCAAACTTTAGGATGTGAGCCCAGCAGGGACGGTCAGTATCTCCTCAAGGGACACTCACAGATTCAGACTTGTTTTCATAGGTGAATAAGTTATCAGGAGCTGGGGGAGAAGTGAGAAAGAGATAATAACATAACAGTGTACTGCAGATTTATTCTAACTGCACTGATATTATCCTTTTTTAAAGGGGGTACAGATTCCAGTAGTTTCTTAATAATAGAAGAATAACAACATTTATTTTGGTGAAATGATTGACATTTCTCCTTTCTTCCTCTTTTTTATTTTCTTTATTTTTTTAATAAAAAAACTCAACTTCACATTCGTTATTAAAATGGAAAAGGCAAAGATCAAGCTCAAAATTCATGATTATTTAGCATGTATGTCTTAAAAAATAATACCAAGGAGATATTCAGCATTCATTTCCTCCAACAAGTATGTGTGAATTAATCCCACTAGTGAATAATTCACATTGACCAAATAATATAAATATCCCGCCGGTTGGTTGTTTTCATAAACTGGTGCTGGGACTTTATGATTAGTTTATCCGATGCTACTTTGCTTGAATGCTAACTTTATTTTTCTCTCTCTCTCACTCTTCTCCGATTTCCAGACAGTTTCAAAAACCCCAAACTCCATGCCTGCAGTATCATGTTGTCTCACACAAGTCGTGTCCATGTGATTATTCTCCCGGCGAGTGTTAGAAGGGGGATCCAGTTAGGACCACTGCTGACATGGGGGTCACAAACAGAACTGATAATGAACATGAACTGTAGGACCTCTTCTCTCTCCGCCCCCGTCACACACCTCTCACACCCCTCCCCACAAACACACACTTCCCCCTAGCTTAACTGGACCTCCTGCCTCAGACAAGGCTGCACACCCATTGGGCTGTAGAGGAAACTATGATAACCGTGACGGACACACCGTATATAACCCAGCCCCACACCTGGGATATGAATTAGCCTATCAAGGGTTAAGTACCCTGGTCATGGGCCCGATGACAATGCCTCACCTGGGATCACGATCCTCTGACCTTCAGGGTCTCCAGTCCACTGACTCTGGCTGCAAAGAGGCTAGTGGATGAGTGGAAATGAGTGCTCATATCTCAATATCGACAAATTATTTGGGACATCAAAAAATGATCCAAAAGAGAAAAGATAAGATGGATGGATCATTTCTGCAGTCTCTTTATAGTTGTTATAAAGTTTTTTCTCAGTAAAGTAACAAATAAACATTTTATACATTTGTATGAATAATCCAAAAAGAGTTTTACTTTACTATACCCATGTCTGCATATTTGATCATTCTCAAAACATTTAAGGAACTACACAAATGGCTCTCTCTCTCTCTCTCTC
>NW_023339652.1:4689322-4724078 GCF_004916995.1 Morone saxatilis | reverse complement strand
GTGTGTGTGTGTGTGACAGACAATCTGCATCACTCAATGCCTCAAAGTAGGGGAGTTTCTTTCTTTCACTAGTTTCTTTTTAAGACTGTATGAAATATTAGCTAGCTAGCAAGCTGAAAACCCATATGGTCAATTAAACTGGTTACTGGTGTTGTTCCCAAGATTGCTAGTTATTTTGGTAATAGCTATGATCAGCTTGAGTTCAAATTTCCCTGTGTTTAATTAAAACAAGCTGTCCCTTCTATGAGTATAGGCGACTGTTGTGCTCTTTGCTTGAGAAAACTGCTCAGTGCATGATGAAATAAAATATCTGTGAAGTAACATGAAGATAATTGTGGATTGCACAATGTAAATGGAAATAAATCTGGATAAAGGTTTTCTAACTTTGTGAAACTGAACTGTCTTGCAGTAATGTTAGCTTGTCAGTTAAGCAGCGAATGCACAGCAAATTAACCAGATTAATTTTAAAACATAGTTTAGGATTAGACTGTGTGCAATGTGTTGAAATACTTTTGGATGAACAGAAAAAAAGTCATAAATTGGAGAGGAGCAATTTGGTGCAGATAATTACAAAAATAAAGGTATCATCGACTAGCAGCCATGTGCCATGGAAGACCAAAACAAAGACGACAACAGGTGGCTACAATGAGCAGAAATTCCTCTTCTCCTGTTACACTGCTTATTAGCCAGTTTCATTACCAGCCAGAAATAACTTCAGATGTCATACCAGTACATGCAGTTATTAGCAGACATAATCTTCTTTTGCAAGAAGGCTCCCTTCCTCTCGCAAAATCCATCTACTTTCCGGAGATTACTTTGGAATCAGTATGGCCAATAATGAGATGTCTAAAACTTGTGCTTCTATTTCTGTTCACGCTCAATATTACCACTCTAACAGCTAACTACCTATTTTTTCTCACTCTTATTTTTTAAAATGCTATGAGCAGAAAATGGATTATACGACAACAGCATTGAAGTGGACATTTTCATGACCTTGTCACATAGAAGAGTGATCAGTTAAGCAGCTGGCTGAGAATACATTTTGGGTTTTGGCTGAAAAGGACTATTTCTGTCACAGCTTAAAAGCCACTTGGAATTAGGTGGGTTGTCAGAGGGTCATGCATAGAGTGATTTTTTTTAAGCGTGTAAATCACACTAAATTCTATTAGACCACACTCCAAAAAGCTATTACAATTGCTGTATTTGAAGTGCCACACAATACGTTTAAAACAAATGCAAATGTGGTTGCTATTGTGTTATTTTCATTATATCGAGCAATAAAACTCCAGGCCTATATGCTGTAACGCTTAGACATAGAGTCCCACAGAGCCTTCCTGCACAGGCCTGGAATAGTGCCAGGCGAGACTAAATTCCCTCCCTGGGCCAAGCGAGCTCTAACACAGTCACCACCGCGAGAATGATAGCATCTCCCACTGAAAACACAGCTAATCTTTTTGGCCTGGCTCCCTCAAACTCACAGGCTAGACTCAACGGTGGTCAAACAAAGTGGGGAGTAACTGTCTCTCGAGCTAAGCTAACAGACGGCTCCTCTCACTCGTGCCCTGAGCTGCGGGTTAGACGGGGGGCTTGGGTTTCAAAGGCGAAAGGGGAGGCAACACTGATGGCATCTGCCTTCTCTCTGGTAGACGACGCAGGGATTCAGTTCAAAGGCCCAGCGGCTGAAGTACATCAATTAGCGAGGGAAAGAGCTCGCTAACTTGCCCGTTTGCTGGCTAACTCTCTATGACCTCAGAGCGTTGCATTATGAGGCATGATGAGAGTGTTGCGCACTGGTCAGACAATGTCAATAGCCCCTTGCAAATGGACTGGTATTGATGGACAGGCTTAAAGGGTTGTTCCTGCAAATGGATGCAAAGAATAATAACTCGCTGCTGAGTATTGAGAGAAGAGGAAGAAACACCAGCAAGCCTATAGGGCGAGCAGATTTTACCAGCTGTTCACATCCCTTTTTTTTTGTTTCAACAGGTCTCCATTGTAACAAACACGGAGAGCAGGCCCTCTGCAGCTTATCACCTGACAGCCGATGGTGATTTAGTTTGGAGTGATCCGAAGGTCCCTCCTGATTGATTCTGTCCTCATTCAGGGGAGTGATGGATTAGATTAGTCTATGCGCAGTTCGGTGTGTATGCATTTGGTGTTGTATCACTATCTGCCTGCCAGACAGAGTCATTGATGGGGACTTAGAGAGGGCACCGGCCTTGACCCGGCAGCAGACGATAGGGGACCTCTCGTCTGGTCAGTGAGGTGAGACGTTGACCCCGTCGCCCTCTGTCTGGCCCTCTGTGTTTCACTTCAGCTCTTATTCATGTACTTTTTTGACAAGTGCCTCGCGTCTCGGGGTAAAGAATTATGACAGGCATTTCTCAAAAGTGACTTTCATTTCACAAAGAGTGTGGAAATTGAATCCAAATCAAAAGAAGTGGGGGTTTTTTTCAAGGCAGTCTGAGTTGTTGTTTTTTTTCACCATTGCTTTGATGTCGCTGCCTGTAAACGATATGGTGGAACATCGCTATCATTAATATCACACTGCCTCTGGGAGTCAGGGATGTAGCCAGCGATAACACAGAATGAATCCAATCATCAGCAAGTGTGACTGTAGCCATGGCAACCTCAGTGACAATGATCCACCAATATTAGTTTTTCCTGAAGTGTCTGAGCCTAGAACAAAGCGTGTTTTGTTTCAATGAAAATTGGACTCTTGAATAACAACAACAGCAGACTTTTTTTTGGATGGGGGGCGATAAAGTGCCTTGGCTCCAAGAGAAACTAATAGGATATTGATGAATGCCAGTGCTGACGAGTGAGAAGAGGGGCACTGCTGCGCTGTATAATTGGTTATATGGGGTCTATCATTAAAACAACAGATAGAAAGGGCACTGAAGCTTTGGCTGGATGCAGGAAATAACATGATAGCCATAAAGCCACAGTGGGTAAAGAACACAGCCATGTCTGGCTCAGCCATTATGGAGGGCCTTTGTTATCCAAAACCTATGTTTTATCCTGTTGATTCACAGATTTGGTTAATATGAACCTTCTTCCAAAGGCGTATCATCCAACAGTCAACATCATTAGATATGGGCTTTGTATGACAATTCCAGTTTCTCTAAGCTTTCTATATGTCTGTAAGTTCCCTTTAGTGTTTTAGATACCACTGAGATGAGTGGTAATTGGTCAGCTGACAAAATTTTGATAACTGATTGTTTTAGTCATTTATCAAGCAATAATTCTAAATGTTTACTAGTTCCTAGCTTTCCCAGCTTTAATGTGTGCTTTATATCATTATTAATTGATCTATTGAAGACAGAAAAAAACGACTTCAGGACACTACCTCTGGGAAAATCTTAACAGAAAACCTTAATATTTTTTGACATTTATGGAGTAAACAATGATCTATTAATTCAAAAAACAACTGACAGATTCTTATTAGTTGCATGCCTCATTTGAATGATAGTGTAATGGAACTGTTCATCAAAGAGATGAAATATTAGGGCATGTCATCAAGAAATAATGAATATGGATGATGAATGGGTTCTGTTCGCTTTACAATATAGTGATTGTGTGATTTATTGTTATTAGGACATCAATAGATTGAATTAGAGCTCCTTCTCATGTCTCTCAAAGCTCCTAAACAGTGAACTAATTGCTTCTTAATATACAAATTTAGAAATATTATTCGAAGCCAACAGCATTTTACATGGGCTTTATAAGACATATTCATAGACTTACTATACATCAGAAGGTACTCGTTATTATTGAAATGCCTGTCTTATGAAAATGCTCTTCAAAGAGATTAAACACGAGGGCATGCCTTTCAGAAATAATGAATATGGATAATAAATTAAAGTGGACAAAAGTTTTGCACTTCACCAGTCAACCAATGCACAAAATATGAAGAAATCTTTCTGATACTGAGTTGAATCCCCTTTTGAATCCACATCTGAGTCTCATAACGCTTTCATCTCATCAATGAGCTTAATACACGTTTGTAATGTTTTGCGGCTTCATTCTCCCAAATATATCATTTTAGCTGATATGAACTTTCTTCAAAGAGTCATCATCCAAAGTCAGTGTCATTCAGTATGAGTTTTGTAAGATAAAAAACCCATGCATCCGCAAATACTCTTTACCATTTTAATAAGTGTTATGAAACTGTTCATCAAAGTGAAGCATGTCACCCAGAAATGAATAATGAATGCTGAATGAAATAGACCCTCAAAACTTTCCTTGACAATACAGTCAGTGTACTAAATATCAGGACATGCTGAAGTGTTTTAAAGCTTACAATTTCTTTAATTCTGGATAACAGTAATGGATAATGGCTCTTACTAGCATTCATATGTGAACTCAGTTAATCCCAGATATTTCGCACATTACATGTAAAATAAGTAAATAGTAATCCCGTTGACTCCTCACTACAATATTTATGATTGTCTGACTTGGTTGAAAGCAATAAATGAAGTTTGATTTACAATTGATCCCTATAATGTTGACAAATGGGCTGAACGCTGTGTCCATCCATACGTGTGTGGCCCACAAAATGTAAGAGAATCCTGAGATTCCCACTTTTGACACTAGCATGAATTATTCTCAACAGGTTGCTCTCCACACCCAAGAGCCTCAGTACTAGCATTACTGTCTAAACAGAGGAGAGGGTAATTGAGCATTGATGATTGTGTGTGTGTGTATGTATCTGTGCCAGTTAAGCATGTCTGTGTTTCGGTGTGTGGAATGCAGCAGGCGTGGTAAGCATTTTATTCTGGAAGCGTGATGTTGTTGTTGGTACTTTGTTCCTTCATGTGCCGCAGGAAAGAGCCAACAAAGAACAAACAACAGTGTGAGACTGAGGATCAACTGTCCTATCCGAGGTGTCACACATGCACGTGTAGGAACACACATGCAAACACATACACACGAGTCTTACGCTATGCCTGGTGCGGTGCATGCCACTGGCCCTCAAGGTCATCACCACCTGTTTGATACAATAAAAAATCTAGTGTTACTGTTGTGGAAGTTATTGGAGATAGAGTTTCATTGTGTGTGTGTAATAGCAGTGCAGGTGCATGCAGGGAAATGGTCATATGGGTGTAATATTATTGATCAGTATCAGTCTGCACTTAACAGATATTTTATTTCATTGTCCTATGGTGGGATATAACCATTATATGTATTTATTGAAACAAAGAGGAAAAAGATGAATGAAGAATATAATGAATTGTAATGCACTGCAGAAATTAATTGTCCATCAAAAATAAAGGTCGAGACAGGCCTGCCAGCTCTGCACACAGATAGAAAATCAATTGCTGTGAGAAGAGAATATCTTTTTCCAGAGAAAGTCCCTGGCTAAGGTTTTAGGGGATGGTTACCCTTAATGACTTAATCCAAGTGCAGTCTCAGTGGTCTCAGCTCTTATGCTGTGTGTATGTGTGCGAGTGTAATCCTCGCTGTGAGATGGGAGCCCAGAGCTGACCTCACTGTTTGGTTTCACAGGGTCTCCGGGGGCCCAGGGAAGTTCTGGGGCTGGTTCTTACAGCAGAGCGGTCTAAAACACTGACATGCAGGCCGGGGTCCACGGGGACCGCCGGGGCCCGGCTCCTGTTACCGCCGGGTTAGTCACGCTCTGTGAGATTTATGTGTGGAACAGTAGTGAAGGCTTGGGTTGCACGATACCACCAAAGTGTCGCGATAATAATCCCCTGCAGTATTGAACTTGTGGTGCCAAAGATGCACAAGTATCATAGCTTTGTCCATGTATCTATTGTTTGTATCAAAATGTATGCTATACATTATTTATGGAAAACAATCTCAGCCCAATGTCAATATAGATACATTAACACTAGGAAGTATCTGTGGTGAATTGATTTTTAAAGATCATTTACTTAATTCACACCCCAGCATCACTTTTCTGACACAATTTCTTTCATCAGATATACTAAATTATGCAAGGATAATGGGGTTTAATTATATCTCCACACTTTAATTAAAGCCATTTAATCTTCTCCCCCAAATGCCCTTTTGGTGATAAGAAAAAAGTACTGCAAAGAAAGTGAATTCTTCTTCTGTGGTTTGCAGGGACGGGTGAAGTACTTAAAAAGTATGAAAAGTAAAAGGACTCATTTAGCAAAATTGTCCTCTATGAGTGTTACACTATTATATATTATTGTATTATTATTACTAATACATTAATGTGTAAGTGGCATTTCACTGCTGTAGCCAACGTGGAACTAATTTTAACTACTTTACATACTGTTGGATAGTTTAATGTATTACAATGCATCGTATTTCACAA
Organism: Morone saxatilis; assembly: GCF_004916995.1. Taxonomy (NCBI): domain Eukaryota; kingdom Metazoa; phylum Chordata; class Actinopteri; family Moronidae; genus Morone; species Morone saxatilis. The sequence goes on along the minus strand of NW_023339652.1, from coordinate 4,717,771 downwards.
GCTCATCATGTCCTAAAATCCTAAATGTTAAGTAACTGTAGCTGTCAGATAAATGTACTGCTGTAACATTTCAATATTTGCCACTGAATTAAGTAGAAGTATAAAGCGGCATAAAATCGAAAACTTCAAGCACTTGAAGTTTTGAAGTACTTCAAGTTTGTGTAGTATTGAGTGAATGCACTCATTACATTTCACCGGTGTTATGATGTCGTTTTTTGACCTTTTTGGGTGACAGGCGTTGGTCAAGTTCAACACCAGAACAGAATATCCCCTGAACTAAAAACATTTCACATGCAGTCATTTCCTTGTATTATTGAACTGAAATGGACTTGTTAAAGAATGTTGTAGAAATTAGTGTCTGTATCTTCCAACGAGAAAGAATAACGCAGAGACAACAATCAAGAAAATTGAGAAACACTCAAAATCAGAAGATTAAACTTAAACAAGTTGATATTAATAGGTGCTGGTGCTTTTTTTTCTCACCTTTTCCTCTTAAGAAAATCAGACTCTTGGTCAATTTCAGACAAAAATAATATTAAAAGGAGAGTTTTGCAGTGTAGTGCCAGAAAATCAGCTGATAAGGTTTTGTATCAACATGTCTTTATTGTCTAAATGTAGACCTTTTTGCTCATAAGCTGGCCTGAAATATGATGTTGTGTTTCAAATTTTATATGAACACTAGCTCCAATGTGTTTCCTCTCTCCCCAGCTTCCTCTCTCCCCACACACCAGCACTATATTTTTCAAATGATATCAGTGGTGTCTTCTCGACTCTGAGTGTGTTAAAACACAACCGGCAGTACCTGACCATGCATCATTGATTGCACAACCCCTGTAGTGTTTGCTCTGCACTGGAACAAATTGCATTGCAATTGGCATTCTCAAACATCATAAATTCCTTCATTACATTTTTCAGGCTTTGTATCATCATTCCTGTCCCATCTTTAATCGGAGTTAATGTTCCAAAAATGTCCTCTGTGTTTTTCACCAGGCAGTGATTCAGACGTTGCTCAGCAGACGCTTTCAAGCTTTTTACGACAACAACCCAACAAAAAAATCCGACAACATATCTTCATGTGGAGACCACACAGCTAGATAACTGAACGTGTGGTGGTCGTTTTTAAAGCAAGCCCTTGTCCTGGCTGACATTTGGACAGGCCGCTGGTTAATGTGTTGTTTCACACTGTTTAGCGTTGATAGGGTGGGCTCGTGGTGTGGATGGAGCCAGGCGGGACCACCTCTCTGGTAGCTGACCCTGGGTGCTTGGGGCAGGGGGACAGGTGTAGCGGGACCCCCCATACTTAACCATGGACCTCCAGTAGAGAACACTTAGTCCTGTCTCCCCAGGTGGATTATCACATCAGGGTTTCTTATGCGTTGAGTAGGTTTTTATAAGGAAATCATAGGACATAATTTAATATATTTTATGTTGATTTTGAGGCATTCAAATGTTCAGGCTTATTTCCAGCAAAAATAATTATTATAATTAATTATTTAAGACATTAATCACCTTTTGGAATGGGGTTTCTGAACTGCAGGCACTAGCCAAACAAGCTGTGTTATTACACCTCGTTCTTTGTGTAGGAGGTTTTAGCATCCCTGTGCTACATTGAAGAGACATAAGGGCTGCACACGCCCCTGCATGGATGCAGACCACAAACAGGCAGCATAAACAATGCAGAGTCTGCCTTGTGTTTTATCTCCTTGCCACCCACAGTTTACACCAGCGGGGAGCTGAAACCTTGCGCTGCCCGGGGTTCATCTGTAAGCCCCCAGTTAATCACCATACCAGGGCCCATCGCAGAGCATGGCTCCAACCCATTACAACTAAACCACCCTCTGGCTCCCAGTCAAATTATCAAAACACAAACTGTAACTTTAAACTGCTATTAGACATTATTTCAGTTTCCCACCAGCCCAGTTCCGCTGCTGGCTGAAAATCAAGCCTGCTTCGTCTATGTGTTCGCCCCTTTGGAGGATTTCAGTCATTGTTATAAGAGAGCAGTGCTGATGTTTGAGACCCTCACGCTCATTTGGACATTCTTTGTGAGTGAGGAGTTCCTTTGGGGGCAATGTTTGAGTTTTGAGTCATATCTTCATGCTTCTCGAATGGAAAGAAGACGGTGAGGATGATGAACAATAGGAGGGAATGGAGTCATCTTGGACCACTTGGCTTCACTTTGGCACTTAGACACACCAATGTCCAGGACTGACCTGCTTGACCCATTTTGAACAGTGCTTGACAAAGGAATGCACATCTCTACTCTCTCACTGAACTCATCATTATAGTCTTTATTTAGTCCTGTGAAATACATTATTCAGCAGCGAATCAGTGATTCCAGAGCTGTTCTCAACACTCCTCCCACCTTGGATTGAGGCAGATGAAAGGCGACGTCAGTGGTTGTTGGTTGTGTTTGTCGGACATGTTTTCCTTGATTCCCTCTCCCCGTGTGGTCCCGTTTTCAGAAACAGCCTCCCGAGCCAGGGGAGAGGTGATCACGAGGAAGAGGGAGCGCCACACAGCAGCTGAGTCTGTACACATGAGAATATTGATCTCACCGGGAGCACCACAACATGAAAAAGAACTGTCTCGCCACAAACCCACTGTGGACTGAAACATGCGGCAGTGTCAAATTGGTCATAGTATTATAAATAGTATGTGACCTATTTAGATAATAATAAGAATCACAAAAAAATGAAGGAATGTGGCCCCTCTGTGACTGCAGCTATGTTATTATAGCATCACTGTTTGTGACATCAAGGTTAAAACCAGGGTAAATTAAACTGAAAAGACTTTAAAGTGGAAATCTTCTTGAAACAATCCTACCTTGGTGTATAAGAAAAGCTTCAATTTTCAAACACATTCATCCCAGTTTTAATTTAGATGTCTACTCATCTTTTAATCTGCAAATGATCTAATCTATGCTACATACATAACATCACAGAACTAATCTTTTCATAGAAGCAAGCACATTTAATGGCTGTCTCATAAGCATGCATGAACTCAATTTAACATTTCACTAATAAATTAAAACCTTTCCCTCCATAACTCATAACCCTTTTGGTTTACAACTTTCAACTGAAATTAAGATAGCTCAAGAGATGCTGGCACAATCTCTATTTTCATATCTGAAATGATGCTACTCAACACCTATCACTCAACATGTGATAGGTGTGGAGTACAAGCTGTCTGATGGGTAGTTGGTGTTAACATCAATGAAAATAATCTGCCTGTAAAGGCCTGGGTGTGTTATTTCAGCATTTGCCATCTAGTTTAGGAAATATTTTCCTTGTCAACAAAGGTCTTCACCTGGGAAATGGTCTGTAGATTCAGAGGAAGGAGGTCTGGCATGGTGGGTAAAAAGGGAGGTGCTATAGGACAACCTGGGTAAACACAAGAGGGTCATCCGGGGTTCAAACCCAGGAAACCTACAGTAAGGTCTTACTCTTCTTCTGTCTTTCTACTCTCTCTGTTATTCTGTCTTTGGTCACCACAAGGGTAACAATCCCACTTTTACCTCTCCTGGCTTTCCACACTGTTTTCTATTACAGTGATTCAGTGCTCTGCAGAGTGTATCTGCATATTATAAGTGTGTACGTGCATGTTATTGAAACCATCGTGCCAGGTGAGATGTATTCACCGACACTCCTCGGCAGAATGTGTGGAATTTCAAAACCCATCTCCCCCTGCGAAGATGTACGAAGATGATTTGCACCCATGCAGCCCCAGCATTATATCACCGCAAAGAAGTCTTCACTTCACTTCGCTGTGCCCCGGGAGTTAAAGTTACATGATGAATGACAAGGCAATCAGATCGACTTTCCAATGCATTGAGACACTGCCGCCCTTGAGACAGCGCTGGAGGAAGAATTGTTTCAAAGCCAGGCCAAGAGGACATCACGATAAAAGACGAAGCGGACATGGAGTGTGAAACTTTACAACAGATAACAACTGATACAATAAATGTATTTAAGTGAACGTGCTTTATCTCCTCTGAATAAATCGATCTTCATAACCTAATTATCCTGAGAAGAATATGAAGAAGTGCGAGGAGGAGGTGCGGGGGTGGGTCGGGGTGATGGGGTTAGAGGGGATCGGGATGTCACTGCTCCGCTGAGCCTTCATTGAGGACTTGATGGATGCACTGTAACCAATGGAGATAGAGTGCCCCCATAGCCAGAGCGAGCACACAATCTTCTCAGCAGATTAACTTCCATTGATTTATAGAGATTTACCTCAGGAAAGAAAACAGCTGGCAAAAGGACAAATACCAGAACTGGCAAGGGATAAATTCAACAGGAGAAAAGCCAGCTCATTTGTTAAAAAGATGATTCTTATCACTGTAAAGCAGATAGAGGATAGAATTACTGAGCAGGCGGTTTATGACATAAAAAAACAGGACTGGGTGACAAAGAAAACCACTTGAAAATGTGGTGTGTATTAGTCTGTAAGAGCGATTCTGTACATTTAGGCAGTTTTGTGGGTGATGTCCTATTTTAGCCTGTCCAAAAACAAGAGCAGAATTGTAACGAATTGATTAAACAGTGTTTATCTGCTGACATATGCAGAAATCATTAGCGTGCCTGGCTAACTAGCTGGCTACAGTAGCAAGTTACCTCCAAATGTTAAATGCAAGGCCCAGGAGCATATATACACTAAATGGGTTACATAAGTTTGTCAGGTTACAGGTTACGTTAAAAAAATAAACTTTTTGATAGTCATCAATTAAAGATTCTTCTTTTAATACAAGTCAGGAGAACCATTCAGAAATCACCTTGAAACAGTGTTTTCTACCAATAAACAGTGTTAATGATAAACTCTGACTCTATGTGACAGTTGTAATTTTAGCTAGCAAAAAAGACAGTTGCAAGTCAGGAATGTTTATGTAACTTACAAAACTAAGTTAGTGCCACTTAAAATTACTAGTAAAAGCGGCTTAATCAATAATTTTTTTAACCTAAAAACTGAGTTTGTGTTACTTAAAAAATGTTGATGTAATCAGTTTCAACAGTTGTTTGAGTTAGGTGAACTTATCTGGTTTTACAGTGCATACATGCAGTAGACACAAAGCAATATTAGCATTAATTAGCCATATTGATAAATGTAAAGTAGCTTTAGTTTTGTTTTTATCTCCATCAGCTCCTGAAGGGAAATAGCTCTCTTTAGTTGCACCTCTGCTCCGCTATAGGCTCACCAGCTAGTTGCTACCTTTGTCTGTCTGCTGGTTAGAGCTGGGAAAGGATTTATGAGAGTTTTCCCTGAACGTTGATGGAAACGCCTGCAAAAACAAAACAGCAAGCACAAACAATGAACTGAAAGAGGCTAAAAAGCTCAGTAAACCAAGATTCACTGTCTAAAATATATTGATTAGCCAAGGCCATAGCTGCTACGTATATAGAACATCAACATGTTCTAAAAGGCTTTTTTCTTCTTATCATGTGTGAAATGGCCTTGCTGGTACTGATTTCACAATTGTAACTGGGACGCTAATAAACCTGCCAGAGGTCAGAGATGTCTGAAAAGACTGAATAATTCAGACTGTGAGAGGAAGCTATTAAGTATAGATTATCTGAGAAGTTGAAAACAGAAGAGAGGAGATATTGTTGGAGGCTGATGGCAGCTATTGAGGAAGGAACCTATATGGGATTTACTTGGATAGAGGCAAAAAATGATAGCTATACGCCTTGTTCAGCCAAATCTCTCCCTTCTCTCTCCCATATTCCTACCGCTTCCCCTCCCCTATTAACACCCCGCCATTAAAGTGAAATATCAGATGTGGTCTAACATGAACATTAACAGAGCTCCCATGACATCAGCTCCATGCTTTGGCCAAAAAGCCTGAATCTTTGGCACAAAAAATATCCACTGAGCAAGTGTTTTATTTTTGTGGGTAGTGAGAATATAGGAACTGTGCAGTTACTGTAGCTAAGCAGCTTTTTTAGAGTAGCCTACTTATTATTCCTTCAACATTTAACTTGGAGTAAATTTTCTTTTATGTGCATTTTGACTTAAGTTGTGTACTCCAGTTTTTTAAACTGCATCCATTACAGACTATAAATTCCTGTCAGCTCTCCATAAACATCAGCAATTGGCAGAGTGTGAAGCTTTTGCAGAAAACTGTTTGTCAGCAAAGAAAACAGGAATAATCTCCCTTTTTGTGCACTTTATTCAGTAGTTTTTTTGTCCATTAAACATTTAAAAGAGAAAGACGACATCTAGAGGAGTTCTGTTTCTCAATAATAATAATAGTTTTGATTAATTTAATTAAATTTAGTAAGATCTCTGCTTATTGGCATCATTAATCCACTGCCTGGTTGTGTCTGGACATGTGCCTAGTTCAAGTCAAAATACACATTAAATTGAGTCACATCAAGTCAAACAATGTCTTTAAAGCAAATAAATGAGACAGGTTTTTACAAATTACACTAAAAACAATCATCCATCCACAGCATGTGTTATTGTTTTCCCAACCTCCAGACAAGTCAGGACAAGTCTAGTCATGCCCTGTGGCTTCAGGGGACTTGAGACTACCAGGGGCTCTGAGTCATATTAGCTCACAAGTAACATCATGTATGGTTTCGCATTAAGTGAAATTATTGTAGTCCAAGTCATTGTATGTGCAATGATCCTCAGCATGTTTCATTATGTTACAATGAATTAGTTCCTATTAAACTGATCACATCTCAGGGTGCCCTCATAGCTCACCTGGTTAGAGATGGCAACCCCATGTACTAAGGGTGAGTCCTTGGCCATGGGTTTAAATCTGACCTGTGGCCTTTTGCTGCGTGTCATCACCTATTTCCCCCCTTTTCCTGTCAATCTTAAGCTATCCTATCTAATTAAGGCAAAAAGCCCCAAATATATATATAAAAAAATCACATTAAATTAAAAAACAAATTAAACACATCTCATCAAGTCACATAGGAGCATTTTACGTTGGCTGTCCCAATGCTCTCCCTATTTACTATAGTGTTACTTTTCACCATTTTATTTGAGTGTCCAAATTTACACTAGAAAACACTAGTCTACAAAGCATGTACAGTACTTTTTACTAACATTCCCACAATGCAATGTTTTACTTTTAATAGATACAAAAATGACATTTGTGTGACACTAAACCTGTCAGAAATGACCAAAAATATGATCCAAAAGTGTCCAAAATCTCAATTTATAGAGTAAACTATGTGTCCGTTATTTAGGAAATAGTGAACGAGTGATTTCGGGCACAGAGTTTAACGTCAAGCCACAATATTTCACATCATGTCACAAATCACAGACTGTAAAAGATGATCTGTACTCAAGTTTTAAGACAGCAGTGGATTCTGCTAACCTTTTGGGAAAGGCTGTTTTACTGCACTCCTCTCTGCATGTCCACCCTTTAGTTATAGACTGTGTTATGGCCCAGAGCCTCTGATCAGAAGTCCAAAGGGACCTATGAGCGTTCAATATTTGTACAATAGCAGCTCATACAGTAGTTCCCTCCTGTGAATGCAGTCTTGTATTAGATGCAGCTGTAGTTGTGTTTAGGTGTGCCTCTCCGGGCCTTGTGTGTAATAATGTTACACGGCTACTGCTCGACAGATGTGCACTCCTCTCCCTCTGACTCACACACGCATGCATACAGATGTGCGTGGAGAGAGAAAGAGAGAAGTCTCCTGTCCCTCCTCCCTCCTGAATATCCTTCCACACCTTGTTGATGGGACCGGAACTTTCCTGTGTTTCGCCGGGGTGGGCCCTGCTTGACTCATGGGGTTGAATAAGAGGGGTCGTGACCCGTGCTGAACTGCTTCCTGTTTCTGTTGAAGTGGTCTTCCGAGGCCTGCGGTGATCACAGGAGAAGCTGGCGGGACAGCCGGAGCACATCCAGTTTGAGGTGATGCTGCCACAGTAAAAAACATACATCAACGGAGCAGTAGCTGGAACAGGAGAGAAGGGAGATAGTGAAATGCTGTTATTTACTGCTATGAGGGCTACAGGGAGAAATGTGTTCTCTGTCAGATGTAGAAGAAGAGAGACAGTGCTAGACTCCGGCCTCCATGCAGCTTGGTGTGGGAAGTTTTCCCAGTATTTTGAAGTAGTGGTTCCCAACTTTTATGGCCCCATAACTGGTAATTATGTTTTATTACAACCTGGGTCCTATAGTGGTTGTTTTGGCTTTTATTTCTGTCAGTTATGATAACATTGTACTCACAAAAGTATTTGCGATGGGGCAAGAAACACGAGTGATCAGACAGGTCGTAAAAAAACAAGCCAAGAGTTTAGCCAGACTATCTAAACCACTTTATTTGGAGGTAAAACTCAAACAAAGTGAACCTGAAATGTCCGTAATAATCCCCATGGACAAGAAAAATGTGCTCTGAAAAGTTGTGTGATAGGTTCAAAGTTGAACCACTAAGATGGTCTGTAAACTATGAGGGTGTTATAATAATTTGGTGTTCATATAATATATTGCGTTTTTTCTTTGTTCTCTTCCAAGTAAGTCTGGCTAACCTGGGGTTTTATACGATCAAGTTATTATTATCTGACTGAAGGCAAAACCCAGAGAAAAGATTGGCACACTGCACTGATAACTCCCAGCAAATTTAATTTAATAAAGCAACATTTCGATCTAACAGAGATCTACAGAGAAGTCAGGCATTGTCAAATCTGACTGGCATAACTCTGTGAATAGAATCCTATTATTAAAAACAGGGATGATAGCTAGAAATACAAAAATAAGACTTAATTTGTAATCAACTGGAATTATCAAATAAAACAAAGCAGTATCTACTTGATCCCTTCATAGACTGATTCATGTGGATGTATTTTAGAAGAGGTCAAACTTTCCAGGAATGCAATAGGACAAAAATTAACATAATTGTGCAAAGCAAAAAACTGTAAGTCGCTTCATCATTTCAAGTTCAAATCAGGTGGACAAGAGTTGCATGTGCCTCTTAATTCCAAAAATAAAGGGAATAACAAAGATTTTCCATGCTCCTGGAAAGTTGACCCACAAGTTATGTGTCGTAAATCAGAATCCATCACTGGGACAATGTTTTTACAGCCTCAAAATGTATAAAACTTGTTGGTCACACGCAAAGTATTAGACTCGAAGCTCAGAAAATCAATGTTAGTTTAGGAAAAGTGTCATTAATACCCCAGAGCACTATGTTTAAGCTAATAATGGGGCACTTTGCAGCAATTACAGATTGGATCTTTTAAATACACAGTGCACACAAGGTTTATCTCTTATCTGACAAACCAAGTCGCCTTGTGCGATTTGCCTTTTCTCCTCAGTCGATGGCTCCTCTGACCTCCTTATGCCCTGCTGATAACTGTCATGCGCTGATTTAGGATTATTTTTAAATCAGGAGCTGTCGAGGTTTGACGGGACGAGGATGGGGCACCCGTATCCCCGGAGACCTTGTAAATCTGGACAGTTTACTACAGAGAGGGGGAGGAAACGGCCCTGTGCTCTCCTTGTCCAAGCCCGGCGTAATCCCACCACTTCCTCTCCTCCGCTCTGCTGCCCGGGCTCACGCCGTAATGCATTTTCTGTAACTAACAGCCGTTGTTTCCCGATTGTCACGCTCCCATCTCTTTCTCTTGGAATGTGTGTATGTGTATATACTTGTGTGTGTGTGTAGCAGTAGGATAGGGTGTTGGGGTTTAGAGCTCTCTGCTGACTGGAGAGTCTGTGGAAATGGAGAAAAAAAAGACTGGTAGTAGAAGGTCTGGAATTGCAGTTAATATTAACACTACCCTCCTCCATTACCGTTTACCACCTCCTCCTCCTCCCCACAATTCCTTGCCCTATGACTGAGCTCTGGCAGCCAGGCGGGGTGCTGCAACCTGGGCCTCCTGCTTCCGTCACGCTTGCCCCCTCTCTCTCTCGAAACAAGAACACATGGACGCCAAGTCCTCCTGAACTGGCAGTGTCCAGCCCCTTTCAACAGCTTTTACTCCGTTTAATTAGCCATGTCACCCCCATCTCCACATATGGGGTGCATGACAGACCGAAACACACACACGCACACACACATACTGGACACAGGATGGCACACTGAGCGAAACTTGGCAGCAGTCAGAGGGCAATCAATTCACGCTCTTCTCTCTCAGTAACATTCTTCACAACACTTCGTGACAGGTCTGAGTCAAGTAGCTCATGTGCTCCACAGCACTTAGTGAAGCTGACTAGGAGGTCAAATCCCTCAAAGAGCGCAACAGGTTTTCAGGAGATTCACTCACGTTAGCCCGTCAAGTGATGAGAGCATCGACAATAAAATTCACCTGCCCGCTGTTGCCACTGTTAATATTTTAGCAGACACTTCACCGAATGTTAAGTGATAAAAAGTGACTCGTCATCAGAGGTCACTCACAATGTCAAAAAGAGTTTTTTAAAGTGTTGGAAATCAGTTTTGCAACAGAGAAAGTGGCTCCTCGTAGCTCAAAAGTAATTTTTCTAGTTTTCTAGTCATTATGTGTAGTTATTTATGTGATCATATTACTTTTCAAATTATTTTGATATCATAAGCTTTTGTTTGTTGGAAAATGAGACAATCTTGGTGAAATTTGGGATTCCTGTTGTAGATACTCAAATTCTACACATAGTGGCTTCAGGTTTTTTTTTAATAATTTGGCTAAGTTTATTTCTGGAAAGGTTTTAGAGCTGCAATCAAATGAAATTACCAACTGATCTTCCTGTTTAACTAAGCCAGGTACAATGTCAGAAATGTTATAATTGACTTGTCTCTCTCGCTGACACACCTGTCAGACACTCATTTAAACATTACGCACAAACCTTTTCTAAATGTAGGCATAGTTAAAGGCCTGATCCCTGAGCCAAATGTAGGCCTTCTATAAACATCACTTGACAACAACAAAATCAAACACCTACCTTATACTGTAAATTCTGATCAGTTGAGAGACACCCCAGACAAATATAATGCAACTCAGACTCAGAATTATATATATATAAGTGATAATTAAATCAAGTCTTGGCTGCATAAATTGGCTAAGATAATATTAGTGACTCATTACTGCTAAACATAGCTTTTAACAAAGCATTACGCTGGAGCGCCAGAGCCATTCTTCTAAAAGGGACACAGATGATAATGGTGCACAAATTCTCCTCTCTCCTCAGGTAAAATGACCAATGATGTATTCCTTTAATCATGACGTTGAAAGAAACAACAACAAACGTGGCAGGAATGAAAGATAACCTCTATACTTCAAAGCTGTCTGCAATCATAGCACTGTGAACTCTAATAATCTGCTCACCCCTGCTGCACAGGAGGTGAGGCTCCCTTGTATGAACTGTGTGTTTTCACTAAAATAGATCCCGGCCGGCCAGGCTGACCCCTGAGGAAGGGGATCACCACAGGTCCTCTTGCAGGTTGTCGCAGGGAATCAGAGCGGCCAGCAGCCAGAGCTGAAGGGTAAAGGTTGAAGGGTGTGTGAGGTAGCCTATGACCTCCCGATTTGGCTTAGGCGTAACAGCCGAGCTCTCAGGGGGAAACCCCTGCATGACCTGGCTCACCCTGTGTGCAGGCCACGTCCAGTGCCACACTGCCACTGCCGCGCTGCCTGCACAAAGATGGAGGAAGAAAAGGAGACAGGGAACATGCAGAGGCGAGGGTACAGAGGCAGATTTTAATGGGAGACAAAGGTTCTGCGGTGTGAGCACACTGGGACTAATTCCACTTTAGTTCAAGTCTAGGTTAAATGCGTTGGGAATGAGTCAATGCTGGCCGCAGAGAGTGTGACTAACAGAGCGGGTCAGTAACGGGGAGCCCTTTTCTGGCTGCTTTCAGACCAAAAAACAGGCTGAGAGGCGAGCGAGCGACGCCTCTTTGTGCAGAGTGAAACAGATGAGATGAATCCATCATCAGCTCGATATTCTCACTCAACTCTCGTCGGTAACGAAGGGTGCTTTAAGGGAACAGGCGGGGGTGAAGCTAAGTGGAGCGTGGGATTGAGGAATAAAATGAAGAGACCTGACATTAAAGTTGTCATCAGCATTCATGCCAGAACTCTAAAATGTTTATTTCAAACATGCAGGTGGCTGCTCATTTGTGATCATTGTCCCTTTTTCCAACCAGTTAGTGCCAAAAAAAAAGCGTTCTGCAGAAAACAAGACAATTTGCACAAAGCAGTTATTTGCAGGACAGTAGGAAAACTACACAAAAAAGCTAGTGAACTAGCAAATGATCCCAGGTATGATCATACATGATTCTGGGACGCAAAATCCTCACAAACAAATCCAACATCTGCCTTGTCTGTTACACAAAAGACCAAAGAGAACAGTGTTCAAAGCTGCTGCCAGTAACAAGCTACCTTATGTAAGATTGCTCGCTGTTAACTGTCTGCAAAGCTTGGCTCAAGATGAATGAGAAAATCTCAGTGGTCACTGTACTCTCTGCATAAAACTGCTCTTACAAAGCTTAAAAATAGGAATCACTTCTTAGAACGTGGAGTTTGAACCCTTTACACAATTGATCAGGGCTTGTTATTCTCCTGAATATGTTTTAGAGTGCTGGTGTCTCACTCTTTTAAAGTGTTTTTTTTTTAAATTTGAAAATCATTGCATGGAAAAAGGGCACTGCTGAAAACTGTAAGAATGCTCAGTCGGCATCCTGGGTAAAAGGCAGATGGAATAAACACACACACACACACACACACACACACACTGATATGAAAGCCTTGTCATTTATCATAATTTACATTAGCTGCTGGAACACAGTGGATATGGGGATGCAGAGCCGGAGCTCCATGTAGATCAGATACCAAAACAAAGAAAAGGGGTTTTGGAATTCCACACATTCTGTTCAAGATTGTCTCAATTAGGGTCGGGTATCAAACCTCTGTACTTTGTTGCACATTGTTGCCTGTCAAGTATCCAAAGTTTCTTAGATTCTTACTCTTGTTTAAGTCATTCTTTGGTCAGATATATCCTAATCTACTGTAAGTTGTTTCAACATGTAGGGAAATGAGCTTAATCGCTTTCTTGCCGAGAGTTAGACAAGAAGACTGATACCACTATCATGTCTGGAGAGTAAATATGTAGCCGGGGCCAGGAGATGTTTTCTCTTAGCTTAGCACAAAGACAGAGGGAAACAGCAATCCTAGATCTCTCTCTCTGGTAACAAAATCCGCCTACCAGCACCTAAAGCTCACTAATTAACACGTTATATCTTGTTTGTTTAATTTGTACAAAGACTGAAGTATGAAAACAACTGTTTTTACGTGGGGGCTGTGTGCCAGGCTGTTTTTTTGGCCTGGAGCAGTTGCCAGGCAACCAGCAGAGATTCTGGCAACCTCCTGTTTCCAATATTTATGCTAAGCTAACATTGAGTGGTGTCAATCTTCTCATTGTATTTCCCCAAATCAGGAACTATTCCTTTAAGAATAGGACTGCAACTACTGATTTTTTATGTATTTATTACTAATTTGTTTTAATTTAATTGATCGATTAATCTATAAAATGTTTAAAAATCCAAGGTGACTCACTCAAATTGCAGTCCAAAATCTAAATTAAAAGTGTTGATTAATTCTTTATTGATTGATGGTTTATCAGCTAATTGTTTAAGACATTAAACACAGATTAATTAGGATGTTTGACATTGTTAAATTAAAAATAAATGGGATTAGTAGAACAATGTGTTTATTTCCTAAAACTTAAGTTTTGCAAAAAGCATCACTTTGGTATTGGAATCAAATTGGCACAGCAGGCAAAAAGAATTGAATAAATCCAGCTTTGGTCTCAATGGAGACATTCCTCCTCCTTCAAACACACTCACACATGCTCATAGTGATCACCTCCCCTCAAGGACAATGCAACAGATAAGCAGCTAGCCCCTCATTATCACTCTCGGCCCAAACAGCGGCGCGTCGCTTGGCTAAGCTGCATTTCCTCTCCACTGGAGCCAACATTTGTTGCTGCCTGCTACTGTCCCCTGATCCTCAGCCGCTGGCACCCTCAACCAATTGTTGTTTACTCATTCAGGGCAATGAGGCTCGACGCTCCTTGTTGAGCCTCAAGGAGAAGGAGGAGGAGATCAGTGGTCAATATATGTTAATCAACATCCCTCCTCTGCCTCTTTTCTTTTTTTCTGTATTTTGGTCTCTGCAGAAGGGAGGCTGACATAGAAAATGAATGCACTGTAGGTAATACTTAAGTTTGTGTGTGTGCATGTGGGCGTATTCATATGCTTTCATGTGTTAATTGTAGAGTGTGTGCTCATGGAGGCGTCGTGAGGAGAGGTGGGGATGAAGTGCAAGTGATGACAAAATGCATCCTGGCCTAACACCTCAGTGTTTGTGTGATTTGGAGACCTAGAGCGGCAGAGGTGTTAACAGAGGAAAGGCAGGTGCTAGGTTCAGTGTGTGTGTGTGTGTGTGTGTGTGTGTGTGTGTCTGCACTCAGCCATAAAGGAATAAATCCTGCACACACAGTGACGTGATTTAACCACCAAAAGAATTGCAAGACTTGCTGTGCAAAAATAATTCAGACACCTTTGTGTTCCGAGTCGAATTTACTTAATTCACCATCACAGCCATTCATTTTTTAAAAGACTAAAAAAGCAGGTACACAGTAGTGTAACTGAATCAGAGCAGCAGCTTGTTGAGAAGGAGAAACAAACAAACAAATACAGATGCCAACATGTTGCACATATTCTTTTATGTGTGGTATTACAAATCCCATTAAACCACACACTGCACCAAAATGTCATTCATTTAATTTTCCTGCAGCCATGCACGGATGACTTCAAATGAATGTAGTATCTAGTAACCACTATCATTTTCTCATAAGACAACCTTTATAAACAGTGTTTAATAAGCTTTATTAATGGTTAATACATTATTAATGAATGCTCTAAAGAGCAGCCATTATTAAGAGCAACTTCTAGGTCTCCAGGTTGTGAATAATGTCTGGCAGTCAAGTTATAAATAAATGCTAATGAGTTTCTTCTTACTTACTAAGTAAGTAAGTATGTAATTCATAATTAGTAAATAGACTTAAACAGGTCTTTTTTTGAAGCTCACATGGTCCATTGGAGGGGTCTACCTGATGGAATAAAGAGCTAAAAAGAGTGTGGAGCATGCTGGAGGAGGATAAACGCCAGCCACACCAACCTGACGACCTAAAAGTTGTTCTCAATAATGCCTTATCTATGACAGACAGAATATGTTGAGAAAAGAGATGCTGGCCAATTTTCCTATCATCACAGAAAAGCAGGCACAAACATCAATTTTGACAGCTTTTTGCTCCATCTGCCTCTTTTCTCAGCAGCTCGCTGCATTATCGACATTAGTTTCATCTCTGTTGTCAGTCCTCGTTCCTTGCTGCAGAAAACAACCCATTTCCACAGGCACAGAATGTCACCGGTGTAGCATTATGGCCTTTAGAGGTGAGGCGCTAGGCAGGAGCAGAAAATAAACAGTAGTAAACAACAGTAGCAGTGGGGAGTGGGCTTCCCTGCTGTGTTGATTATTGGAAGGCTGTACACAGGCCTGATCCCCCCCGGGAGCTCAGCGAGCGGGAACGGCTGCTGCTGGCTGCCCCACAGAGAGGCCAACAACATCTGGGCCTCAGTTCAGCTCAGCTCACCTCATTATACTCCTGTTGTGGTGGAGTATTGTCAGGAAAAATAGATAACAGTAACAAGCAATCAGCAGAAAATGGAGAAAGAATGCTGCAATTTGATGTAAAAATGTGAACCAGGACATAATGGAGAAGCATGAGGAAATGGGCTGGTTTTGTGTTGAAAGTTGATAAATGGAAATTATCTGTGAAAAGTATTCTTATCAGGGTCGAAAAGACTGAAAAAAATACACATTAAAACCGCCAACCACAATAATGAAATCCTGGCACAGTGAGTTTCATTAAACACTTTCACACATCTGAAAATGGTTGAGCGAAAAAAGCATCCATCACATCAGTGGTTGGCAGCAGCTCTGCCTGGTTGCAATGCCTGATTTTTAATAACGTCAACGCAGACCTGGAACAAAAGTCAGCAACGCATGTGTGTTTACAAAGCAAAGCCAGCTTGGGAACCATTTTTAGACTTTATGTGGCTTGCTCAAAGACATTTTGGCAAAAAAATGTACAATGTGTAATGTTGTATGTACTCATTGATCATATATTTCTTGATCTGTAGTACTATGAGCTCTAGGAAATGGCAGGGAGCCAGTTTCCTAATGGAGACAGGTATGGCAAACCTTCCTGTTGCTGATTCAAAGGTCTTCTGGCTCCCTCTGCTGGTAAAATGTGGCAACTGTAAGGTCAAAAGCTAAGATATGAAGTGTGACTCAGCTTTCAGACGTATAAAATAAGATGTAAATGTAAAAAGTATCTGTTTCATCTTTAGGTATAGAGATAAAATAATGCTAACATTTGAAATTTAGACTTAATGACTTATTGCTCACCCATTAAATGTTTTTCTCCTAAGACTTTCAGACAGTAGAAGAGGCACAAATAATCAAATTAATGATGGCTGAATTTAATTTAGCTGCTTCAGTTTTCGGGGGCCGTTGTGCATGCTGACTCAATGACACTCGAATACAACTGAGCCGTCATTAATGTGATTAGTAACACTTGTGCTTTTCCTACTAAAAGCCAAACGCTCTCAAGCAGGCCTGAGCCTGTTTATTTTATCAAACCTACCACTGCTGCCAGAAATACGTTACACATAGGAATAACTGAACACTTTGGACACACAAATTGTAGTAACCCATGCTGAGCTGAAAATTAATGAGCACAAGAATCACCCTAATGCTGGCAAACCTGCTCAGTCATTTCCACTATAATAAGGGAAGTTATCTCCATGTTTGTTAGACATGATCATTCCATAACATTAATTTAGTGCACATAACTTTATTCATCTCTTTTAGGTATTTCTTTGTCCTCATCTAGAGGTCAAAAGGTCAAGTTCAGTCAAAAAATAGCTAGCATGGCCTTATTTCAGCAGGAGGGGACAATGGTCCTCATGTTCTTAACTCATTTCTTTGCTAGAAATAATAATCAAAACAGAGTCCCTTAAAGCCACACACAGGCTAAGTGACGAGCATGAACTGATGTATATGTACATTACAATTCATAAATGTAAATGCAACCATCGTTCATTGTTCAGCACTCGTAGCAGCATACCAGAGGAATGTAGCTTGCTGTCAACTACATGTCTTTTTCTGGTATGTGAGCATGAACAAGTGTATTGTACTTGTTGAATGAAGCAATTTCAATTCAAGCAAACATCCCTGGTTGTTAAACTAGAAAGAGAGGTTGTAAGCAAACCATCTGTACAGTTTCACAAACAGAAAAATGACAGACGAAATTCTTTGTTCCTCCAATTTATTATGAAAATGTACAGGGGGATTAACGGTAGGACTTCTGGTAGCGGGCACGAGCTCCAGGTCCACCGAACTTCTTGGACTCGCAGCGACGTGGATCGGCGACCAGCAGGGTCCTGTCGTACTGGATCAGGATGTCCTTGATCTCCTTCTTGGAAGCCTCATCCACATCTGCATAACGACAAAAAACGCTAAGGTTACTCAGCAAATTCTTCTCTAGACCAAGTGTTACTACATTCTGCATACTTAAATTTATTGTGTTCTCTTGTTTGCTCAAAACAAGTTATATAGGTCTGTTGAAATTAAAAAAAAAATAATAATTTCACCAAAGTGTGCAGCAATCGTAATGTCTAGGTGTCTCAAGACCAGGTAGTTGTACTCCACATTTAACTGTGTAGTACATATTCAGTCACTGCTCATGAGTGATCAGCACCAAAATTTGGTTGAATTGCTCTGACATTATATCACCATGTCACAGCACACAGCTGAGATCCTTAATACAGTTGGTTGGATAGATATATTCCTTTATTTGTCCCACAATGGGGAAATTCCAATGTTACAGCAGCAAGTGGATAGAGAAAAAAAAAAAAAAAAAACAACTAAAAACTGTATGCCTCATAGGAACAGTTCAGCACTTGCGTGACATTTTTGAACCTGCATCACTAAAAAGTTTTAATCTTCCAACTCAGAATAAATGTTGAGAGCTGTGTTGTAGATAAACTGGCCTGACTTCTTATTTTACAAGCTGTCAGCTTGAGGAACTCAATGTCCATGTATCAATGTTTCTATCCGTGATCGACCTCTACTACTTTACGACTACTTTATTAGGTAAGCAAGTTTGCTTAGGAACAAGAATTTTCTTCATTTATATCTTTTCCACAAAACTTGTCAAAAAAATGCAACAAATACACCATTAAACAAAAAACATCAGTCATACAGGGCCTTGGGTCATTTGGTTCAAACATTTACACAAAAACATAAGTGATATTTGTGCAGTGAACAAAATGTAATACTCACACTTCTGGTAGTAGGCAACCAGGGCCTTGGAGATGGACTGACGGATAGCTAAAAGAAAACAAAATAAAGAGTACGATTAAAAAAAAAAAAGAAAAAAAAAGAGATGCATTTCACCTAAGACAAACGTATACAGGAAGCAACAAACTCATTGTGAAAAGAACCGTCTGCTTACCGTAGATCTGCGCGACATGTCCACCACCCTTCACTCTGACTCTGATGTCAACGCCAGCAAAACGCTCCTTGCCCAGCAACAGCACGGGCTCCAGAAGCTAAAGACAGCACACAGTGAACGTTAAGCACCCATTTTTAGAAACAAAGAAAGAAAAAACACTTTATACTACAAGGATATCTGCAGTGTTTGGCATAAGCACTGACAGAATACTACCCCAGCCTCAGGGGCACTGCTGTGCAACAAGCCATCATCTGTAACAAATACTTACCTCAAACAATCAATCTTGTATAATATTTTTACGCCTGCTGAGCAAGTCGGCCCCCCCACTTTGAATTATTTTGAAATCCTAGTGTTTCTAGGACAGGCTACACCCGACAACCACGCCGTGTCACTGCTCTCCATCAGACCGGGCCCCCCCTTTCCCATGGGGACTCACCTTGTACTGGAGAGTGGCAGGCTCCACCATCTCCAGGGGTCTGCCGTTCACCTTGATCAGGCCATTCCCCCTCTTGCAGTGGGCAACTGCTGTGGCGGTTTTCTGTAACAAAACATCATCAGATATCCTCAACAAACAAGTCAGAGACGACCAGTGTGAAGTTGCATTTGAATCAGTAGAGTTACACAAATAAAAGTCATTGCAATCGGTTTTAATTCAAACACTTGGCTGATGAGAACTCGCCACTTCTCGGGCCATGTGACTGATTAGAGTCGGATCTTTACACTGAAGCATGGTTTTAATACTGGTAGCCGTTCTTTAACTACTTAACTATGTACTGTATTTGTTTGAGGAGACATGTGAGCTGAAATTACCCGCTGTCATCCTCTGAAGAGCATCTAAAGCCCAACCACTGCTAGCACCCGGGCTAGCTGATCCAATACACAGTCAGACATAAGGTGGCTAAACCAACAACGCTGACCATCGTACTGGTGATTTACAGTCACATACAACAACATTGGCGCTTCAAAGTCAAGTTTCAGCACGTTTTAGAAGCATATCGGCCCACAAATTGTTTAAATAACTCGGGAGTTTCCGTGTAAAAGCTAGTTCGGCTAAAGCGCGCTAGCAGGACAGGGCAGCCACAACACCACACGTGGAATAGTTTCTCCATTTTTACTCACTTTACGTCCAAAAACCTGGACAGACTGCAGAGGACCTTTAGCCGGCATGTTTCTGAAACACACAGGCAACAACAGTTACATTATAACCCGGTTAATGAGTGAGATTTATGCGGTTTTAACGGACCGGGACGAAGAACATACCGTCTTCAGCTGGGGTGCCGTACGGAGAGACCGACGGGGTTTCACACGCCGAACATCAGGGGCTATTGCGCGACACTTCAGACATGCTTTGCGGTGGGGTTTTGCGACAGTTGCTCTCGCTCTACCTCCATTTTATGTCCTGCTCTTACTTTGCAGGAGAAATGCCCATAGACATATAAAGAGAAATGCCTGTTTCGTGGTAGAAAGTGGGAATTTAATCACTAGTGATCAGCGTGTTTTTGACACGTTTACTGACAGTGTGCACACATATTTCTGGGTGTGTCGTAAAGTCCTGGAAACTGCCACTTTAGGTTGTATTTTCCAAAAAAGGTAACTCAGTGAGGTCACATTGTGTATCCATATGGATTTACTGTACATATTTGAAAGACCCCAAATTACTATTGTGTAATGTCAGATAAAGCACTTTTAAGCTTTATGCAAATAGTAAATATGAGAAAATGTTTTGCTTTTAAAAAATAATAATATTTAACTAGTTTATGCATTATGGTAATTCTAATCAACCAATATGAGGCCATTTTATTAGCCAAATAGTGATATCATAAACTTAATTTAATTGATAATTACTAAAATGAGATATAATAACAATGACAATGTGCCATGATGTTACCATGTCAATCAATGACACACAAATATGTAGGTTCTATTGTTTTTTGTATGATACACATGTACAGAGGAAATATGCTTAACAGTAACTTCACATCGACTCCTATTGTCACCTTAAAATGTTTGAATCAAATGCAACTATATTAATAAATCATTATTTTACACATAGTTATTTTGGTCAGACCTCAAACGTAAGACTCTTTTATTATGACAGCAATAAAGTAAACGGACGTCAAAACAATTCATAAAACCTGATTACATAAAGCCCACAATTGTAAAATGGAATTCAAAAGTGATTACATCGTACTCTAACATTGTCTACCATCCGAGCTCTTTTAACAGAAAGTGATCAAACACTGAAAATCTGCAACATTTGTATATAATAGTAAATAGATTTTCTCTACGTACTACTTGGGAAGATGAATTGCATGTTCAGAGGAGGAAAAGTAGCTGTCTAAACAACAAAAACCAGAAGGAGCCAGCACAGTTTTGCTGTCAACTAAAGAAGAAGGGTCATTGTACAGTAGCAAAAAAAAGTGTCTTTACAACCCAGTTTATAAAACATGTTGATAAGGATAATATCATAATTTGTTTATTTAACAGAATCTTGTGGAGCTAAACAGCTATATACTAATCTTTGTATACTGTACATATAAATAATAAAATTATATAAATCTTATCATATTAAACCCTCCCTAAACTGTGATGTGTCAATAGAACTCAGTAGCTTGGTCTATGTAAGACCGTGCTCATATTTTGGTTCCAAGCAAGTCCTCGTCCACTTTTCTAAATCCCTACACAACAGCACCCTCTAGTGTTTGTGAAATGAATTAAAACACAATTTTGAGTGTGACATCATTGCCATCTCAGCCGGAGGCAAGGTTGTATCATCAGCCAGATGCTGTCTGGCAGAGATCAGTGCAGAGGATTAATTTGCCCTACGCTACAGACAGTTTACATCGAACTACACAAACTCACTGCACCTTGGTTTCATCAAACCTTATTTTTAAGCTCGTGGTGAGTCAAACCACAGAGATCATGTGGTTCAGCGCTGCTTGGGGCTGAGGAGCTTCGGGTCAGGGTATGGGAATAGGACATGACATGGGAAAAAGGAAGTGGGGAGCTTTTGGGACATCAAATATCAAACCGTAGTCCTACACAAGAGACAGTCTTTGATCTGACCACAATGTTGGACAATGTTGATGTGACCCGACTAGACTCTGCAGTTTGTGGGAGGAAACTGGCTGCTTTGTCAAGATTCACCATGCATGTGCAGTTGATAAAAACAAATGGAGTCTTTGTAGTGATTGACTCAACCAGATTGATGTGAGGATGAAAAATTACACCAGGCGCCTTCTCTAGAGCCTTGAGAGGAACACTTGTCAAAAATCTCAAGCACACACATCCTGCAGTCCGACAGAAAAGTGTCAGCTTCAAGGCACAGTCTTACCCTTAAAGGAGGGAAGCGGCAGGGCCATTCCTGGGTCAGAGAAGGACTGAAGATAGATAGCATCTTGGGAATCTGTATACAGTGGCCTGAGTCATGTGTGCGGTGCGCTGTGCCTACCTATGCCTGACATTTACTACAGCAAGACTGGTGTTTATAGTGTCGGCCACGGGTGAACAGGCACCTGGCTTCTTTAATTGTCAGCGGAAATGTGTACTCCCCTTGGGACTGCCTGCCCGGAGTCCCAAATTAAAATCACAGTGGTGTGTATGGAGCCTCATTTGTGTAAGAGCATAGATTTAAACATTTGTCAGATGTCCATGACATTTATCCATCTTCTCCTATGGTGTTTCCATTTTTATTTTATTTTTTTTACAGCTTTTTTACTTTTTAATTCCACCTTTGGCCACTTGGGGGCAGTGGAACAAGCTGTGGACACAACATTGACAAATTACCTTATAAAGTTGTTATGGTGGACATGTTAGCAGTCAGTTATACATCACGCAGACACACATGCATTCATTGGGAGTTGTGTTTCTGGCTGCTTGATGAATAGAAGTCTAATATTCAGTCTACTTGTTTCTCTGTTTCGGTATCCACCAATTACTGAGAGAAATATCTGGCTCTTTAGCTCCTACAGGCATCAATATGTCCACCAGCTAGTCACTAAATTTGTCTGGCTGCTGCTTGGTGATGGGAAGGTAGGCTACATTGAGGATTTTTTTTATTGGTAACAGCTGCAGCTGCGAATGAGGCTGATGAGACCGGTGAGAGTGAGCCAAATCAGTAAAATTGTGGGGTGTAAAACCAAAACAATAAGCTTAAAGAGGCTAATAAGCTAATAAGAAAACCACATGGTTGGGTCGTAATTCTCTATTGGTTCGTCACTGCAAGTTACCCCTTTCACATTACACATCCTCATTTGATTCACTGTTGATATAAAAAAAAGCATAGTGCAGCTTTAAAGTAGCCTGCTGATTTCATATAGCAGTGAAGTCGGAGCGGAAGAATGAGTAAATGTCTGTCTTGAGATGAATGAAGACATACAGTATATGTTTGGACCTTTTCCCTAATGCTCTTGAAGTGACAAATAGAGCCTGCTCCATTGAAGAGTCATTACATGAAGGACCTAGTCCAGACCCCAATGTGTTGTTTTCTGTACAACACTTTCTCTTTTTGTCGCTCTTCCCCTTTCAGTTTATGCGTGACAAGTCTGACAAGTTTATTAGCCAACAGATAAATGCAAAGGATGTAACTATAGACTGAGAGTGCCAATATCTACAACAGAGTCAGGCAGACAGAGGAAGCACTGTGCGGGGACCCCGGGATGGATGATAAGCTTTCAGATAAATTTGTGTTTGTGTTATGGGTCACTAGGGGCACCCCGTCACCGTCTGCATAGGAAACGTGCTAAGGCCGCTGAATCGTCCGTGATTTCCTGCTCTGTTCGGCAGCCTGCTAAAGCACACAATCCTTTTGTGTTGCAAACTGTCAAGTTCATCTTACAATGTCCAGACCTCTCAGCCATTTGAAGTTAAACGCTCTCAGATTACTGCTTTGGGTGGTGGTATTTTCGCTGCAACTTCTGCAGAGGACTGAAAAACCCAGCACAATCACATTATAACTTATTCTGCTGGCATATGGCAGATAAAATCACAACGTTCTTAAAAGATCCAGGACTCTTAAATCCCACATTTTTTAAAGAGGCTGACACCGAGCTTCAGTGCTTTAGAAGAGGTGCAGAGCTTAACAGAAGGAGGATAGTCTGCAGTCAACCAGTAAAAGAGCTGGCAATAAATAAAGACCACACCATATATGTGCATTTCCTCTCCACAGCCTTATGGAAACACATCACCTGGAGGCGTGACCCCTCGACCTTGTCTTGTCACAGCACCCTGAGCATGAGACAACGCTCTCAGATTTACAGGGGAGGAGATGCTGTTCCTGGCCGGCCATAGCGTCTCATTTGACCATAATAGGCCTTGCGGTGGTTGAAAAAGTGTTGCCGGTAATTGAAGTTTCCCTGAGCAGAAGGAGAAGATCTGCTAAACCCGGTAGGTGGAGAGGCCGAGAGGGGCGCGAAAAGGTTTTGTGAGGAATACAGAAGTACGGTTGCCGTGGCAACGGGAGAAAACTCTTTTGGGCTCATGAGGCAGAAAAGTGTCTTCCCTGGGAAGCAGCTGTGAGGCCCATGAATCTGCAAGTCAAGAGAAATATGATTCAAGGCAACAGGTCTTACCTTTTATATCCTTGTGCGAGGACCCATAAATAGCTCTCTCTGTCTCACCATTTTTCTGTGAAATCTTCAAATGTACCAATATTCTCCATTTTATGACACATGTACAATTCAGACCACTCATATTATTGTCTTAAATTCTTAAATAAAACTAAAGCAACAACATACTCTGCTTCTGTTCATGAACAATACAAACTTTCTAAAGTCACATTCCTCACTGGGAGCACCTTAATTTGGTTTTTGCTTTTTTATTCTTTCAGTGAGAGTCACGTGCCTTTGCCAAACTTTGCAATATGCAATCACTGTGTGGTGAACATCCCTCCAAACACATCTGTCACTTTCAAGCTTCTTTCTAAGAAACAAAAATCCCAAGGTGGTGGACCAATGCGCCACAAAAAGGGGGATTTCCAGAAACTGGCATGAAGTCACCCCTAGGAAATGAGAGGTACCAAAATGGCTGGCACCCCTCAACACCCCCTTCTTTCTTGCCTGTTGCTGTGCCATGGCAGCGGTAAATATTGATGTCTGCCTGAGTGGATGACAGCTCATAGCACTAAAATGTAGCCCGGTATTGAACCCTGGTTTGGACTTGAGCCCCTTCCATTAATTTGGCTATTTCAGCACGCATTTACCACATAGCAGTGGGGCCTTGCAGCTGTCCCATGCTCTGTCAACTTCCATGTGGCCTTGGAGTTGGGGCCACAGCATAATGCAGAAGTGTGCAGGCTCAGCGGTGCAGCGGACATATTGTCTCTACTCCCAGAATGCAACAGCACAATTTTTAAGGTTATTAGTAAAATCTGCTGTTCAAAGGGTCTGTTGAGAACCATTTTAGACCTTCCTTCAATATTACCTTTTCTTTTGTAAAGGATACATCTGTGTCCTAATCTGAAGGAAACAGCAGAGATTTTTTTTATACCTTTTATACACAGTTGTGGGCCATCCTAAAATACTTTTTTGATTGTACCTGCTTTCTAGTAAGCAGGTGGGAAAGAACAATTTATTATAATATAGTCTAGTGTAATTTATTGGGGTATAATACACTTTCAACATCTGGCAAATTTAGAGAGGAAAATGCATTTAAACCTTGAGCTGTGTTATGAGGATGCAACAAGTTAAGTGGCATTAATGTCTTTGTTAACAATGCTTTAATTGCTTTTTACATCCATGTCAGCCATGAATGCATTGATTTCACGGAAATACGAAAGATTTGTCCATTTTAGACATAAGAAATGATTTTGTGAATGAGGCCTATCTACTTAATATGAGTTGTGTGTATTTGTTGTGCTTATGGAAAATAGTTAGGGATATATTTCTTGAACCAACTAAAATATATTTTAAAAAAGGCTAATCACTTTATTATATCAATATAATAAAGAAAACTCGAACTGAGTGACTTTGTTTTGTGCTCATCTGACACAGTTATTGAGATGTTGTGAGGAAAGTAAAGATTAAAGAGTTAACACTTCAACGTTATATATACGGTTTACAATGACCAGCATTCAAGATATTTACTCTTGTTATGTTGAAGGCAATTCTTCAACTTCTTTGACTTTATTTGGATTAAATGAGTAGTAATATATCACCGGATCTGGTTCAAGAAAACAAAACCATTCCATCCCGGTCACTCAGAAGGCCTCATTATGTATTTCAGCGGGCCTTATTGTTTATAGAGCAGGTTGAAGGGCTCAAAGCTGCACTTGAAACACTGAATTCATGGAGCTGATCTGGCATTAGAGCAGGGCCAAACTTGCCAACATAACAGCCTTTCATTCGCCATTTGTCTGTGCTGTCACACATGCGCCGGTACTTCCCCTCCATCAATCTCACTCACACACACACACACTCAGCTCGCCCACACAATCTGCTTCATCACCCTCCTTCTTCTCTTGTTCCATCCCGCTCTTGGTCTCCCCCTACTTATTTCCCTCTATACCAACCTTTCTGTGTGAGTGTGTGTGTGTCTGTGTGTGTGGGTAGACTCTAGTCAGGGTTCATGTATGAGGCAGTGGCAGAGGGGTGAGAGCGGGGGGCCATGTGGGGTCTGGCTGACATCGACAGTGATAAACCCAAAGAGGGTCATCGCTATGGCGAAGCCGTTTCTATTCCTCGCTTTTATCCCATCACTTTTTTTTCTCTTCCCCTCCTCTCTCCAGTGTTTCTATCTGATGGGCTCTGGAACACTGAGCTCCAGCCTGCTTCAGCTCTTGACAACATCTGGGAATACAATGATGAATATGATTGCAACCAGCCACTAACATCCCCTCATTTCTCTCCTTGTCTTTGCTTGTGCCTGCACACATATTAAAATGTCCGAAAGATGATGAAGTGCAACCTTGACAATATGAAGTACATGTTACAACTTGTGGTGGATTTCTCTTATGAGTGCACATGACTAATGATCTTCAAGTCGAGCCGCTGTCTTGTGTTTCGTGCAGTTTTGTCTTCACCGTCTTAGAGTATTTTCAGTTAAGATAATTTTTGGTATGTTTTTAAAAAAAATATTATATCCATATTGTGTTTCCTGGTGTGTCTTTAAGTCTGTGCTCAGTCACTCTGTGTTCCAGGCTCCCAGGGGTAGAGGAGACAGGGCTGGGAAGCTCTGATGGGAAAGTGGGCCAGCGCTCTCAGCCCTCCACTGGAGAGCTCCTTAAAAGGCCTGGAGAGATGATGTCGTGGACTCTTTCCTTTTCCCCCCTTATGTTTTTTTCCTCCCTCCTACAGCAGCGGAGAAGCCCAGCAGCAGGAGCAGAGCCAGGCTTTGGCCAAACTCGTCATGCACATCAGAGAAACACACGACACTGATGACTTCATTGAGCTGAAATAAGGCTTCCATCCATCAGAAGCTGGAGAGCCTTGTTATGAAAGATAGGATTTCCCAGATTGGGAATTATTGTGCCTTGTTGTACTCACTGTGTTTGCTTAAACAGTTTTTTGAATTTTAGAGTGTAACTCTATTAATTTGCGGAACTGCTGCAAAGTTCCCTTTATTTGCAAAGCAAAAGCAGAAATGAGGAGGAAATGCAATATCACGTTAGCAACAAGAGATGCAGAAGTAGTCTTTTGCAAGTTGTTTTTGGCTAAGAGTGAAACCTTTTTATTTAGACACTTTCCGCATACATCGGATGAACCTGCTACATCCTGGTTGCTCTGACCAATCAGAATGGCCCAAACACATTAATGAACTTATGTCTTAACATGCAGCTGGCCTCTCTTTTTCAGAAGGCCTGACTAATTCTTTCCATCACAGCCTCTGCGATAGGGGTCAAGAACCACTTCATGGACACAATGCGTGTAAGTCCAAAACAGATCCCTATGCCCCCTTTAACCCCAGGACCAGTCATTTTGGAACCTTTGCATTGGCTTTGCCAGGTGAGCTTCCAGCGCCTGGAGTGAGATTTATCAGGCGTGTGTGGGCGAGCTCGTCACCCTTTCCTCACGAGGCACAAATCTCCGAGCCATCTGCTGTTATCTGGGGAATGTTCTCCGCACACTTCATGGACATATATGTACCAGGGCTTTGATATCTTTGCTATTTTTAGCGCCGGCCCGCCCCTGGAGGTTGTTATACTGATGTCACGCAGGCTTTCAAAATAAATCTGATTGTTTATCTTAGGTTACACTTCCTGCCTGCATGTCATGTCATGTTTGTTTGTGTTTATCCATCTGTCAAACTGGATTTTTTTCAGGGCTGCTTTAGTGTAGGGACTTGTTTTGCCTAACTTACATCTTCGGCTTTATTGTCCAGTGTTCTCAAAATATGATCATCACTTTTAAATCATCTTATCTGCGGTTCACAAACTTGTTTATTTTAATTATGTGTTAATCAACATGATGATATTTAAAGGAACAGTTTGACAGAAAATATTCTTATCTGCTTTCTTGCAGAGAGTTAGATGAGATGATCGAGACCTCCTCACATCTGCACTTTAAATAGGTAGCTGAAACCAGGAGCCACGTAGCTTAAATATGTACCTGGAGCTAGTAGCCCCGTTAAACTGGTTTACCTTCACTTAAAAACATCAAGTTGACATTTTTTCACTTCTGTTTTTGTAAATAATAACCAAGAAACCACCTCCGAGAATGCACCCCCTGATCATCCACAAGGTTGAGTTCAGTTCACAATGTGTAAGTGGTATTTAAACCTTATAGATGATGTTTTTTTTACCTTTGTAAAGGGACCCTGGCAAGGTGTACCCCCTTTTCCAGTCTCTATGCTAGGATAAGCTAACCAGCTGCTGGCTCCAGCTACATATTTACTGTGCAAATGTGAGTGCGGGTTCACCTCTAACTCTTGGCAGGAAAGCAGATAAACTATTCCTGTCAATACCATCAGAGTTTAGGGTATGCTTACAGTTAGGATAA
>NW_023339652.1:4680381-4689308 GCF_004916995.1 Morone saxatilis | reverse complement strand
AACACAATACTGGAAAATCAGTCTACCTTTGACTCTGAATGTTTTGGTAAGTTTCTAATAGACTGGAGACAAAACTGGATCGCACTGGTGTATGCTGATCCCATGTGACAGGTGAATTGTGCTCTGTTTTGTCTGTGTTTGGAAGCTCAGACATGGGGAAAGGGAAGTCACCCTGGAGGTGTTTTGAAGGGGTAAAGGAAACTCTGCAAACACCAACATCCCTTCCCGCTTTCCTCTGTCCTCCCATCACTCCCACTCCCTCTATCAACTTCCTCACCAGCTCAGGTAAGAGCAGACCGGGGCTGTTGACAGGTACCACATGTGATGAACAGCATCAGTCGTCACCTTGTCAGCTGCGACACAGCCGCACCTTGCTGCGAGGCCCATGCCAAGCAGATAACACAGCTGAATCAAACACTACAGTAGGTCACTGCAATTGACAGTTTCCCCGAACTCCAGGCTCAGGCAGCCGACCTCATCCGCAGCATTCAAAATGCACCTCATTTACATTCCTCTTGCTGCACTTTGGACAAGGGAGACGAGGTTTGTGAATATTGGCACTAAAACTGCACTGACCTAATTATAGTGGAATCTAAATTTAAACTATTACAGTTAGCAGTTCACTATTCAGGCTCCCATCTCTGTACAAAAAAGTACATTTATTAAAAGTATGGTCGAGTTGTCAGTTTGGACTACTGGTCATCACACATAACACCAAGTTGAAATGCAGTCAAACGGCGCTGCTCAAAACCTGCAGTACCTGGTGTTTTGCCTCTTCATTGCAGCAATTGATTGTCCCAATATGTGAGGTGAAGCAATGAATGCTTCATTTATTTTTGCCTGCAAGCTTTATTCTATCTCATACAGTGTGCTGCAGAAGTCAGTGCTGATAATGCTGTCAGCTGGCTGCATAAAGGGTAATAATCATATGTGGGTGGCTTCACTGCAAGAGGGAGAGTAGCACAAGTAACACTTATCTATTTTTAAGCTTCAGCTTGAGGGCTTCCTTTGTGAAGTGTGTGGATGGAGCTTAACTGAACATCATTTCTGTATATTAGGGGAGAGTTAAAAGCTGGATTTCAATGCCGGACACAACTCTTGTTTAAGTAATTCAGGTCTGAGATGGACTTGATTTGCTTAATTTAAAGACAGCTTTTGCCAAATAACCATTTATGTGTTTTCAAGTGCCCTTTAGAAATGTATTCAGAGACATCTCTGGATTGCGGTTTAAACCTCTGTCTGAAAACTGAAGTGATTATGATCGATGCTACTCATGGGAAACACTGTATCCATTGTAACATGCAGTAGATTTTAGGATAACCGAGGTCGTGGGAGATGAGCACAGTTAGGAAACGAGATATATGACACCTGTTAATTGAAATGTGAACCTGTCCACATGTGAAGTGAAGTGCCTTGAAGTACTGCCCATGACAAATGAGATGGTCTGTGACCTTTGACCTCGGAGAATGCACCCCCTGGGCTCGCACCCCCTGATCATCCACGGGGTTGAGTTCAGTTCACAATGTGTAAGTGGTATTTAAACCTGATAGGGCCGAGGCTTTAAAGACTGAACACGGCTCAGTTTTTCCGCTCATGCTTCTTTTCAACAAGGTGAATGGAAATAATGAGGGCAGAGGGTTTCAATAGCTAAATCAAGAACTCTAAATCAGGAGAACCAAAGCTTTAAAATGATCTAAGAGATAAATACTGCCAATGGAAGTATGGAATATCCTTTTCAGTTTTCCTGGAAATCAAGTTGTGGAACCACTGATAATGCCTTGTAGTACGTCAATTAAATTGGTCTCAAAGTACAGCCAGTAGGGCCTCTCAAAAATCTTGTCACAATGCATTTAATGACAAATTATTTTTTTTACAAAAGCTTCCAATTGAAAATATAGCTCATTGACTGTTCTTATAACTTAAAGCTATTATAATAAATGTTTTAATATTAACAATGCATCAAATGAGTATGTGTAAGCAGAAAGGGTCTCTCATAGAAAGAAGCTACAGAGAATGTCACCCGACTCTGCAGTTCAGCTTTGCGAAAAGTTGTTTTTTTAATGCGTATTTAAAGTAATTGTTAAACCCCAACTTGACTCAGTCTCGAGGCGCTCAACCTTTTCCCAACGTTTTCTCTTGCAGTGGGCTATCTCTGATTAACCTAATGTACGCTACCTGCCCAGCACCAAACAGCAGAGAGACAAAGTAAGCAACTACCTGTGGTCCATTATGGTGGACATTATGGACCATTTTGTAGCTTAAGACCCAGATATTTCCCTCAGGAGACCAAAGCTAGAGGTAGAGTAAATATTGGACTTGCATTCATCAGGCAGAACACAAACACAACCCTAAATGAATGCTGATGTTTCTCCGTATCTGCTGGATGTGAAAAAAAAGCCACTGTTTGCTAACAGGTTCAGCATTATCAGCTTCATACAGTCATAATATGTCAGTGTTGTGTTAACAGCTTGTTGTGCCGCCCCGAAGTGTCTAAAAAAATCAACTAATGCCTTTTTCAATTTATTCGTAATGCAGTAACTACACATGCAAATAAGACAATAATAGTCCTTTATTATTTCATTCTACAATGACTGTTACTTTGGAAGATAAATCTGATTAGCTTCGATTGATGAAAGCTCATAATAACTCATATAATGGAGTCACTTTAGGAGGGGATGTCTTCACACTCCAGACAGGAGGAACAATTTCAGTGAGCGATAACTCTCTTTCATTGGAGATATGTTTTAAGACACAGCTGAAAAAAATATGAAGCTATCCATTAATACAGTTCCTCTCTGCTCATTGGTAATTGGTAATCTTGTAATCAGTTTCCATACAGGCTCCTTCACAATCTTGGCAATCGGTATAAGGACATAAAACATGCTCATCTTCATCTGAATGGAACATGATATTTATTTTTGACAGCAAAAATTGATGATCTTTTTTTCCATGGCTTGCTTGGCTGGAATGATTCATCGTAGCTTTTAGCACTAACCCATTACAGGCTTCACCGCAGCTCCAGATTTTGGCCTATTATTAGCCTCTTTTCTCCAGGAAACAAGGTCACTCAAATAGCCTTGTCTTATTAGGCTGTCACTACTCATTTGGCCTTAAAGAAACACACATCCCAGAATTAAATGTGTCTGCATCATACACTAAGTCCACTGTTCATTTGCACATACCTCACATAACAGCGTCACCATACATTTGAATTGAGTTAGCACAATCAAACATCCATTGTTAAAATGCCGGCATAATGGCCTGGGACTGAAAGAGGAGAGTCAAATGATGCTCCAGCTGTACAGCCCCTGCTAAGTGAAAGCGACTGCCCTATTTCTGTCTGGGGTTACAGCTCAGCTGTCGTCTGGGAGTAGATCACCTCATGAACACTCCCAAACCCTTCACTGTCCTCCCTGCCATGCCCTGCACCCCAGGTCTGGGTGTAAGGTGCTCTCGCTAAGATTCCTCCTAATGTTAAGTCAGGCCATTCAGAGTGCCAGGTGCCACAGATTATTTTGTCAAGCTGGTATTTTTGAGAGGCTTCCATAGCATTCCTGATCATGTGCTGCAGTGCATCTGTCAAATGTGACATACTCCATGAATGGCTGAATGGCTGCAACAGCTTTAGTCTGTGCGTTCCAGGCCAGACACTAAAAAAAATGCAAGTAGTAAATGTGTGAAATAATCATTCATTCAGTCTGTTCTGTGATGCATTAAGTGTTGCTGCAATGCTTAACCTATTTGATCCAAATGATTAAGGGACCCAGATCGGATTAACAGTGCACAAACACACAAAGAGGAGCCCAGACACAAGCATGTAAAGTAGCATCCACAGCTGAGGAGAAGGCCGCAGCGTGTGACCACTGGCCAGATCAGGTTGCTATTATTATTTGTCTTGATGAGAATGGTCTGAAATAATCTGCCCCCCCCCTCCTTACTCCACCTGCCTTTCTCTGAACTGCTTCTCCTCTCTCAGTTGGACTCTGCCAATTGGTTTCTATTCCTCCACTTCACTGCCTGACACAGAACTGGCCTTGGACAGAGTCTGCTTTCTCTCCTGCCCCTAAATACTTTGACAGTTGAAGCCCCTGGTAACACTGGATGGGGAGGTGAAGTTCTACACATAGTTGCAGTCAAATGGAGGCCTGTTCATCAGTGATGGACGTGGGCTTGAGCCAAGTCCAGCATGCAATGTCACCTTGGGGTTGTTACTTAGTGGATGAACTCTTCAAGGAACGATACTTTTGTACTCCATTGCTGCTGACTCTCACCTGATACCACAGGCCAGGACAAGCTTTTCAGTCCACCAGGGACTAATTGAAGGGGTCTGAAGGGGTGAGCCATCATTATCAGGGTATTTCTCAACATCACTTTTTAGACATCCTCTGATAACATCAAAGCATGACTATTTCTATCTGCTCGATAACACTGCTGTCTGGACCCGTAAACTAGGTAAGGAGATGAGTGTGTCAGTGTTGCAGGCGCCAACAACAGGCATTGGGTGACATGAGAGCATGGGAGCAGGGTGTCTGGCTTCTCTCAGATGGGACTTAGCTGTCCACACTTCACCAGTCACCCCTGGTGAGTGCTGCTTGTCTGGGTCACCTGCACTGACATGCTGGTGGATATGACTAGATACAGTCACTGTATGGCATGAGAATTAGATATTTTCCCTGTATGATCTTACTGTTAGGGCTTTTGGAAGGCTTAAATCACTACCAGTCTAGACTGACACCATTGATAACTGATATTCAATATCCTTTTATAATTTTTATGAAAAACAAATGACCAAGATACAGCGTTTAACTTTATTATTCTTTATTATTAAGCTGGAATAGCCTCAAAACAGCATCTATGTACTAATTGAACAGTACTAAAAGCTACACTTATAAAACTATTACAGCTAGTAAGTAAAAGTTACTAAGTAAAGATATATTTCTATAGCACAAAGAAATAAATACATACAAATTCAAAGTTTTAAAATTCAAACAATTAAACACAAAATATCAAACACTACCTCAACAGAGCAAAGAGATATTTCATATTTTAAGAAATAGTTTGACTTTTTGGCAAATATGCTTATTTTCTTTCTTGCCAAGATGAGAAGATTGATACTGCTTTGTATTTGTTCAATTAATCTGGGGCTACAGCCAGCGGCCAGTTAACTTAGTTTAGGATAAAGACTGAAAACAGGGGGGAAAGCTAATCTATCTTTAATCTAACTCTTAGTGAGAAAGCAACCGTATTTCCAAAACTTTGCTAATACAGACTAATACCAAAGGTGAGATAGGAATCTCTAAAATACTATATCAGAGATTGATAATCTTGACAAACTGATCTGATATATTAAGGGCAATTTCAGTCAATATTAGCCTGTATATTAGCATGCAGTAGCATATATGTTAGTGTAACTATTTTCTACTATGTCATTATCATTAATACACAATCAAAAAGTCTATAATCCCTAGAAACACACACAATTTAAAGAGCCAAATTCCTCCCCCTTTCCAGCTGTCTTTCGAGAACACTTGACTTGGACAACTCATCTGGTCTCACAAACCACACCAGAGAACATTCCCTTCGGAAGCACTCAATTAAAGCAGTAAACACGAGCTTCCTCCGGGGGGATCAGTCATAGGTGCTGAGGGCCCTGACAGTGACGTGAGAACACGCCTACAATGACATGACTTTTAGGTCTGTCGATGGGTTTTAATCAGCTCACTCATGCAAGTCTCAACGGCTGAACACAAACAGTGAGAGTGCGCCAGTGTAATTTTGTGGTATTGATACACTTGAGTCACTCCCAGACACTTTTATCCTCTCAAGGAACAGGAACAGAAGCAAACAGTCATCCGAGATCAAAGCGAAAGGGTAATGAAAGACAGGCGTTTGTCTAGAATACTCATGACATTACAGTACACTGCAAGACCGCCTTAATAGTCACAACTGCCTGTCAGAGGTGATGCTGACAAATGATTTTTATCTTGTGTTGTATAATGTATTTCCTGCTGAATCCTCTGACATCCCATCAGCTTTAACAAACACAGAAATCCTGACTCTGGTGTCACATCAATTATCACAATTATTTGCACTGATTGCGTTTGCCTGCAGGGAGCCAACATTGTGGCAGAAGTAATTTTACAGACAATTTCACGATAAACATTCAATGTAAGTTATTCTCTAATTACTAATATCCTTAGTAAAACAAGCCACAATGTACTGCATGTTATCACTGACATCACTGAGGTAAATACAGCTGCACAGGGGGTTCAACAGGATGCATAAACAGGATGCATTACTGTACATCCCAGATGTTTGTTACGGTGTTAAGTGGCATATGGGTATATAAGTTTAAGAGTTTCCATGCCTTCAGTGCAACAAGAGGCCCCTCTTACATAACTATATTGTTGACATTGTTGATTTTAAGCAAACTGTAGAGGAAATTTGCAAGTTTAATAATGCACAACAACTGTAGGAAA
Organism: Morone saxatilis; assembly: GCF_004916995.1. Taxonomy (NCBI): domain Eukaryota; kingdom Metazoa; phylum Chordata; class Actinopteri; family Moronidae; genus Morone; species Morone saxatilis. The sequence continues at coordinate 4,682,829 of NW_023339652.1, read as the reverse complement.
CATTCAAATCTCTTGATTGTTTTGCATTTTGTCCCTTTTTGTCCCTATAGCTACAGGCAATACTTGAAAATTTTTGGTAGAAATGAATCATGTTTTTAGTTTGATTTTAGGGAATCACTGTAGATTTCTAACAAAATATGTTGGAAAAATCAATTTTTACAAGTCAACAGCATATTATCAAGGTTGAATTTAGCTTTAAAAGTGACACATTTGATCTGGTGTTTTGTAATATCCAAATTTGACTCTGCTGAAACTAAAAAGTTACATATGTGTGCACTAAAATCTAAGAGCATATGTACTTGCTACATGTTTTATATTGCATAATACGCCATCACATATTCAGAGTGCGGTATTTAAATGTTCTGAAAATGAAATGTTATTTATTTAAAACAAAACCCTTTGGAACAACCGTACTAAAACTGTCAGATAAGCACAGCTTTGGGCTGTTTGTGCTGCAAGTATTAACACAGTCGGCTGGTCTTAAACTTGTGTATAACACAGATACACACAGTCTTACACACAGTACACTCTCATTACGTTCAGAGCTGGATGCGGCCCACATGGCTTGCCTTGTACTGTCAGTCACCGTGAGGTCGGCCCTCCCCGCCGAACAGCAGCTTACACATCACTTTCCCTCCAACCCTCCTGATATCAGCACACTGAAGCCTCTGGCCGACAACTTCCTGACACTGACGCTGTTGGTGTTCCACCATCCCAATGACTCAGTAGAACCACAGTTGTTTCCCATGACATTTCTGTAACATTGAGGATCAGTATCAGCTGAGCTGCTCGTACTCTCCGTGTCTTAACCTCCGTGTTCTGGCTCAGAGTGCTTTGTGCCGCAGCCCAAGTCTCATTTGCTGCTTTTGCAGACAATAAATTATTTAAATCTGTTTACATTCAGTGTCAGTGACATGAGGAATCGTTCTGAAATGAGAAAATGGGGGTAGCGCGACTTTACACAATGGCTCATGGTCACAGTTGTATAAATGTTTTGGATCATGATTCTGCTTGAACAGCTTGTTATTCAGGATGTCAGCTTAAAGTTCAGTTAGTGGGTGGTATCTAATCAAGCACAAACAACATCATTTTCAGTTTTTAAAATCTCTTTAAACCAAAAAATAACATCATTATCATCTGTAATGACACCTCTATGTACAAAAAGAGAAGGGGCTGCATGCTTTATACCCACAACTTGTGTATGAGGAGGCAATACCACACCCCCTGCTGAGTACACATGGGTGTCTGCCAACAATAACACATGGTGGTGCCAAAATAAAAAACACTTTATGCTGGCCACCTTGTATTTACTCCAGGTTGAGGTGGACCACCCCGGTGCTCAAGTCCACCAGACATTCCTAGCACATCAAGTGTTACCCATCAAATCATTACAGGTACTTTGTGGTAAGGAGGCTTTTATTTTCCCTCACTGAGTAAAGTGTTTTTATTAGATGAAAACTTAAAATGTTACATACGACATGGTTATCATCTGATGCGTTTATGTGTGGAAGAAAGGGGAAAACCTCAATTGTGAAAGTTTGTTTAGTCAACACGTTATTTCCTGGAAAGAAAAAAAACTTATGTCACAGTTATATCATAAGCAGGAGGAAATCAAGTTCATTATAATCCCTAGTGTAAACACATCTAAAAAAAGCCTCAACTCGATGTACTGGAATAAGAAAACAGCAGTAAAACTGTCTGCAATATGGGAATACAGTGTTTGATCTGCTAATATTCATACTCACAATGTTTGGTTTTTTACAGAAGCATGGACATTGCATCCATAGGTTAGAGCTTGATCTCTTTCTTCCCTCCAGCTCAGAGGCTTAAAATAAATACAAACTCCGTGACAATAAAACAAAACAACAACAAATATATCCATAGTGTTCAGCACTATACAGGTTTACCAGCTCGCTTCATTCAGTTATTAACATAAGTATGAAATGTGCAAAATCAGAATGAAGGAATTTTACAGGCTACTTGATGGGTTGAGGTTTCGTATATTGAGCTTTAATTATCATTATTGACTGTGTGTAACAACTGAACCATCTCCAAGACAACTGAGCAACTCCTGCCACCAGGAAGAGCCAGGATATATGGTTTTTACAGCTATTAATATATTATCTTACAGGATTCTTACAAATAATACCCTATTGATATACATTTTTTGCGTTAGTTACATCACACTCATGTAGGGTTGAACTCAGGGTGACCTATGACTTCTACCAGTACCCAGTAACAGTCTTACAGTAAACAATAGTCAATCCAGTAGCTATAAAATGGAGCAGAGAAGAGAGGGTGCAAATACCTGCTACTGTATGTAACAGTGTCTCTCTCTTTCTGCTTGTGAGCCATCTGAATGTTATGTAATATTTTGAAGTACTCTTGTCTTATTTGGTGTACACAGTCTATAAGGGATTACCCTGCTCACTCTCCCCTCATAATCTG
>NW_023339652.1:4678879-4680239 GCF_004916995.1 Morone saxatilis | reverse complement strand
TCTCTCTCTCTCTCTCGGTTTCCCCCCCTCCTCCCCAGCCCTCCCTTCCCACGCCCCAGTGCGCTGTGGGATAGTGGCACTATAAAGTATATCCTCTCTCGGAGAAAGATAAGAAGCCCGAGACAGGAGGGGGATGAAGATGGCGGACGCCAAGCAAAAGAGGAATGAGCAGTTAAAGCGATGGCTGGGCTCGGAAACGGACCTGGAGCCTCCTATTCTGAAAAAGAAGAAGACGAAGGTGAAGTTCGACGATGGCGCCGTGTTTCTGGCCGCCTGCTCAAGCGGCGATACCGAGGAGGTGCTGCGAATGCTTGACCGGGGCGCTGACATCAACTACGCCAATGTAGACGGTCTCACCGCCCTCCACCAGGTTTGTGCTCAGCCCCCTTTGCTGTGTGTGTTAACAGCAAAAGCCCCCGGGGGCATTGCCCAGCGTCGTTGCGGACACAAATATCGGTTTTCGCTGCTTGTTAAGCTGCTTGCCCAGGAACACCTGTCAAATGGAAGCCATTCTCATCCCCGTTGTTTACCTATTCGCACACCCGTCCCTTTTTTTTTTTTTTTTTTCGACGCAGGGCAACGTTAGAGAGATGAAAACACACTTCTCCTTCCTGAGCTTTTGGTTATATACACTTTAAAACCAAACAAATAATGCGAACTGTGCATGCAGATTTTAGAGTGTAATCCACGATAAGCGAGAAAAAGTTAAAAAATTAAAACTACCCCCCCTCACCTCGGCAAACTAGCCTGAATCTATATCCCCTCAGTCAGTGGGTGCAGTCTAATTGCTGCATTTCAGCCTCTAACGTTGGGTTGCTTTATGTTTATAAACGACATTAAAGCCGAATAACTAGCAGCGTCTCTTTATGGTTGAGTGATGTTGATGCATACAGCTTATTTCGGGTTTAATCGGGTCTTTACATGCATGTTGTCATTGATTGAGACGCGAACCCCCCCCAGCAGTGGCTACATAACCTGGGCTAGCAGTAAAAGTGGTGTTGTTGATAAAAACCGGCTGCGACTACTCTCTGGAGGAAGATGAAAACGTCACCCGGTTGCAAAAGCTAACGTCGTCCCTCTGCGAGGCCTTAACTCGCACGCTGCGTTGACGCGCCGTGCACGTTGTCGACAGCAGCGTTTTTCGGTGTTGTTGTAGCTTCAAATGTCACGAAGTTGTAAACAAGAGTAGTTTTAAAAAAAAAAAAAGCCTGTTAGCGGAATGTGTGCTAATGCTACGTTAGCAGGCTCGGCTAGCTGTCGTTAGCTGTTTTGGGGGGTTGATTCATTCGTTAGCTGGGGTTGAGAAAACGACTTTTTGTCTCAAAATGCCACGTTTGTTTGACTTTTATGTGTTTTTTTT
>NW_023339652.1:4677624-4678865 GCF_004916995.1 Morone saxatilis | reverse complement strand
GGGGGGGGGGGGTTGTAATCATAAACACACGTGTGGCAAATACTGTGTGGCTTGTTTGGCTGGGGATGCTAAGCTAAGCTAACCGAGGGGAGCTAGCGTTTACTAGCATCTGTACTTTTCAAAAGCCAAATAATGAAAATGGCAGCCAGGGTTTTTGTGCTGGCGTTAGTCAGTCGAGCCGAGGATGGTGACATGCCTGATTTTACAATGTTCATGAAACATCAGTCCGGTGTTTGGGGAGAAATTGGGCTTGTTTGTGTGTGCGGTTAGAGAAAGAAGAGCCCTGGTGTTGAAGTTGGATTCAGTGATCTGTACTGTACTTACAGTGGATTTGCGTTTACATTTAAATTGGCTTTCATTTAAACTACTTTTATTGTAATTTGTGAATGTGTCAGTGTAGTTTATGGATTCGTTTGTATTGTTATGCTCCAATAGGACTTCATCTCTCTACCATTTACTGTTGAACAAATAATACCTGGTCGATATCAGTAGGATCCCTTTTTAAAACAGCTTCCAGTTAGCCTTGAATTATTGCATCCAGTGTCATTTGTTACAAACTTAATAGGATTATAGTATGTTTACACTGTCAGCTGCTATACACCCATAAGACTGTCTATTTTTAATGCTTATGCTGTTGTTGTAATTGTTAAGTTGTAAACATTAAAGAGAAAATTGGCAACGGTTCCTGGCTGGATTCGAACCCACGACATTGCGGTGGTGTGTCTGTACCTTTTAGACCTTTGGGGCAACAGGACACCCACAGTACTTTATTGTGATCGAATCAAAGTTCCTTTAATGCTCGTGGAAACAATCGTGTACACAGTTTCATTCACTGCGTCGGCGAGGATGCTTCCTCCACATGTTTGTTTTGGAAGTGCCTAAACGATGTACGGATTAATGAAGCGGTTCTTGCATTAAATGTTTAATGCCAGCATAGGTTTGTAGTGATGTCACCTCATTACTCATGCCCACATGTCTAGTCTTAGTAAGCCTGAGTACTGCTAAGTGCACCACCTTGCTGCATGGTTTGTTTGTTATCCAAGACTTTACACCTATTAAAAGTTTTAAAAGCAAGTTTTCTGACATAGGTCATTCGCTTTTTCTTCAGATGATGTATTGATTTTGTTTGTAGGACTCTTTTCTCTGTTTTTTTTTTTTAATTAATGGTGTTAAATCAACCATTCTTTGTGCTCAGACTCTTCTATAATTAAATCTGGAATTAGCATGCCCCCCCCCCCCCC
>NW_023339652.1:4641593-4677613 GCF_004916995.1 Morone saxatilis | reverse complement strand
CCCCGTGCAAACTCATTGGGTGGAAACGTTGCCTTTTTTTGGGCTGACGTCCAGGGATGAGCTAGAGTGAGGAAAGAATTTGACTTGCAGTGCCGCTCTCCAGACCTAACCATCTCTGGAGACTAGAAGCTGCTGTGAGTGTGTTTGTGTGTCGTAGGCCAGCATGTGATCCTGGGGGGTTTGGGGGGGTCTTACAGAGGAGTTGAAGAAGGAGATACAGCTAATCCCAGAATTTCAGCAAGGTCAAGCTGATTTTAGTTTCCTTAGATAAACTAAAGATGAGATGGACAATCAGTCATTTGATATCTTGATGTCTTTGTCGTGCTTTCCTTGTTGCTTTTAGGCAATAAACTCTAGTGCACAACACTGTCTGACTTTATGCTTTGCATTGGAAAAACCGCTTGTAACTTTGACAGTTGACTTTTTTGCAATAAACGGCTCTTCCCTATTCTGTTGAATGACCGACCTCTGGCTTTGTTGTGAAGTGTGTCATGTTGTTACATGAGGGCTCACTCCTCACTGGGAGCAGCGATATCGCTCCCAACGCTGGTGACCGGTGCAGGGTTATAAATACCACCGCCACAAGTTCTCCTAACTGGGTTTCGAGAGATGATACTAAGTTTGGGTATGACTCAGAGTCTGCAGCTCTGCTTTGTAGTGCAGCCCTGGCATAATCTCACATTTAGGCTAGAGGATGTGTCTGTATGTGAGTCATGGACCTTATGTCACTTAAAAAAAAAAAAAGATTGGTTGCAGAAGGACCCATAAACATGTTCTCTCCTGTTGTCTCTATGATGTGATTCATGATGAAGACCATTACAGGCCCTCTTGCGCATATGGACGGCGTCAGGCACGGGGAATTAACCAATAATAACCTGCGACATGTTCAGTGTCCGACGCCCTCAACGTCAAAGAATGTGACTCCGTACGGGTTTGCTGCTCCTCACGTTTTCCATTTTGTGACGCGGTTGGCTGAGACAGGTTGGTCCTGCGTGGTTTCAGGCGTACAGCAAAGAGGACGCACGAGTGAATGAGGGTTCCCGCAGACGAGCGGAGATTCCAGATCTCGTCGGCTCAACTGGTCTCAGAGGGTAGCATTCCAAGTGGTGTCGTCGAAGCCCGTGCATTCCTCACATGACAGTCGCTGGAAACCATGGTGAAGAGCGAGCAGAGCAGACATTCCTCAGCTGTCACCTAAACCCCTCCCCTCTAGTCATTCTCTCTCTCTGGCTTGCCTCTCTCCATACAATGCCAAGGCCCAGCTGACTGTTGCCCACTGAGCTCCATCGAGGCAATTAGTGTGGAGGTAACCAGGGCTTGTCGCTCTCCACACAAGGAAAATCTCCACAGTGACCCACACCTGAACTTTTTTTTTTTCTCTTTAGCGTCCATGGTCTTTGCTGATCTCCCCCCCCCCCCCCGGGACCGAGGTGGCAGGACTCGGCTCAGCTTAACATGTCAGAGTTGGCTATTACAATGCCTTTGCTCTGTTGACATTACACACCCTCATTATGGCCCTGAAGTCTATGAACATTATCTTGCACGGTCTCCATGACAACGACTCAGGGAAGGTTGCTAGTCACTTGTGTTGGTGGATTTGCATGTACGGAGTGGGAGTTGCATAACAGAGCGAACAGAGAGAGAGTCTTTGGCAGCGCTCAGCGGTTTGCAACGAGAATCAACTTCATGAATCTCGTAATGGAACAATTACAGAGCGTGCGGTGGAAGATGGTGAGGTGGCTGTGTTGCTTTTCATCCAGACCAGCATCAGTCGTCATATTAACACATTACACAATCGCTGTGGATCTCACTACAACCCCCGAGCCTGAGATTCTCAGCTGTGCCTGAGGCTCGCAGTCGGCCTGTGAGAGGAGCAAAAGAGAAATGCCTTTGACGTTTCCCCGTCCTCCTGATAAAGGCACCACGGCATCCTCTTACAGACCCCCAGCCTCCTGTCTTTCTGCCCGAGGGAGAAAATCCCGCCGTCTCACGTGGAGAGCCCCCTTGGCCGAGACAGGCAAAGCATCACAACGCATTTCAGATTTCACTGTTGCTCTCACCTGTTCACTAGCCTGCACTACAGAGATGCAGGTTAGTGACTTATCAAGGAAAGGCTTCATCCACCAAAATAAGTTTCTATCTTGATAATGTGCCCAGATCTGATGTTGACTGTTAAAGACGACCTAGGGTTACATATTTTGAGGGTGAGATGTAATACACAGCGCTGTTTTCAGTTTTTCAGCAGCATGTGGCCCAGATGACAAAGCAATGGTCTTCTGCATGCAAATTTAGTAAGGAACGCTACTGATCTTTGGTACGTTGGTGTAAAGCGTCCACAGCCTTTTAGTACGTATAGTAATCCAAAATCTGTTGAGGCTTTTGAGGGAGATGGATGGTGATGATGGATGAACATTTGTTGTAGAGATTATGATTCGTACTTCTTGTTGAACATCAAGGTCCAGGTAGTTTGACATCACTCAGCTTCACTTTGAAGTTCAGCCTTTCATTTTGTCCACTCCATTGTTCGAGTGTCATTAATTAGTTTTCTTCTATAAATGACCTATTCTTCAGACGCAGCTATACTGGCAGCAGGATCTAATGAGCTCCACCGTTGCGTGTCACATAGTACATGGCCCCACGGTGCTCTGGTATGTAGAGGGGACTACCTGCCATGTGTAGAGCCAGCATGCCCATTTTTTTTTTTTTTTTGTTCAATTCATGCAGAGAACTAGTCTAACTGCTGCTTCTATGACATAGCAGAAGACTTAGCGGTGGGTAGATAGGCCTTAAAGTTGACGTGATAGAAGTAAGCTGCATTAAAATGTTTGCTTAATGATGAAGATGAAAATGAAAATGAATCGTTTTTATGGTAAGTTACTTCGGTATTCAGGCACTTTTAGCTGTTCTCAGCAAGTTGTCTTCAGACTTTTGATATCTGCCGATTTTAGCAGAAGTCTGCTTTCAGATCACTTTTCTTGCAAAAGGTTCCACAAGGCTTTCAGTTTCTTTGTTACGGCTTAAGGCCATTGTACAGTAGCAGCTAGTCACTCATGCATTTCTAACATATTGCAGAATACATTAAGGTGCAACTTAATAATTCATGGACTGGAATCTAGACAGTCAAGATGTTTTTCTTTGTCCAGCTCGAACTGCCAGTCCTTGAATGTGATTAGCTATTGTCGTGTTTTGTTGTGGCTTATATTTAGACTGAAATACTGCTTGCCAAATGAGTTATGAGTGTGTATCCTTGCTATGTTTGATATTTCAAAACCTGTTCACAAGCCCACACTAGCACATTCAATAATATAAGACACTAATCATAATTTCATTCTTAATTTAGTTCTTCTTCTTCTCAAGCAGCATTGCAGTCGTGAAGGGTACAGTAGAGGAACTATTATTGCATCATGACATTATTAACTACATGAAACAAAACAGGTCTTGCATAAGTAAACTGGAGCCAGATGGCAGGGGACACGTGAAGAAAGAAAAAACGTCTGGATCAATATGGATTAAAGCCAACCAAACGTCGACACAACAACAGAAATGATAAGTAGATGGACACTGAAGTTAGATTAAAGAATAGTTTATTCCATTTTCTGCCTGTACCACCCTGTTTCCATTTTAAGAACCAGTCGGCAGCTGGTTTGTGTGCTGACCAGTCCCGAAGGTCTTAAAATGTGTGAAATTTACACAGCAGGCACTAATGGCTTTCATGTCCCCTTTGGTTGCTTTGGTTGCTTTGAATCAGCGTAGTGGTAGATAATGTAGACGCACTAATATGGGATAAATACAACGCCCACAACAGACGTATATGTCATTCAGTGCGATGCTGAATTCCAGTGTGCAGTGAATCACAGCTGCACTACTGTAACCTCAGCATGCTCGATAACTGAGAGCGTTAATTTTAGCACTGGAGCCCCAGAACGTGTTTATTTTACCTGTGTATAATTGGCAGGTCTCTCCTTGTCAAGCTGGCCTCGCTCGCCGTTTCATTCAACCTTTCTACCAACCCCATAATCAACAGCAGGAAGTCCTTGTGGTGTTTGCGCGCCAATGCTTTGCAACACGCCAGGTCATCTGCTGATTGCGACACGTCGGTGTTTGTTTCCTTGCACACTGTGTCAGGAGAACGTGCATATGTAAGCTAAATGGATAGGAAAGACTGGGCTCTTCTGTACTGAGAGGAAGTTGTTGGGTCAGACGCGATGGAATCATAACTCAAAGAAAGAAAACGGTATAATGAGTCTTATAAAACCATTTCCAGCAACTGAACATACCATGGCAGAATGGCAGAAAGGGCTGTAGTATAGATTTCCTTTAAAAGCAAAAACCTGCACGGCTCAGTTGATTCCGGTCTGGGTGCATCCTATACATCCCCGCTGTATTTATGACACTGCTGTGATAATGCACAGAGGCCTTCCCAGCAGAGGATCTGGAACAGCGACGGTTTCTCTGAAGTATTTCAGATGAGCTACAGGTTGGAAGTGGTTCACTTAGGGTCGTCGGGAGAATTCCTCAGTAGTGTAAACCTATTGCCACGTGTGTACGAGCTGTGCTGACTTCATGGCGAGTCTATGGAACGCGGACTTGACCTTGCGCAAAAGAGCATGTCATGTGACACACTGCTGCAGATAAATTTAGGAAAATGAGAAGTTGATTGCAAAGCGAAACGCCGCCATCTCTTTGTTTCTGCTAAATCTGTTTTGATGATGTCAGTCGGTGGTACTTTGATGAATATTTGTCACCCGCACATGAGGTTGTAGCTCTTCTCGCTGTGTCGCGCAGCGGTTTGAGAGCTTGATGAGAAATGACATGCGAGCGTAATTGCCTGTTGAGACTTTTGTGTAAAGGAACTTGCCAGGTGCCTTGACAGATTAATGCCCACCACTGGCTTCTCCGTCTGCCCCCGCTTTCTCGAGCCGTGCATAGTATTGAGCTGCTGTGAAATGTTTGTGGGATGACTTCAGCTTGTTTTTTTTCCTACCCCGTGGCACATAGTGTCTGTCTTCTACTTTAGCCAGGTCTTCTTGAAGCCATCCTGCTGTTGTTTGCTTGGCGGCAGTCACATGCCTCACGCTGACTGTTTTTTTACGAGCTGTTTTTGAACTGAAAACACCTGGACCCGGAGTCTGAATTCCTCATTGTCTTACAGAGCAGCGAGCACAATTAAGGCTGAGAGCGTATGTCCATTTGTTGTCTGTCGAAGGGTGAGGTTACATTCTTTCCATTTATTCTCAAACTGGCTGCATCTTCAGCTGACGAAAGAGAGACAGAGGTGAACATGACGATTGGCCCATTGTACACAATGTGCGCATTGTGTTATTGTTAAGCCAGGAGATACAGGACACGATATCCTCATGCTGTCAGCTGGGAAAGTTATTGCTCATTGTTGCTTCCACCTGTCACAGAATACCTTAGTGTAGTTTGAGGAATACATCATGTTTATGGAGTGATTCCTACCCCGCACTCTGGCATATCAAGAATAATATTATACTGACACAACCTTGGGTTTTAAAACTAGTGTCAGCTGATAGCACTAATATATTTCTGCATCTCTTAGTAGGATACTCTTCTTTTACATTTGATTGGCATTGATTTTTGTTAGCGCTGGTCCATGAGGGGCCATGTGATTGAAATGAACCTGCTGTTTGCTGTGCTGCTCCCCCATTAGTGTTCTTCTGAGTAAGCGCATGTGAATAATACTCTTCCTGCAGATAAAAAGCAGCGTCAGTAAATGGGCCTGGACCTTGACAGCCTTAGTACTTTGGCTTGTGATTCAAATGGACTTACATAAGAATGGCCTCTGTATTAGCTAGAAGCCAATGTTCTTTCTATATCTTTTTTTTTTTTTTCTCCCCTGTTTTAAATAATCAGAAATGTTTTTTTATCTTGTTGCATGCCAAATGTCCCTCACTGGGCAATAACAAAAGATGATGTACGCTTTTATTAATGTCTCCCACTTGTGCTTTATTAAATATTGTCAACACGTTGTTAATATTATCACTTCTTGTAAGTCTCTCGTCATCTAATTCTATTTACCAACAGACTGAACTGGTGTTAGTGATAAAAGAGGGGAAACAGAACTCATATCATTTGAATAACAGGACTGATTGCAAAATAAAACACAATGAATGAAGTCATTACAGTGTCTTCAAATTGAATTTTATCTCATGTTTTATAGAGCATAAATGTCAGGTCACTGAGTCCAATCAAGCCGATATGTTAATAGACCCTTAAATAAATAAATAATTAGCCTCAACCTCTCAGACAGCCGTATAGAGAACGAAGCAGCGTTCAGACAGCGTATGATCCTCATGGTCCTGAGATATATAGATTATAATGTTATTCCATACATTCTGATCAACTCCACTGTTCGGGAAGCTTTTCTCAGTGATTCATTAGTGACCGGTTAATCATAGTTTGATGTTTGAAACTCTGGTTGCCTGTGAATGTTTGAGCAGCTGATATCGATTATAGATCATTAATCTGGCTGACCATTACAATAAGGATCTGTGTGTCTCCTTCAGGTGGTGGATTCCTTTGTGCTGTGCGTTTTCAGGCCCAGAATTTGGGGAGGTCATGTGGGGGGGGAGTGTTGCTCGTCTTTCCGTACGGAGGTGGTGATGGTAGGAGGGATCAGGGTGTTGGAGATTTCAGGCCAGAGAGGAACAGGAAGTGGCTGTTTATTTTTCTCATTTCCTCTTTGAGGCTCCACTAGTGAGCCTGCTTCTCACTGACACTGTCCTAACATGTACACACACGTAACGTAAAGCTATCTGCACGGCCTTGCTTCAACATTGACCTAAAATGCGTATGCATTCTCATCTTTTTAATAAATATATATATATATATATATATATATGAATGGAAATTCTTATGCTGCATTTGTATCTGTTTTTGTAGGGCTGCAACACGGAAGAAAATAAAGTAAAAAGTGCAGTTTTAAATTGCACAATGAACAGGTCTTGTTCCATTTGTTTACACAGGAGTAGGCTATTATAGTTACACTGTATTTGTCTTTAGTCCACTCAAAACTGTGGAATTGATCGTGGCCTTTGCGTGACAGTGTGTACTAGCAATTCCACATGCATTGTGATGCAGTGTTGCTCTGCTGGTGATCCATATTTGTGCTGGTAATGGCTATAAGTTAGTAGCATGCCTACAGGGCTGACCCTGGCACCCACACCATCCATTTAACCTCTCGGGTTCAGAGTTTGTTGGCGTGAGTGGTGACACAGTGTCAGGACGCTGGGGGAAGAGGGGAGGGGGCTGTACTGCGGACCGCTCTCAATGCCTCTTTAGTAGACTGAGCGTCAGTGACTGCTGACTGAGCTATCTACTGTCCTCCATATAGTAGCCTCCACATAAGGCTTCTATTATATGGAAATATCAACAGAGGTTGTGTTCTGCCATCTCTGCGTAGCTATCTGACCTCTCTGCCTCTCCCCCCCCCCTCCCGGTGCCCCCTCTCGCCTTTGGACCCCTCACATGGAAACTAATTTGGCTCTCAAGTGGGGCTATTGTTTTGGCTGCTGAGCGAAAGCCCAAGTGAAACATACAGTTACAATCTTGCCGGCATTTTTTCCCCCCTCTTCCTCAATCCTGGTCTTCTTTTTCCATGGGAATCCCAGGGCCATATATGGTCGTCCTCGGTAGCAGCAGCAGCTAGAGCACCGAAGGCAGAGGCTGTGTGTGTGTGTGTGTGTATGTGTGTGTGTGTGTGTGTGCGTGTGTTATAGTCTGGTTACAGCTCCCAACAGGGCTCATCTAGTGGAGGGACCCAGCTGGTCGCCCTGCAGCGCTCTAACCCTCCCCCTCGTACCCTCTGGCCTCATGAACCCTGCCAATAGCACAGGAGCTGTGAGTTCTTTGTCTCAGGCGTAAACACACACACACAACACACACACACACACAGATGTACACCACCTTACAGAATGAACAGTCACACTATAACCTCTCACAAGTATAGATTTACTGATCCCCATGTTCTTTTTTTATTCATATCTGGATTGTTCTATTTCCTGTGTGTGTGTGTGTGTGTGTGTGTGTATATATGTATATATTCGTTTTACACCAAATCTCTCATTGTGTGGGATGATCTGTCGAACACACACATGCAAACACAGACCCATAACGCACTCATACTTACATGCTGGCGGTAAGAAGGAATTCCTTTTGTGGAAGTGGCTGCGCGCCTCTGAGCCAGTGACGTAGCCCAAGAGGGGTGGCCAAAGCACCGATGCCTGAAGCCCCAAGGCTAGGAGTATTACTTATCTGGGAATTTCTCCACTGGTATGCTAGTCCAGGGCCTTTGCTGCTTACTGGTTAGGTGATTGCAGAGAGAAGTTCATTCTTCAGGAAGGATAGGAGTAAAGGGAGAGAGAGAGAGAGAGAAAGAGAGAGGCCGGTTCTGAACTCCAGAAGAAGCTGCTTTGTTGTCCATACTGTTGCTTCGTATGGCAGAAAACTGGTCCCTGGTTCCCTTTTGTGGACAAACAAAACAGGTCCTGTGTTATTAAGCTTTATTGTGGATGCCCTACGCATGAAAGCCTCTTTCTGTCTCCATTTTGTACATGTAGTGTTGGAGAAACCTTACACCATAATACCTAGATAATGTTTTGGCTTTCCTGACAGATACTGGAGGGTTTCAGCTATCATCCATCTCACCACAGAAATGACAGCAGTTTCACTCCCCCCCCCACACCCCACATCATATAAAAAAAGAGAAGACTAGAGACCGTACCGAAAGCACCGGGTGATTGCAAGGGATGGCAAAAATGAGCATGTGGAGTTTGTTTTTATGAGTCTGTGTTTAAAATGTTTTCGTAGGAAGACTGGCAGTGATATCACCTTTCTTTTTCCACGTTTGATCCCAAGTCCTGATCACAATCAAAAAGTCTTTTGGGGGTTTGAACAGCTGTTCCACAGTCCCTGCAGTCACTGTGATGGACTCTTGTTGTGTTGCTGTTGTATTGAACATTTAGTGAATGTAGCCTAACACACATCTCAGTGGAGTGTTTTCACTGCGACTGTTTATTCAGTTGTCCTTATGAAAACAGTTGACAGTGAGGTCTGTGGATTATCCTGAGGAATCTGGACACTGTTTCTGAAAAGACGTGACTGTTGAGTTGAGAATGACAGTATTCAATGATTGAGCACCACAAACCAAATTCCATTCACCGCCATTCGCAAATAAAGCCCAAACCAAAATGCCGCAAGGGAGAAAGAGGATAAAAAATATAGACGTTTTTTGTGTCTGATAAAGGTGAACTGACCTCTTAAAGTTTTCTCACGGCAATCTTTTTATAGTGCTAGGTACATGTTAAAAGTCAGTCATAATGAGCCTTTTGTGTATGTGTATATGTATGATTCACTTAGAGAGCACCATACTTGATTCAGAGGTAAACCTGACCAAAACCTTCTTATAAAATACTTTGTCTAGTCTAATTGAGCATTTTGAAAATAGCTAATGCTGACGTGTGTGTAATTGGTTGTAATTGTTTAATTGGGTTTATCTGTGCATGCTTTTCATGTAGTGTGTGCAGTGTTTGTGGGATCCACACTGAAATAAAGTAAATGAAAGAAAAATGATTAAAGTAAAGATTGTCAAAAATTGTGTTTCACTGACGGTTCTCACAGCATCCTTTTCCACGCAGGCACGCTGTTGTCGGGCATGGGTGTTGTCATGGGCATGCACCATGACCATTGACATTGTCACTGAATGGAGAATAGCTGCTAGCACAATGGGCTTAGAGTTCCCTGCCACTCTCAGCAGTAAAAATGTGCAGGAGCCACAGCAGCGGCTCTCTGCAGGGTGCTTGAGTTGGCCATCTGAGGGTGCTACTAAAGGAAGTCAAGGAGGGGAGGGGTCTTCAAGAGTCTCCTTGATGTGGAGTGCTGCTAAATTAAGCTCGGAGCTCTCTGCACGATGGCCCAGAAGAAGATAAACCTACCCTTTTTACACACGCACAGTAGCTATACACCCCCTTTACTGGGGTGTCAGACTTGTCTATATGAAGTTAAGCATGCGGTGCAAAATTTTGTAATTGTTTTCTGTGCTTACGGGTTGAGCCACTTTAGTTCTGGAGCTCATGACATCTGTGGATGTGAGGGAATTTAGTTCAGATGTAAAGCACAGACAGAAACTGAGGAGCAGCGTTATAGTTTGATAAACATGTTACAGTTTTCTAGCTAGCTGGTGTGTGTGGTTTTTTTTTTTTATTTGTTTTTAATCAGTACATCCACCTTTAGTAACTTACCCTTTTGAATAACATGTAGAAATGTCTACAGAAAGTCAAAGTCTGATCTAATTCTAACCATTATATCTGCAGAAACAAAGGAAGTAATTGTAAGTAATGTGTTTTGAATCCACAGTACAGTTTTGGTTAATGGCTTAACCTAACTGGGTCTTGTATTTGTCCAGTGTGTGTGTTGGATGATATTGTAGATACGAGACTAATTGGTAGCAGTGGCCCCCGCGTAATCGTGCTGCAATAAAAGTCAGAGAATCACTCCAGCATCGGTTAAAAGTCATGCCTGCAAGAGGTTAAAAACCGGAGAGACGGCCACTCATGATGCTCCGTTCTGCATTTGTTTGTCTGATGTTGTCTCACAGTGGTTTTGCTTTCTGCGCTGCCTTCGGGGGCCATCCGAGCAACCCCCGTGTGCTTTAAAATGAAGTCTTTTATCTATTTATTTATGTTTCTTACAAAAGCTTGACAAGCCCTGAACCCATGTTCCCTTTTTGGCTTTGTTGTCATGGCAACAGACCGACCTCCTTTCTTACGTGCACGTCATGGGTACATTTTTGGGCCCGCTCCGAAAAAAAATGGCTTAGCCCATCTTGTTTGCGGCGCTAGGAGGGAGTAGGGGCTTGAATTACTCCATATTATTTCAGGATTAGACTGGTGCATATGATGGACACTGTATTGTTTCTGTCCTAATCTTCTCCATATTTATCTCCACTGGCTTGCGAAGGTTTATGAAGTTAATCTGTTGATAGCGCCTATAATCAGCCCCACATGGGTGTACTTAATTGATGAGCGTGTGTGAAGTGGGAGAGATGTATACGGTCCTGCTTTACTTACCTTTCTGTCTCAGGAATTTGTTGGCAGAGTGCAGCTTTGCTTTTTTTTTTTTTTAAATCTTGTCTTAATACGACAAGTCAACATTAACAAGACTGACGAGGATTTACATGTATCCACCATTTATGACTTTTTATCTGGCAAGGTTAGGCCCGATGACCTGTTAATATTTGCCTATGCAACAGTACGTTTCCCAGCTCTAAGGCCAGTGTGCGTTTTCATGTTTTCCTCTAGGTACTTCACTTCAACTCTGGCTGGCTACAGACAGGTTTACTCTTCCCTGCTATTTCATAAAGTGCCACTCGAGGCCATTTCTTTCTTGACGAATCCAAGCTGACCGTCCAGTGACGTCGGCTGGTGTTTATTTGAATGTGCTCCCATCAGCCATACACCAGCTTATAAACACACAGGACACATTTTGTGATTTAGAGCTAATGTTTTGAGGAGTTGGAAAAGAACATGATAGGAACAGTCCTGTATTATGAAATAAGATTCAAAGTGGTCTGTCACAGCCTCAAGGATCAAACAGGCTCCGTTGAAGCATTACGGTAGATACTGCTGCACTGTGTGTTCCTAAAATATAAACATAAGATCGCCTGTATTATTATGTTTCTGCTGTACAGCACTGTTAAATGTGACGTGATTCACCTGATGTGAAATGAAACGAGTTTTCCCCCTGTTATAATTAATGGAACATCACCAACATTTCTACTACACACCTCAATTATTCCTTTTTTAATGGCGCCTGCTTTCTGTGGATTATAGATTTTCACTGGATTGGACTTTTGACTGCCATGGTTCAGATTTTTCAACTTCAATTAATTTCTAATTAGAGATTAGTGATTTTCACTGCTTTTCTTGCTCCACTGCTAACCACATCCCCAAAACCCTAATGGATAAACAGAGTTTAATGTACACTGAGCGGCCTGCTTCTGAAAACAGTTGTATCGACCAATCAAATGGAGCATCCTGTGTACATTGATTCGTTTACGTCAACTTCCCATAAGCCTCAGTTTCCATTAGAGGGTCCTTTTTTATCAGAAAGGGCGGCAAGGATGCATCCTCTAGTCCTCCCTGGCAAACTGACAGGATACTTTGTTTTATCTAACATGCTGTTGCCACATGGTGTAATTCTTTCTCTTTTGTTACCCGCAGCAACCTTTGGCGTTCTCAGGTCTGCTGTGTGTGTGATACTCGGGTGAATTACCTGTGGAGCCTTAATATCACTGAGTATTCATGGACAGTCTGGGGGGAAATGCTAATCCTGCAATACTGTAGACGTCACATCATCACAGCGGTAATCGAGAATCGAGCCAACATTTTACATTTAGTCAAGGTCCTTCTCTGCTTGTAGCGTCTATTGTGTCTGACTTTGTGTTTAAGTTTAGCTGACATTTAGGCTGCTGTGTAGTTGTCTTTGTCGTACTCTTCTTTTTTTTTTTATAGTGTATAGTGCCATCCGTCTTATTGCCTTCATGCTTGACAAGGCCTCCTCTCTTTCCTCCTCCACTTGCCAAACAGGTTTAAATGGCAGCGTGTCGTGTCTGAGAGTGAGTCATTACACATCTGAATGTTTCACTGCGAGCGCAGCACTGGTCCTGTATGTCTTCCGGAGACTGATTGGGATGTGTGAGGCCCACAGTTGTTGTATTTTA
This sequence comes from Morone saxatilis, assembly GCF_004916995.1. Lineage (NCBI taxonomy): Eukaryota > Metazoa > Chordata > Actinopteri > Moronidae > Morone > Morone saxatilis. The sequence goes on along the minus strand of NW_023339652.1, from coordinate 4,664,874 downwards.
ACTTAAATCAAACTTCAGTTCCCTTTTGATCCCTCTCCTCTACTCGTCTTTCACGTGCTCACTGCTCGCTGTCGGACATAAAACACTGTCTTTAGATGTTTATCCCCCCCATCAGTACACGCGGAGGACACCACCATGCTCTTGAAATGCTCTTGAGAAAGGATGCCATGGTACTTTCTCCTTCCTCTCTTCTTTCTCCTGTCCCTCTGGCCACTGCTCCACTCATACTCTTGATGCAGGTTGTCAACTGTGGCACCTGTCAGCCACAGATAATTGCAGCCATTAAGGGATTACCTTTGTTGGGCTCCAGTAGCTGCTGGGAGGAGCCATCAGAGGAAGGTGACTCACTGGAGAGGGAGGTCACGGGCAGCACTGCTTTCGCCTTAAGGGGCTTGTTTCCATTCTTAGAGAAGGAGAAGACTTTGAAGAGATAATAAGTGTGTGGGGAATGACTGAGGGGGAGGATTTAGATGAGGGTATGGAGGACAGTTACAGGACTGTTACATTCCTCTTTTTTTTCAGTTCCACAGATGAAGAAGACAGTGCATTAATATGTAAAAAGGTTCCTGATTAAATGCAGTGTGTTTCCATACAACACTTGTCCTCCTCTGTTTAAAAACTGAACTTGAACACAGCCAAAACAGGTGACGGGGATCTGAGGGCCAACATGCATATTTGTTCCGTATCTGCACAAAAAGAAAAACAAGCAGTCGATGAAAAATGAAGAGAGGTTGTGCTAAAAAGGTGGAGCCACTGATTAACTGGGCTGAACAGCCAGTCAGCTTTCACTTGTGCCCTTGTTGCCAATTCAACACGCTCAGTCAGCTGTTGATAAGGACCCATCGGCGCTCTTTTATTTTGAATTCCCGAAGGAAGTTGAATGCCACATAATAAGGACGATGGAGGACGAGGGCAGCTTCACGGCTACACATGAATGTGACCCAAGAGTGTGACTGCCTGTGAAGAATAAGCACCCATCCTCATCTACCCTAATAGGGGAAAAACAGAGTTGATCATTACATAAGTAGAGTTAATGTGATTGCTACCAATATGATAGTAATGAATACATGTTCCTAGACTTGTTCTGAGGTTTTCTGTGTCCCAATACTTGATTTTAATGGCACGAACCACAGGTCTGCCTATGTTGACTTTACCAAATTGTGGACTTGGATGGGAACCACAAGCTGCCATGTGTTAGGACCGCATAACCGCGCCATTTGACATCCAGCTCACAAACACACGAGAGTGACACTTAACTAGTGATCAGCGCTTCAGATTGCATCACTTTCAAAGTAATATTATCTTACTGCAACAAAGTTGGATGAACTCATCTGCACCTGGAGAAACTCTACGCCTGAGCACCCACACACAACCAAATCACATCACACACACACACACACCGTCAGATAAGCTCAGTGAGGCCTGTGCAGGCACTCTTCAGCTCTGGCCATGTACGGCTTTGTAAACGGCCCAAATTTGGACAAGGATTCCAGCCAGATAGTCGTGTGCCCTGAACGTGAGGCCGCTGTGTGTTCGTGTGTATCTGTTTCCCTTGTCAACGCTTGTGTTGTCATAGCAACCCCAGGAGAGAGAGCGAGGCAGTCCAGGCGCAGTGTTCAATGATGGGGGCGAGGGGGGTTGCGGTGGCAAAGTTAGGCTTTGATATTGCTGAGTGGTAATTGTTGTGGATTTCAAGTGTGTGTCTCTTTACTACAATGGCTGTTAATCAGCGAGTGCGTGGTTCCACAGATCATCAGGCCTCGGCCGTTGAGCATTCTGCTGCTGTGTGTGGGATGGCTGCAGAGATAGTGGCAGAAGGATTTGCTGTGTTGTTGTTTTCCCCCTTGAGGACTTTTTCTGACCAGTGCTTTGCAGGTCGCCTTGTTGTGTGTCTTTGATGTGAGGTAACTTCTTCAGACCTCAGGGCCTCTGTGTGTCCTGAATGAGACGTGCACTGCAGGCTCTCCGTAGTTCTCGTTTTGGATGTTGAGCGACCTCTTTGACAGCTCAAGCCTCTCAGGCCCGGGGCCAAGTAAAGCTGCCGTTGCTCTTCCTTTGTATGAATCGTATACGGTTTCTTTTCTATTTAATACACAAATGTATCCATCGAACACGACCTTACATTAAATGTATTCGATTATGTACACACAGACAAATGGCCTAATGTGAAATTTGAGAAGTCCCAACTTTTTTTTTGGATGGATTGAAAATGTATTATGATGGTGTTTATGTGCAAACAGCAGTGGCTTAGTGGTTAGCAGTATTGCCGAACAGTAAGAAGGTCCCCGGTAGGCTTGTCGTGGCGTGAGAAACTTCACATTGATGCAAGTTCTTGGCAGAACATTACCAAAACAGACGTGATTTTTAAAAAAACTTATTTTTGCATTGTCTACTTAAGAGAGAGATATTGATGATGACATGTGCAACAGGTCGGCTCAGGTCCATGGCTGGTGAACAAATGCAATAAAGAAGACACTAAAATGTTAATTTATTTTACAGAAATTCAAACAAAAACATGCTAAACAACATTTTATTAATGACAAAATGCGTTACAAATGGCTGGTTATAGAATATACTCTGCATGTCTAATGATACTTTTGCCTTTTAAACCTAGACTGTGTAGGTCTAATTATAATACAGATCTTTACACTTGACTAACAAACAGTCAAATGCTAATTTAAATGCATAATGAAAAAAGCCAACGTACGCCCACCCTGGAACAAATTGTGCTTTACAATAAAGGTAAAAATCACAACAGCCCCCACTTCATGAGTCAGAAGATCTTAAATTAGATCTCTCCCACTTGCAGCTGCTATACATTTCTCTTGGTATCACTTTTGTTTTCACTGTGACATATATGGTTTGCTTTGCTGCACCGGGGGTTTCAGAAAAAGGTTGTATAACATCTGTGCTGTGAAGAAAATTAGACTGGTGCATGCTTAGCACCCACTTTGTTGTCTGCTTCTGATCTCCAGAATTGTCACTGTCAGTCACAGTGACAATGGGATGTGCCAGTCATTATCATGCGTGATATTTTGTGGGTGGTCTGCTAGTTTCCCTCTGACTGTATGCAGTGACCGAAAATATGGAAAATACTGGAAATCATGCTGTATGAAATTTGCTTCGCCACCTACCCCAGAAAGCAGTTATGTGGAGTTTTGTTGGTTTTACTTGTATTCAGGTGTTGTTTAAAGCGCTCCAGTTTCCTCCCACACTGAGTGACATGTCTGTCGGGGACATCCTCCTGTCCTCAACCAGGAGACTGGCTTTAGATGTGTTACATGTCCCCAGCACCAGAGAATGGCACAGTTCCTAATGATTAGGATTGATTTTAAGAGAAGAGGACAAACTCTGGGTGCAAAATGTGCTGGCAAATGAAGCTGTTTAACTTTCGCTCGACCACAGATGTGGATTTAATCGAGTGATTCATCAGCTGCTCGGTGTAAGAGGAGAACGTATGGTGTGTGTGTGTGTGTGTGTGTGCGGTTATTTCAGTGGTTTGATTTATCACACGAGAGAAAATATTTGGCTGAAGTGCAAAGCTGGCTTTTTAAGCAAAAGTGTTTTTTAAATTAATTACCTTCCTTTTTGCCTAAAGTAGCAGCATATAAGCTCAGGACCTCCAGCGCCTCCACCAGCAGTACTATGCTATGTGGTATTTCAAGCACCCCTGCTATGTGCAGGCATTTTGGGAACACTGCGGCTGCCAAAATTCCCCAACAATTCTGGAAGCACGTGGCAGTCTATCAGACGCAGTAGCACAGGCCATCCCACTGACATACGTTCATAAGCACATGTGCATGTACATGACCACACATAGACACACACGTCAGCTCACACTCCTTGCTTCTTACAGTAGCCTTACTTCTTTCTTTTTGTCCCCTCTCAGGCATGCATAGATGACAATGTTGACATGGTGACTTTCCTGGTGGAGCATGGAGCCGGCATCAACCAGCCCGACAACGAGGGCTGGATCCCCCTCCACGCCGCAGCCTCCTGCGGATACCTCGACATAGCAGAGTAAGTACCGAGAGGCCGGTTTACAAAGCGGTTTATTCGGTTTCCAAGAAGCAGTATCTGTTTCATCAGGTTTGATTTCTGCAAACTCATCCTTACACATCCTGTTTGGTATCAACCATTTCTCAGAAATATGTTTTTCTTTTCTCATTTTTAGCCCCGTTCAGTGTCTTTTTTTTTGTTGTGAAAATATGTGATGATCATTAAGGTTCCTGTATAAAGGTCCAGCTGGTACTACACAATTTAATTTGGATTGCCAAGCACAACTTGACATCAGGGCTTACACGGCTGGGCTGCAGCTGAGGTCTGCACTGTCCTGTCACTTCTCGGAGCCCCCCATTAGTGACCTCTGTCTTTTTATTGGTGCTAGCAAGATTGATGTCTACATCGTATGGCCTAGTGCAGTGCTATAATGATACGTTTTAGCTCAATAGAATATAGTTCCTTGGAATCTGCCACCTCCAGTGCCTGCCAATTGGTGCATGTTTGCTGTAGAAATGCCCATGGTGCCATATCAGCTAGCATGCCAGAATCAACATGTCAAGAGCCATAATTTTCAGTAGCAAGCCGGTTTTTTTTGGTCATATTTTGACAGGCGCTGAAGCCCATCTGATAGCGCAGACACACATTGTTAGAGTGATGTAATCAAATACAGAGAGATCTTTGTCAGCCACTATATCTGGAATCGAGCTCTAGAGTTGCAGTCTAGTATTTTCTTGCCGCTAGTCCTTTTCAGGTAAGAAAGACTGCTCATAGGGCACAGAACACAACACAGAGATGTTATCAGAGGATATTTAAACAGGCTAAAGGGGGCTGAAGGAGCTCAGTTGTACTCATTGTTCAGCATATTGGGAGTGTGCTGTGACCTGCTTTACTTCTGTGTTACATTACAGGAACCTGGCTACAGATTTATCCCCACTATTGATGTTTTCCCAAAAAGTGCAGCTGGTGGTAGGAAGATAAACATGTAGCTTATGTACAAATTAGTTCCCAGGCAAATGTATAAATATGCATGGTATTAAAGTTGTAATGGAATAGCCTTTTTGAACAGAAATGTGGAGAAATGATGTATTAGCCGCTTCAATAAAAGTGTCCTCACAATGTTTAGATTTTTAAGTGTTGTCAACTCCTTAGACCCAGCAAGTCTGTGTCCAGTAGACCCCGATGAACACATCACCAGCACTGGCCTAGTATTACAGAAAACAAGAAGTTTTTTGTTGTCACATAATGAATGAAAAGGTCAAGTGGTCGGCCTGATATGGGTGACTAATGGAGACATCATGTCATAGAGAGAAACTCTGCAACCTGATGTGGGTGGTGAGCTCTCAGTAGACCCATTTTAATTCCAGCATCCTCATTCACAGTACCGGGAACTCCAAAGCAGGACTGTATCTCTAAGCCTCTGGGTGTCACCACAGCCATCTAATGGTAGGGTTGGTTAAGAATCCCACAGTGGGACTCCAGACCACAAAGCCATCAAACTTAGTAAAGCTGACCCAAAATAGGCAGAATAGAAAGTCCAATCAAGAAGATATAAAACTTTGAAATCTAACTGCAGTCAGTCAGTTGCCATTTGGGGGGAAGTCATAAGCGCTGAGCCCGTTTCAAGTGGTGTGTTGGCCTAATGAGAAGGGCCTGTCTCACCGCAGCTTTAATTGGAACCAGCTGAAGTCAAGATGTTGAATGGTTAAAAAGGTCTTGAATCTCTGCTGGTGGGAGACAAAGATATAAAGGGTTAAATCACTACGTAGCCTTGGATACCGCGTTAAATGCATCTTTTGGTTGTCTATATTTAAAGAGCATTTTATGGTTTAACTCTGGGTCTTTCGTGCTTTTAGGTGATGAGTCTGTTCAGAGTTTTCATATTTATTCAGTTTAAATTATATCTTCTATGGAAATATAGACTAAGCAGTGTGTTAAATCCTCAACTTGTCAAATTCTTTCCTCAAAAGGAACAAAAATAAATAAATCTTCATTGTGCGTACGATATAAAAGCCACCACAAGTACTGTTCTCCTCGGCATTCGTGCATATTTATAGAATACTCACAGCTGTTAGAGTAGAAAAAGTTCATTAACAGGTCGTCTGATAAAACCCTAAGCTTAGCCATTAGATCTTTGGTCTTTTTTTGTTTAGTACTAAGAGTACTGACAAGTTGTTTTTCAACTGTAAAATGTTCCACTCAAATGCATATCTTGCTTCTATTGCGTCTGTCGTTGCAGTTACGTACTGTAAGAAGAAGTGGACAGTAGTGTAGTGTTAAACCATGGAGAGTAGTAAACACCCATGCCAAACACCTGTCTGGATTTGTGCCACTCCTTGTCCAGATGCCTCTTTTTCTTTATTGTGTAGGTGTGGCATATTTACTCAGTTTGCACAGCCTGAAGAAGACCCTCTGTCATTTAAATGCATTGTGTGACTTGGGTGCCTTGAGTTTTCACCACTTAAGCCATTAGTATCTTACTTATTTCAACATGTACCCTCATTATTTACCTTTGTCACATAGTTTGGGCTGAATGGCAGTAAAAAGGCTTTTACATTATGAGCATACACACGTCTCTATATCAATGCAAAGGATAAGGAAGTGACTGGTTAAACCGGAGATACAGAATGTGGTGTAGTGTCAACCAATGTTGGCACTGAATCAAAAGCAGCACTACAAAGTGTCTTTACCTCCTGTCAAAACCTAGAGTTTGACTTCAGACTTTTCAGTGCTAAAATCAAGTAAAGCATTTCAGAATAATACCACTCTGGACAATTTTTAAAATGATTTTTCATAGAGTTCTATCTGTGGCTCGAACCTAAAAGTCTTGTGTGTGCTGTTGCAGGTATCTCATCAGCCAGGGTGCCAGTGTAGGAGTTGTGAACAGTGAAGGTGAGACGCCTCTGGACATCGCTGAAGAGGAGGCAATGGAGGAGCTCCTACAGAATGAGATCAACCGACAAGGTACAGTATTACACACATCTTAAACTCTACTGTCTAGTCCATATTGCATCACAAGGTCATCCTTCTCTCCCAACGCAACCTTCATAAACGTGTTACACTGCGTAAATTTAACGATAATACACTGTAGCTAATATCTCTGCCAAAAGGGTACGTAATTTTAATGGGGGAAAAAAGTAGTGGAGACGGGCACTCTGCTTTATGTGTTGTGTTATTTAACAGGCACAGTGCTCATTTATGAACATTGCTGTATCTGTGCTAGAGTTATTGGTTATTGCTGGACTGATTTTATAAAATCACCCTAAAACCGAATATAATATTAAAAATATGAAGTATTTAAGATTAGAGCTGCAACAATTAGTAGTTTAATCAATTGTCAACTACTCTGATAATCAGTTTATTCATTCTTTTTTATGTTCATATATCTTTTCTGGCTTCTTTTAAACTGAATTTCTTTGGGTTGTGGGCACAACAAGACATTTGATTATGTTCGGCTTGGAAACAGTGATGACGTTTTTTTTTTTTTTTTTTTTTTACCATTTTATGACATTTTATGGACTAAACACCTAATTAATTAATTAATTAATTAAGGAAATGTTCAACAGATTAATTTGTGATGGAAAATATTTGTCAGTTGCAGCAAAAAAAAAAGGCATAGTAATGTGGCCAAGTATTACCGTGTAATTGAACTTAGTCATATCTAGAAACAATCCTGATGGGTTAACATGTTAATGGAAGCATCGCTGGCAGGGGTCCCACGTGTATTTCATGCATGTATGACTGTGTTGTCAAATAGAATCAGAGTTCTCATTGAGTGTCAGTTACTTGCTGTTGTTCACTTGCTCACTTGAAGAAAACTTACATAATGTAGAAAAGTGATCCAGCTGTGTTGTGAGCACTCATGTGATGATTCAAAACTGAAAAGTCAAGTCTTCTATTTTTGGCCGGGGCATTCTTGAGATGATGAAAGGCCCTCCCCTATGGTGAGAGGCCACGCACAGACGTGTTAACTGGCCCCGGGCCAGGGGTGCTCCTCGGCTCACATTCACTAATAAAGGTTGGCTGGCTTTCCCTTCTCCGTGGCACCATTTGCCATTTTCTAAAGCAAGCTTTACATTCTCACATTTTACTACGTGTGTTGTTTGCATGCAGAGAGAAATGCTTACAGCCACGGCCATTGATAGTTTACAGGAGCGTGTGAAATATAAGTATTGCACATGTTGCCAATCATGTAAGACTTGTCGATATAGCAGCAGCCCCATTAGAAACATATATGATAGACTTGTCCTCAGGGTCAGATGATGTAGAATACTGCATGTGTAGGTGTCAATCCGTCGACATTACTTTAAGTCGAGGTCCAAGTGTTTTGAAAGCACATGGCATCCATTGATAATTACACCCAGAGCGCTGTTTGTGTGTTATGCTCCTTAACTGTGTTATATAACAGCGGCGAGACATTCACCCACCCGAACCTCAAGCATCTCGGCCAGCGGCAGCTGTCATCTTTGATTTGCAGAGGCCTGATAGATGTGCTGCTGCCTGGTTCAGAGCATTCGCACGCTGCCAATTCTAAGATCCGTCACTAATGGACGCAAAACCAAATGTGCATCTTCATTTACCATGCTCATAGACTTCACAGAGGCAAACTACTGAACACTTTGTCATTATGTGGACATTATATATGCAAGTTTGAGCTGTATTTATGTATTTATTCATTAATGCAGACTTGCATAAAAATGCTTTTGAGATAAAACTCAGCTGAAGAGTGAATTTGCAGTGATCCTGGCCTCAGGGCAGCTGCAGACAATCCACAGCTCAGTTCTCTGTGCTAGAGGTAGCAGGCAGCATTATGCAACGAGTTGTTGTGTAACGCTTCTGTATGTTTGTAATGTGATTTTCTCCCCTCAAAGAGATACCAGTCATGGGGTTAAACTTGTTAGCAAGTGGCCATGGTTTCCCCTTGGCAGGGACAACCTCTAGATCCTCTCCCTGACCCTGAGTGGGTCAAGTGACTGGACAGCCCCGACACCCTCCTTCCCTCCTCCATCAGCTGCCTCATGAGGGCTGCTGCCTGTCCTTGTAACAGACTGAAGGTGAACAATCTCACAAATGTTTCTAACTTACACTCTGTCCCTGGTGCTTAGAGGACTGGGGGGTTATTTGGATTGACAGTAGTTTCATCTCAGCACAAATGAAACAGTTTTGCCCCATTTTTATTTGACTTTTCTAAAAAGCGAATGACTCCTGGTGCTTGCTTGCTTCAGGGTACACTTCTTTAGATGCTTCATTATGGCTTTACCAGACATATTGTAGGTATATTGTCAGTGAGGTGATGGGGGAGGCAAGCCCTTTTTTGGTCTATTGGATTTTCTCTTTATCTACTCAATGCTCAGATAGAAGATGAGATGAGTTCTCTTGTAAAAAAACTCAACTTTAAACTGCTGCCAATTCTTCCACTCGGTTCTTGCTCTGTAGTCCTACTTAGAGGCCATTAGGCTCCCTTCTTTTTATAGACACAGTGTAGGCTACCTCCCAAGAGACCACAGGACATTGCCCTACCTGGCCAGCTCCCATTAACCGAATAACCCTAAGGAAGTTTAGGTTCATTTTCCTCTGTAGGGTATGTGCACTGTCAGGTTGGATTGGATTTCACATAACAGCTCAAGTATGAATTGTGGCATTGCTGTGGTTGTCTCAACTTGATTAAACCGAGTTACGCCGCACACACCTGACACTCTTTTAATGAGCTTGATTGATGGCATATACCACAAAATTGTGCAACCAAGGCTGGTTCACATATTAAAATGTAATTTCTTGTAACATTGTGCAAGTCTGACACAGAAAACAACATTTTGATCCTACTTCTCAATTGTAATCTTATTGTAATGTCAGAGTATGTCATCATTTCGCCTGTGTTGTATTGAGATGATTTGATTTGACAGATTTTTATAACCTTTTTAAAAAAAAAAAAAAGCACATGTTGATGGGCTTTACTAAGTTAGTGCTTCACTGAGCAGCCAACCATAGTGAGAGAGAGGTCCAGGCCCAAAGGCACTTGGTTTGAAATGTTTGAAACGAAACTTGAAATCCAGTCAAACATAAACTCAGTCCCTGAGTCATCTTCTTCCCATTTGGTTTCACTTTCTTAGATCTCAGGTCACAAATCCTCTTAATGAGCAACATGTCCCATTTTAAACAAGCCAAAATATTATTGTTGCCCTGCTCAATTTAAGCCTGTGATGTGTGTGTTGGAAGGAAGATGGATTTTCAATAATATTTTAGGTTTGTAGACCAATTTTCAAAATTTGAAAGCGCGGAAGGCCTATAGCACGCGTCTTAGTGACTGTGTTTAGGAATCGAATGTCTTTTTCTTAACGGATCTCCCTTGCTCCTCTTCAGCTAGCAGTGGCTAAACCTCTGGCTAAAGTTAAACTTGCAGACGTAGATGTCCTCTTTCCTTGGTTGAAAAGCTTGAGGCAATCTTAAAGCTTTCCGTGTGCCAGGAAAAGAGTGATGATGTATCCTTGGGAATAGAACAAAAACCTACACGATCAGCGGAAGTTTTGGCTCCTACCGCAGAGCCCTTCTTGAATCACTGTTTATGTAGTTCGACACAGTTAAGGCTCAGCTGACGAGTCAACGACTCGTGCACCAGCGCATTTAAGACCGTCTCGTGTTCCAACCAGGTGTCAACAAGACAATAAAGGCCTGTTTTCACTTCTGCAGCGCATGCAGCTTATAGCTTAGACATATTGACCCACTTAAACCGGCTGAGGCCTGTATGTTTGCAGCCATTATTTTATTGTCAAATTGCCAGAAAATTGGTACAAAACTGTTTGGCTAAAAATGGAACAAGTGCTTTACAACACCCTCTAGTGTTTAGAGAGGTTGTCAGAATAATGTTATGTCTGTTTCTTCTGCAGAACTTTACAGCTAGTACAGGGGTGTTTGGGTAGCACTGACTTGTCACAGCTGTCATTATTGTTACATTATCACAGTACTGTTTAAATATGGAAAGATGTATCTCATGGCTATGTATTGAAATATTTCTGTTCCCTCTATTGTAATCCATAGTCGCAAACTAATGTATTTCAAACATTCACATACCTTTCTCTAGATGTTGTGCTGTGGAGCTCATAATAAGCACCTCGATGCAATTGTGCCTCATTCTCCCTCTTCCATTCTCTGGGTTCAGCGTTAGAGCTGGCAGCTTGTTCCTAAGTAGCAGGTTACCCTTCAGTGGCACTTTTACAGTATCAATCTCCTCTGTCACTCACCAGGGGTGGATATCGAGGCAGCCCGGAAAGAGGAGGAGCGGGTCATGCTGAGGGACGCCCGGCAGTGGCTCAACAGCGGCCAAATCCAAGACGTCCGGCATGCCAAGTCCGGAGGAACGTCACTCCATGTAGCTGCCGCGAAGGGATATGTTGAGGTTTTAAAGTAAGCAGCGGTTTTGATTTCACAGGTTATAGACGGAGTTTAAACTTGATGTCTTTCCATTTCGGGACAAAAATGTAATGACCCACTATTTTTACTGCTTGTTACATAACGTCTTTCTTGTATGTTACATTATATAAATACTGTTTAAGACAGTGGTGAGGCCTTGCAGTTTTTTGTCTTTGCTAATGCCAAACATATCTTGGTCTCTGCATCTTGTCAATTTGTTGTTCTGAAATTGTCTCTCTAGGCTGTTAATACGGCCACGCTGCTGGAGGATAGGAACTGCAGCCGTCTGTCCATCTGGTCTGGGAAGCCAGCCAGTACACTTTACTGCCATAGATAGCTCTAACATCGCTGATGCTTAGTGCGACTACCATATACAAGACAGGGATCTAAATGTTTTCCCATGTCAGGGCAGAGTTATGGGCTGAAATATTAGAGTTTAAAAAATGTCCTAACCTCATTTTGCTCTTAAAGGTTACGTGTCCATGTGTTTAGGAGCGGACTCTGTATCTCATAAATCTGACCTGGAGTTACAATGCTGAAGCATTTCTACAAGCCTGTATCGTGGCATCACTTTGAAAGATTAGTTTCAATCAAATCCGAGATTTTCAAATTCTAAGAAAAACTGTTTTTTGTTTCGTCTCTCTCCCCCCACCTTCATTGTGCAGGCTTTTAATCCAGGCAGGGTATGATGTAAATATAAAGGACTATGATGGTTGGACTCCTCTACATGCAGCAGCACACTGGGGCAAAGAGGAGGCATGTAGGATACTGGTGGATAATCTATGTGACATGGACCTCATTAATAAAATGGTGAGTAACTGGAACTGTCACAAGTCCCGTCTTTATGTGCTGCACAGTCCACATTTTAGCAAAATTTTTATTTTACTTCTCTCTTTCAGGGCCAGACAGCTTTTGATGTAGCAGACGAAGATGTTCTGGGATACTTAGAAGAACTACAAAAGAAACAAAATCTGGTGAGTCAGTGTGGCTGCTAACTGTAAAGGGATTTAAATCTGCACAAAACAGCTTTGTCAGCCCTTCTAATTTGAATGAGTTCTGTAAAATAACTGGAAGCCTGTGATTGAGTGAAAATGTGTGAATCTCATTTTTACTAGATAGATTGTGTGCCTTGCTGTCCTTTCGCCCATTAGAATAGCTAAAATTTGTTTTCTTTATTCCAGCTGATGAGTGACAAGAAAGATGTTAAGAAATCTCCTTTGATTGAAACGACAACCACTGGGGACAACAACCAATCACTAAAACCACTCAAGAGGTAAATGGCTCGATGGTGGAAAAATAATAAATGGAAGCCGTCTCTAAACTTCTTTTTTGGTTTGAATATCTTAGTTCGTACCTTTGTGACTTTGGCTTGTATTCTCCCTCGCAGTTGAAAAATACTGTACTACACGGATGCCGTAGCTCCGTACTAACTTGTACTAAATGTGTGTGTTGCAGCAAAGAAACGCTGCTTCTAGAGCCAGAAAAGACTGTCCCACGCATCGAGACCTTAGAACCAGAGAAGGTGGATGAAGAAGAGGAGGGGAAGAAGGACGAATCAAGCTGCTCCAGTGAGGAAGAGGAGGACGAGGATTCAGAGTCGGAGACTGAAGCAGGTGCTGTGGATTTGTGTGTGTGTGTGTGTGTGTGACTTATTTTAGACTTGTGTGGTATCAGTAAATCTGAACCAAAAACATCGGTTGTCAGTAACATTTCTCAAATAGAATTTAATTAACAACATGGGTCACTCTGTCTCCCGTTATGTATTTATATTCTTCACTGTAGCGTGCTCTAATTGTTTTTGTTAATTATTGTATGTTGACTCAAACAGCTAACACGTCTTTTTCTTCATGACCCCTCCAGACAAGAGCAAACCCTCAGCATCGGTGAGCAACAGCACGGCGCCCACCCCGTCCACCATCACCGTGTCACCTCCAACAAGCCCAACTAACCAGGTGACAACCCCCACTTCACCGGTAAAGAAGGTACGACCTGGTGGACAAGTATTTGTGGTCCTACCCTGCTTGAGCAGCTGCCACAGTACTGGCCTCGAAAACATCAAAACAGACGCTAAAATTAGGAGTTGATCGGTCTTAAAAGGCCCCAGGAAGGAAATTAAATGCTGCAGCACAGCCATGATGCAATCATGTCACTATTTACCCTCAAAGCGTTTGAGGGAGTAACTACACCTCCTCTGTTACATGAAGTCAGTTCAACTTTGTTCTGAGACTTGTTGGTGCCTCATTATGTAAACAAATCAATAAAATGTACTTTCTATTTAGTTTTTCTCCCACTTAAACCTAATTTCACAGCTGGCTGAAGATACTGGGGGGTTTAACATAAATGAGTTTGCAGTTCACACTCCAGGCCTTGGCAGAGATAGTTGTTCCTGGTTGTGGTTCGCTCTTCATGTTGCAGTACAGTGAGCACATTAGCTAACAAATGTCAAAGAGGCCCTGAGAATGACAGTTACAACTAATTTACGGTGCCGTTAAACAAACGTGACAACTGGGTGCACAGTGGGGATGATTGACGGCCAATTCTGGATAATGTTAACAGTTTACTATGCGAGTGCCAGGAGGCCCGGGGGCTGGAGCGCATAGAGAAGTGGATTGGTTTGGTTAAGAATAAAACTAGGGCTTTCATGGGAGTGTTTTCCCACTTTTGAGTCTGCTGCCCTCTGCTGGCAAAATGAGGCCAAGCATTTAACTAAAGTAAACCTGGTACATTTTTCCAAGGTCATGTCTGCTTCCCTCCATCCACTGGTTTTAACAAATACTGTTGGAAAGGTATTTTCAACTGTTTTGTGTGGCCAGCGTTGAAACGGTATATATTTAGAAGTTAAAATGAAGTCCCTAAATAAAAGCTGTGGCGCTCATTCTGTTAAGTCTGTGCTATTAGACACCACCTACACACTGCATCATCATTTCACACTCCTGAATGCGGCCTAAATAGGAGCGTATCTTTTTATAGCGTACACCCTTTAGTCAATGTCCTGCACCAGTGGCCACCTATGCAAGACTGAATGTTTCTCTTTTTTTTTTCTGCTTCTTTTTCTTGCAATGATCTTCTTGTTCCAATCCTTCTTTGAAGCCTAGTGCTCACACATCACAATGTCTTCTGTCTAACAAGAGTGAGCAAAGCATTAACAATGTCCAGTTTTGACACTACCAAATGTTTGTTGGATCTGTCACGTATTCCAACTGAGAACAATAATGGTAGTCCCCCCCTGGTTTGGCAGTAAGCATTGTGTGGTGTGACTAGGCCTTTAAAAAAATAAATAAAAAATCTGTCCTTGCCATAAAGTGTGTTTCTTTTGCTGCTGCTTCTGTCTTATTCTGGCCTTTTCTCTGTCTCAACCCCTCTGTCCTCCTCCCTGCCCTGCCTCCCTCTGCGTCTTTCTCATCCTGGGCTCTTGTCTTGGTTGGCTTTAGTTTGATTGTATTACTCCCCTCATGCCTGTGGCGGAGCCAGGCTGTCCTGCATTGTGGCGTCAAGGCTTGCGCAAAACTGGCATTTCTCTAGTGCCCAAAAAACCTATGGTGAGGCATTGGTGTGCACCAAGAGTTGTTCTCTCATCCTACATGCACCTGTGCACTGCAAAGTACTTAACACCCCCCCTAACCACCCTGGCCCAATCTAGGTGATGCTGATTGAACCTCCCTCTCGCTGACTTTCACTCATCAACCCTACATGGTGTTCTCACTTGTAATCAACAAATGCACTCTTTAGATCGTGCTTTCACCGTGTGTCTGTGTGGCTTCTGTGTTATGTTCAGTTGCTTGTCATCTTTTGGTGGTTTGTATTAATAGTGTATTTGTGGCCTGACCTTTTAAAAACGTAATCAGTTGGACCCTAAAATCACAACAGATTCACCTCCTGCTGTAGAAGAGCGTTACATAATTATCGTATTTACTCTGGAATGAATTTGGCCCTGTAGTTGTAGAAGTGGATGTGATCGTACCTCTTAACTGGCATGCCCTTCCTTAAAAATGTCCTCATATGGTCTCATCATTTAAATGTGAAAACTGCAGCCCCTGGAGATTAATCCAAACTGTTCTTGACCACTGTTTTGACCTGATATTCGTGTTACTCACCAAGATTACTAAAAAAAAAAAAAAACCTCATTTAAAATCTTTAGTTTATATGTTTAACTGCTTAACTTTGTACACTAAACCAATACCCTTTCCTCCCTGTCAGGCCATTCAGCCTGCTGGAAAGATCTCGACTAAAGTGGAGGAGGAGAGGAAGGACGAGTCTCCAGCATCGTGGCGGCTGGGTTTGAGGAAGACGGGCAGCTATGGGGCACTAGCGGAGATCACGGCCACCAAGGAGGCTCAGAGGGAGAAGGACACAACTGGTGTGATGCGTTCAGCCTCGAGCCCTCGCCTCTCCTCTTCCCTGGACAACAAAGACAAAGAGAAGGTCAACAGTCAACATAGTCACATCCTTTATTTTAATATATTGAACATCTTTTTGTGGAGATGGCAACTGTATGTTTGAAAAGAAAGAACTCCTGAGTCTTTGTAAGAGCTCAATTAAGACTTAAATGCCACATTTTTCTACAGGAAAAGGATAAAGGGACCCGGCTTGCCTATGTGGCCCCCACCATCCCCAGGAGACTGGCCAGTACTTCAGACATTGACGAGAAGGAAAACAGGTGAAGCCCTGGAGCCTAGTGGCTCTGTGAAAAACATGCATTGGCACAAGCGGCTCCTGCTGCCCACTGCTGTGTGTTGCAGGCAAAAGGCCTCAATGCTCTGCATGGTGTGTTTGGCCTTAAGAAACTGCCTTTGGTTAGGTTGTGTTGTGCAGCAATGAATTTGGTAGACTTCAAACTTTCTAGAAAAAGGATAGATTTCATAGTGGGTAGAATTGGGTTTAATGGGGAAAGATCTGTATTAGCACATATCTACGTCGGTATCTGTTTGCCTGGGGTACTATTGTAGCTTGTGGTTCCCCAGGGACTCTACTGCTCTGATACGTAGTGGCTCATACACCCGGCGACGCTGGGACGACGACCTGAAGAACAGTGAAGGAAGCGCCTCCACCAACCGAACCCCCAGCTACCAGCGCAGGTTAGCTTCTGCCGCGATACGAATCTTCCATCCCTCATCTCATCATCAGATCTCTGATCCATCTGATCTGATGTGTTTTATTCCATTATGAGGTTGACTTGCATAGCTTTGGAACTAAAACCACTGTGTAGAAAGTATTGATAGCTGTTTATCAATCATCTTCTGTTCATTTCTGCTTGGATTATGTCATCAGAGATATGTATGTACATGCTTCCATGCACAGCAGCAGCTACTGAGAAAGCAATGCAAATCAGCCCAACGCCTTTCTCTTATCACTGCAGAGTCTGTTGCATGACTGTACCTGTCCTGTCAGGTTACTGTGCCACTGAGTTTGCAATGCATTGCTCAGACATTTTAACAAGCCTATATACCTGTTTGACTCCCAGATTTGAAATTCCCAGAGTTGTTCATGGCACAAAACCTAGGCATGGACTTATGCTGCAAGCTTGTCATATGGGGGGAAATGCTGCATACAAGCAGTCTTCATAAATTACCTTCATTTTTAAGTTGTAAAAGCTACTTGGGAACTTTGTATATTTCTCAAAGTTCCCTAATTTTGATGTTGCCAACCAAGACATCCTTGAATCAAGTGTAGAAAATTTGAAACAAACTAAATTTATTTATGGCACGACAACTTCTCTGTTGTTGCTTTCAATTGTCCAATCAACAGCTAGCCCCATATGACATGAGTGCACCAATAGTGTGCAAAGCTTAATAGTCTTAAATATGTATGTTTCTTATACTATATATGTGTGTGTGCGCCTTCACCGCTAATATGCCTCTCTCGCCCACCCGCCTGCCAACACGCCAGCACGTCCCATACGCTAGCACTAGGGCGGAGCGGCAGCACGCGGGACGTGCCAGCCAAGTCTTCGTCCACCTCCAGCTTGGACCCTAACACCTGTAATACTAAACCCTGGCAGCCACCCACCTCCCACTACCAGTCTTACAGCATATACCGCAGGTACACCAGCCTCACCGGGGCAACGCCGTCTCTACACCCACCTGTCCTCTCTGACCGCGTGTGTCTGCGCTGCTGAAGTGCCTACCTAAGTTTTGTGTTCTTCTGGTTACGTTTAATGAACAAATGAATATCGAAATGTTTTCCAAAGACGCCCAGTAAGTGCAGAATGCTGTTTTTGACAGAGCATTAATACTGATGTCATCGAGTGATACTGTGACACTGCAGTACCATCAATAAAAGTATGTTCAGCTAAATTTTCACTGAAACTGCAGTATTAAAACTGCAATCCCTTCCTGGAATGACCATGGGCTTTGCAAGAAAATATATTGATCTCATTTCACAAGGACAGGTTGAGTTATTTTCACAAATTAATATATCCTCAGTTTCCTTTAGAGGGCTTTACTGTTAATGTATTAAACCTATGTAGCATAGGCGTGATTGATCTTTTTGTTTATAGTTCATGCAGCGCCATCATTACTACTACTCAAACTGACTGTCAAACGATGTTTTAAACCTTTGCAACTAATAATGCCATCACAATGTTGATATATGATGCAGAAATATTTTAAATATTATCAGTTAATAATCAGATACCTCTAACTAGACTGTTGCAACTAGCATTATATCCGTGATTACATTAGTATTCCGCTTTTTCTCACTGGTGACTCTGCTTTGTTTGTGTCTGACATTTTGTCCTCCAGCGGCTCTTTCAGCAGAAGGAACGAGGACTTGAGTTCCTCGACCACGTCCTCCTCCACGACCACCACCACCTCCTCATCTGTTACCTCGCCCACAGGCCATCGCGGCCTGCTCTCCAGCCTGGGCTCCTCCTCCACCCGCACTGGCTCCACCAGTCTCACCAGCAGGTACACAAGCAGGACTGATAGTGTACATGGTTTATCATTAAACAGCGACCTGCTGATATTTAAACCTCAAACTTAGTAGTAAAAAATTAGTAAAGTAAAATTGACTAAACTATTGGCATTCAGCAGTAGCTATATTCAGTGATGCTGCATTGCTCATACAGCCACACAGCCATTTAGCTAAAGTCATATAATCAACCCACAAGATGGCAAATTAGGCTACAAGTCGACAAGCAATGCGTGTCCTGCTATAACTATGACACGGTCAACGACACAAGCAACAACAAACACAATTTTTTTTCAAAGGCCAGAAAGCCAGTATATAGTATAACAGGCCTGTCATCACGAATAATGATTATTAAACAACTTACCAAGGATGTTTTCATCCAGCAACTGTAAATCTAAATCGCCTCAGAGTAGCTGGTGGGGGCCCTATTATGGAGGTACAAAGGGGGTGGAATTCAGTGACAGTACAAAGAGCAGTGGTGAAGGCTCGTCTCTGCTCTGTGGATACACCCACAGGCTGGTTTGAGTCTGGCATGAAAATATTGTATACTTTGGGCACATGTTTCCTGTGAAATGTTCACTCAAAAGTTTTTTTTTTTTGTTTTTTTTTTTTGTTTTTAAAGCTTTTAAGTAAGCTATTAAACCAACAAGCTAATGTTAGAAATTAAATACTGGTTATATGCAATCAATAATGAAGTAATCAACTGTGTAAAACAGATGTTTAGCTAATTATAGTCATTATTAAAGCTAGTTATTCATTTTGTAACACAAAATCAGTCTGACATGATCAGCCTTCAGCCAAGAAAATGCATAGAAATAAACCGTGTGGTGACTTATATGAACAAAATGGCTGCCAGCATTCACATGGCTTCACTTAAAAGCCTTCTACAACCACAAATGTTTAGTTTTATAATGAAAGTAGTTGAAATGGAATCTGTGAGGCTAAGTAGGTTTCTTACAAAATGCGGGTGTGTAATCAGGTACTGGTCAGAGGAGAGTGCAGAGAGGGAGAAGGAGAAGGAGAAGGAATCTGCTGCGGTCATCCCCACTATAAACACTGGCTCTACTACGACCACCACATCTACCACTACCACCACCGGCATATCTACCACTACCACCACCACTGGCACTGTCACTGGCTCTGAAAGACGCAGGTAACACAAACACACACCTTTTTACCTACATAACTCATGCATGTCCTTATATGTGAATCAGTATGTCAGTTTATTTCTTGTCTCCTAAAAACACACATTCTTGTTAAGTCGCGTACAGTAATCAGTTCAGAGTAGTTTAAGAATTCAAATGAGCACTTCCATGGGAGAATTGATATACATCATCTGGATTGTATTTGCTGGTGCTGGCATGTTATTAGATGTGGGAAATTGTCAGATTATTATTAGCCTCATAGATGATGGATTATGATGCATTTTGTTTGATTATGTACAGTTTGAAGTTCCGATCTTGTTAATTGCTGTTGTTATTTTGGGTTTAGTGGAGACTGTCACTGTCCCATGGTGTTTTGTTTTGTTATTTATCTTGACATGAGTTAAAATCCCTGGGGATTAGACTACGTAAACAAGATAACATTTTAAATACTAATTTGTTATTAGATTTGTTTATGTATATTCATGACTTTTTCAAGTTCAAATAGCTTGGATAGTTGAACAAAACATTTACTGTAAGCAGCTTCCAGAAATATTGGTTTTAACCTTAAAAGCTTCCTTCAGTCAAACAGTAATCCGGATGCATTTCCTCTGTTTGAGAACGGGGTGTGTGTACACACAGTGTGGAGGGGAAGAGAGAGAGAGTAGTGTCTGAGTCTGTCTACCATGTCAGTGTGTCTCACAGAGGGCGTGCGTTTGCACGCGTGTGTTTGAGTGGGGTGGAGTGCATGTCTTCCTGTTGCAGTGCTGAAATAAGCCACCTGTCATGGTGGGAGTGGGCCTGTTTCAGAGCCTGGATTGCTCCAGCGACTTCTCCTTATAAGGAAAGTGGGCAGAAGCTGCACATTTTCCTCAAGGCCAAGGCTCCACTCTGCACTGAATGAGTTCATACTTTTGTGTGGCCAACAGAGGCATGCTCCAAACTGAGAGAAAGAGCCAAAATAGCTCACTGTTTTATATCCCAAACTGTTGCCTGTTGACCCTGATACTGTTGTAGCAAAAAGCTAAACACAGAGATTTGAGTCATATTTTATCACAGTAACTTAAAGTAGGTTTTAAGTAAGCTTTATCTTCGTTAAAGGGAAACTTTGGTAGTTGTCAACCTGGATTTGGACAAAAAAACATGGGAAAATGGGGCCCGGGTAGGTTTCCTATTTTCCAGGAACATTCTGCTTCACATACATCTTGATTATAGGAAATACTCTTCCAACAACCTTTTATGACATAGATAGCTGTTTCAAATTCATACCATTCCACAAATGTGCACCTGGAGCTGCATAGCGGATCAGCAGTCTTACGGTTAGTTTTGGCCACTAAGCAGCTCCACTGAGCTGTACAGTATTTACTGTGTGAGTGGAGAGACTTATTTTCACTTTCCCAGCAAGTCTATAAATTACAACAGCCATCCTTCTGATCACAAGCCACCTCATGTAACCTTAAGGCACCCTACTACCATACACAATAAAGACAGTTACTTATCGTGCCAGTTTCCCCATTCCAGTCATCTAATTATAGAGTTTAGTATTTTGGCTCAATTGACAGATTATTAACCGTCTGTGTGTGTTTGTGTCTTTGTGTGTGTCAGGTCATACCTGACGCCAGTGCGAGACGAGGAGTCAGAGTCCCAAAGGAAAGCTCGCTCCAGGCAGGCTCGACAGTCAAGGAGGTCCACTCAGGTTAGTTAACCTTTTTATATGTTGACAATTGATGTATCCCTCCGTTATACCAAAAAAGTCCCACTTTTTACCAGCAACTAAAATGACAGTGGATTCCCCATCAAAATAAAATGTTAATAAATGGTGACATGTAGGTGCCTCTGGCTTGCATTATGGTTTTATTGCCAGTCTGTTTAAATAAATGTTATTATCCTGGTTGAGACGGCACTTTCTGTACACAAACAGCACTTAAAGTCTGGGCCTGTACAAACGGCTGATCATTTTACGAGCTTACAGAATTTGAGCTTTGTCCGTTTCCTGCAAAAATGACTGAACCGCATTGTGCCAAAATCTGTGACACTAAAAATTAAACATCGTAAAATACCAATTAAACTGTTGACTTTTTACTGCAGAGTTTTAAATAATAAGATTCTGGTTCTAAAATGAAAATATTTAATCGGAGCACGGAATTCAGATTCTAGAGATCATGTTTTACTCTGTTCTTCCAGGGCGTGACTCTGACTGACCTGCAAGAAGCTGAGAAAACAATCGGCAGGAGTCGTCCCACAAAGACCCGGGAGGAGGAGAAGGAGGAGAAGGAAAAGCAGGACAAGGAGAAGCAGGAAGAGAAGAAGGAGTTGGAGACCAAGGAAGACGATTACCGATCGAAGTACCGGAGCTTCGAAGAGGTACATTTCTATTCCGAGCTTTAGTAACAACATTCCCAAGAGGGATCACTGTTTCTTCACTTGTAATCCATACCTTCAGTGTTTGACTTACACTCTCCATCTCACCTGTCTTCTGTCTCCCTACCAGCGCTACCGGCCTTCGTCTTCTTCCTCCACCTCCGCCATTTTGACAGCCAGTACTGCCTCCACCCCGTCCTACTCTAGCACCATTTTGTCCTCCAGTTCCAGCTCCCTCAACAGGCCTAACAGTCTGACGGGGATCACCTCATCCTATAGCCGTTCCTCCAGAGATACGGAAAAAGGTCAGTACCTGGTGCCATTCCCGTTCGAAAGGGGCGCTCTGAAAAAATCAATCCAACTGTACAATAAATGTTGACCATGGCGATTGCAGTGGAGAGAGCAGCGAGTCAAACATGCTGGAATAATTGTATCCTCCACAATACCTGTATTACACCCGCTAGCAGCCATATGGCCATTATAATATTTTCTAGACTGGACATATTCATCCGTTTTAGAATGACTACATAGATGATATCTTAACTATCACAACATTGAAAACTGAAATAATTTAAATGCTAATCCCCTCTGGTATGAAGCCATATACAGGAAGCACAGCTTGTGGATGCATGACTAATGTCTAAATTCCACCTGATGCTGGTATCTGTCTCCACAGGTCCACATTCACATGGGCAAACCGCCACATGCTGATTAGGGGCATTGAGACAGAAAGGGATTGGGTTGCCTTTTAAATTAAGTAGCTCTTCTCTTAACAAATAAATCCATGAAGCATCCCTGGGAAAAATAGAAGGCAGCTTTAGTCTGTTCAGCCGAAGGAAGGAAACAGTCACCGCTTTGTTCTCCCATGACCAAAGCCTTTTTCTTTTTTCTTTTTTTTTTCTTCTCTGAACTCAGGCCAAGTCAAGTTGATGTCCTGATTGTGTCTTGTGAAGTCAAATCATTGCCTTGTTTAACCTTTTTCTCTTAGTTAGGATTACTGTATGGACATTCACACACTGTTGTTGTCAAAATAAGGGGTCATATTGCACATACTGTTACAGCAATATGTAGTTAACCTTTTTGGTATTCTTTTCGATGAACAGAAATAGATAGAAAGGATGAGGAGAAGGAGGGAGAGGACAAATCTCAGCCCCGCTCCATACGGGATCGCAGGCGGCCCCGCGAGAAGAGGCGCTCCACTGGGGTCTCCTTCTGGACTCAAGATGTAAGGCATCACTTTTTTTTTAATCACCATACGTATTCTTAGCAGCACTCAGGAGGTGCAGGAGGTTATAAATGTTCCTCTTTGATCATTTGGTTAGAGAAAGCTGCAAGTCGTGTGTAACCCTTCTATCTTTTTTAAATTCCAGGGTGATGAAAATGACCCTGACCAGCAGTCTGACTCGGAGGAGGGCAGCATCAAGGGAGAGCCACAGGTAACTGAACACACAAACACACACACA
>NW_023339652.1:4634782-4641520 GCF_004916995.1 Morone saxatilis | reverse complement strand
ACACACACACACACACAGAAAGTAGATAAAACTGACTTTTAAGCAGAAGCCTTCCAGCCAAAACCAAGCTAGCCTCATTGCTTTTCTTGTGTGACATGACTTCCGTTTGATTTTGGCCCTTGTGCGTTTATTCTCTATTCTGGTCCTTCCTCATGTCTCATCTCATGAAGTCAAGGCAAAGCATGTCCAGCAGTCTTTGATATTCACAACTCTGGCCTGTACTCCTATGACTTCCACCCCACCCACTTATCTTTCCTTTTCACCCTCTGCAAGCCTTTGAATTTTTATTGTCCCTCCCTCCCCTCCACATTTCCATCTTCTGGTGATTGTCTGGTTGCTGGGGTGACCTTGCGAAACCAAAAGTAGTCTCAGCAATAGATCAGTGAGTTTTGAAAACATGCAGACACACAAAAGAAAGGAAGTCTGGGGTTACTGGGGTCAAAGCACACATGAAGAAATTCAGAGATGAAAGATGAGATTTAAGAACACTTTTCCACCCTCAGTGTATGCTTTTTGTGCACACGAACTCACCAGAAATGACAGTTTCAACCAGTAATAAGGAAAATGAACATGTAAGAAAGTCTTCCAGTTCCTGAAATAAAAATAAAAACTATAAATCAGCTTTATAATATAGGTTAAATGCATTTTGACCATCCATGGACGACACAGCATTGGGCAGAAAGGGCAGTGAAAACATTGCTGGCTGGATGAACTTCCTGTTTGAATGGGAGTGTCTTTTGCAGCATAGCAAGCAGACAGTAGTCGTTAACTTGAGTACAACCGGAAGGGAGACAGTAGGACAGTATAAAGGGTGGAGCAGCAACAGAGCACTAAATAGGAAACAAGTCATTTTCTCTGCATGGAGATGGAAAAGCGTACAGGAAAAGTTTCTCCCTTTCCAGTCTGGCACGCTCAATTAAATGCACCAACATGTAAAAGCATTAATGCAGGTTTGGTAGAGGTTTTTTTTTCTTTTCTCCAGTCGTTACATCGAATGGTGCCAATCAGTTGAACTGCGTGTTGATCATTTTCTTTGAAGGCTGCAGGACTCAGATTGTGGCATTGTTGTCTCAGCTCAGGAAGCTGACTGCAATTTTTAAAATAGCTGGAAGCCCGACCCTCCAACCTGACCTCCCTATCTGATGTCTGCGGCGCTCTCAGGGGCCGCTGCTGGGCTGACACAGCAGCTGTTTAGGAATAGGAGTGTGTATGTGTATGTAGTGCAGTGTGTGTGTGTGGCTCATTGCAGAGGAGTGAAGGTCAGGTGTGTTACATAGAGAGGAAGGCTGTAGAATCTGAAAGTGGAGGTTAAGTTTAACATTTTTTCACCCTCCCATTCAGTTTTGTTTTTGTGTGTATTAACTTCTTACAAATGCACTTTATTTTGTTATTGACATTAACATTCACTTTCATTTTTGCTTTATTACAGAGTGACAGGTTGTCCAGGTATGTTCTACCCCCCCTAATATTATCTTATTTCTTCTTTATTACCCTTTTTATTGTTGCTAAACAATTAGATTTTAAATGAACCCCTGTTGTTACTGTTGTAGGAATGAGATCACTTCATCCTCGGATCGCAATGACTCTTATTCTAGCCGTGGCTACGGTGAGAGTCGGAGGCCATACTCAAGCCGACTAGATAGAGACGACACCACTGACTACAAGAAGGTGTGTATTTCATATAAGTAGCTGTTTTGCGTTGTATTCCCGTGACTGGCAAATGATGCACGTTGACTCTTTTACACAGAAAGATTTTTAACATCATGATGTATGAAATAATCTATTTAAAAGACTGTGATGCTGAAGTCATGACTCATTGACTCATTCAGTGAGTCGAATGTGTGATCACCCCTTATAATTTGACTGCACAATCCAAAAAAGTACATGCCAAACTGTAGAAAATACCAAATTAAATAAAAATTGACAAATTTAAGCCAACATTTTTCAATATTTAGAACGCCTTAATTGTTCTACTTGTTGACTGTTGGATATGTTTGTCCCTCCCTTCAGCTCTACGAGCAGATCTTAGCTGAGAACGAGAAGTTGAAGGCCCAGTTACGTGACACAGACCTGGAGCTGGCAGACTTGAAGCTACAACTAGAGAAGGCCACACAGGTACGCTGAACTCGCACTTCTTCAGCTGACCAGTATAGATGAGATAGGATTCCCTATGACTCTGCTAACTTTTATTTTTCTCATTGCAGAGGCAGGAACGCTATGCCGACCGATCACAGCTTGAGATGGAGAAAAGGGTAATGACAGAACCAGATTAATAACTCTAACTATTAAATTTTTTGTTTAGTAACACCATGAACTTTACTGAAAAGATGTATAACTACTGTCTCAAGTTTATCTCAAACTAAATATAGAACTCAGAAGTCCTTCTGTCAGTTATTATCGACCTGCTTTAAACATGTTGGTAACACTGCCAATGGGTTTATGTCTAAAGGTAACAAGCAGGCCCCAATATCATCTGGGTGGTGGTATGATCTTAACCTGAGTTTTTGTATCAGTCTACTCTCTGCTGCTGGCTGTCGTGTCACACATGCCCTTGTAGCCGGGGTCAAAAGGGACTTCCTCCCTCTCCTCGCCACCCAGAACACTGCCACCTTCTCTCTCACCTGTTTTTGAACCTCAGAGCCAGCGTGTGGTCACCTCTTCTTAAGACTGCTTATTTTGTTATTTGTGTGTGTGTGTGTGTGTGTGTGTGTGTGTGATGCAGGAAGTAGAACAATTGTAGACTGTTCAATTGCTATTGAAAGAACCTGTGCATGTGTGTGTTTTCATGGTTTGTCTCACTCATTCCGTAATCATGCTGGCGTCTTCAGCTGCGTAGCCATGAAACCAATAACTCCATCGATTTGCTAAATTCATCCATTATTTGTAAGCCACGTTTAAGACCCTCCTTCGTGTGCCGTTTGTCGTCCCAGCCTTTTTATAATCCAAGTGTCCTTTTTTGGTGTTGAAAAAAGACATTCTGACCCCCCCCGTCCATGAGTCATTTCATTAACTTACCATCCAACACAACCTCTATAAACATCTACCTCCCCATTTCTTGACTCATTCCTGCCTTTTAAATTACATATAAATCACTGAATATGTAAGTCTGAACCGGCTGTTGCTTGCAGACGCCTCACAAGACATGCGTGTGTTCAAAGTGTGTGTGTGCGTGTGTGCTATCGCTACACCCTCACCGTCTTCCACACCTTATTTTATGCAGTGTGTTTTTAACACGTGTTTGCTGCTCATTGTCTCGACGTCTCGTGTCCTGAGTTAACCCCGCTGTCCTCCGCCCCACAGGAAAGAAGAGCTCTAGAAAGGAAGATTTCTGAGATGGAGGAGGAACTTAAGGTACCACCACGCACAGTCACACACGCTGCCTTATATTCTCAGTTCATGTTCAGTGGGGTTTAGAAGATTTCCATTAAAGGAGTCGGGATCACAGCTAGAATGTAGGTGGTACTTGTGAGATCCAGCATAGCGCTAACAGCTGTCACTTCAGTCTGAGTGTGCCTATATATAAATCTGGGTCCATTTTTTGGGGGGGTTTAATATGATTGGTGAGCCATCTCAAGTGTCATGGGTTTATTATGACATGGGTCTTACTTGAATTGTTTTACGATTGCTTCCATCGGTTATGATAAGATTGAAAGCGACATTTTTGGGTTCTGGGAAGACGGTGATGTCACTATAATGAAGTCTGACAGAGATAACTTATACCAACCTTTTATAGCAACCTTCCCAGATCTAGGCAATTAACATCTTGAGTGCAATATTGTTATTACCAATAGGAATTATGGGCTAAACTATTAAAAACAGGACCCTGGTTGTATGAAAATTTAATTTTCCTTGAGATTATCTGTATGTACATTATATCTGTTTGTATGGAGCCATTAATACGAAACAAATGCCATATCTTTGATAAACAAAATATAACCACCACAGGCATCAAATACATCACTTGCTGTTTCTGAAAGTAGACAAAGAAAAGTTTTGAACTAAAAATACTGCATTGGCCCGAATATAAGACAGATTAGTCCTGTTGGGGAAAGTCTACAGAGATTTAAATTTATTTCCCCGGTGGCAGCAAAACCAGTTCCACAAACACTTTCATAAAGCTGAATAACTCTACAAACAACCCCTGATGGGTCTTTCCTTTCTAGAAATATTTATATTCTGCCCGATACGCTACCTCACCTCTGTTCACATGTTAGAATGCTAAATGTTCACATCTCTTATTCTGTTCAGGCACATCTCAGCTCAGCTCTCTGTAATCTATGTTGACGTAACATTTAAGCTCTTCTATTGAGACAGCCAATTAAATGTTCCTTTTTCTTGAAAATTTAGGAGGAAAGAGGAAAAAAAAATCCATTAAATTCTAGTAAGCGAGTGTTGTTCCCGTCGCTGTGATAACGAAGTGTGTTTATTTTTAGGTCGTAGACAGCTGGCTGATCTTATCAGTGTCACTTTTCCATTCTATCTACAAGCATCACGCTGAAGCGGAAAGCTCTTAATCATTCCTTCGGTTTCCAAAATCTGTCCCCATTTTCTAACAATCTTCCTTTTCTGTTTTCCCTTTTTCCTTCTTTCGGCCCCTCTTCTCTATTAATTTATACCGTCCTGTCTTCCATTAATCCTTTTCTCTCCTTATTTGTTTCTTGAAACACATCTTTTTCTTTTTTTTTTCTCCTTCCATCCTCTCTGCCTCCTCTCTCTCTCTCCCTCTCAGCGGGCGGCCCCTCCGTCTCTCGGTCTCCCCTCTCGTCTCCTAGGCCTCCTCTCTCTCCGCCTCGCGTGTCCGTCTCACCTCCGCTCTCTCGTCTCTTCCTCTCTCTCAACATCTCCGTCCTCTCCTCTCACCTCCGTTCGTCCTCTCTCGTCTCTCCTTCTCTTCTCCCTGTCGCTTCGCTGGTTGTTGTTTTCCCCCCCTGCAGAACCTCCCCCAGGTAAAGCAGGTTCAGGCCCTGCGGCAGGTTAAAGAGCGGCTGCAGGCCGAGAACCGGGCCCTGTCCCGCGTGTTGGCAAAGCTCTCGCAGTCCGCCTGCAGCCAGCTGCCCACCGTCGACCTCTAAGCCACGTCCGTCTGTCCACCACCATCTCCTCCTCTTCTTCCTCACTTTCCCACCCCCCTTCCCAACCCCATTCTCATGCTCCATTCGTGCTCTGCCCGCACCCATAGACAGGCAGGTGCCCAGCCGCCCAACCATCACTGGTTTTGTAAACTTTCCGTCCCCCTCTGCCTCCCCAGAGCTTTTGGTTTTCAGATTGGGGAGGGTGTCTTTTTTTTTTTTTTTCACAACAGGACACTCTCCTTTTACAGTACACAACTAGCAGGTGATTTCCAGCTCATGAAAACATCCTTAATATGTCAAAGTAACCAGCATATATTAATAACAGGTGGAGATAAAGCTTATGTAAGTACCGTTTCAGGCCAGGAGGTGTCTAAATTGACTTAATTATTAACAAACACATCAAGTGCTGTAAAGTAAAGTGTCCTCTTTGTAGTTTTTAGTAGTGATGCTTCCATCAGAGGGAGCTCAGTTGTTCCGTTTGGCTTGTTCTGGCTTCCTTGCATGAAGTGGCATCCTCATTTTGGCATCAACTTTTTTGACCCAAATCTCAAGACTGAACCTTTTTTTTTCCTCCTCCTTTTCCCCCCCCCCCCCAAATTTTAAGTTGACTGATGACATCAACAAACATTAAAGTCAGCTGCATGCACCAGCAGGTTTATTTGGACAAAGGTTTAGCACCGTTCCCGATCAGTATGGAGAACTGCAGAACAGGATGGACGGTTTCAACTAGCAGTTGATTGTCATCCCTAATCAATTAATGAGCTTGTTTTTTTTTAAGGGGATTGAAATATCTTGTTGGAGTCTCAGTGTTGTGTATCAACAATGATTTCTACCTAAAGTCCTCACCGCCACAGCTCGTGTACATCTGTTTAAAATAAGAGTCAAACATCAGTTTACATAGTAGTATATGCTGTTGAATTAAAGACATCCCTCTACTCAAATAGGTGGATTTTCAATAGCCATTATGTTTTTATTAGAGAGATTTAAGTTTACAGAATCAGTATTCTACAGCAATCTGACTAATGTTAAACCTGAGAATCTATGACTCAGCACTTCAGACTATATAAGTCAATACAACAATTCACCTATTATGGCTCATTATAAACATCCACAGAGTTATCTGTTGTTGTCTATGTTGTCTGGCTATCAGACGTTAAGGATACTATGGAACCCGGCAGGTGTCATGAGGGAAAATATCCATTCTGCTCTTGAATTATTTACACATAAATTAATAATTAATGTGCACAAATGAACAGAACGTAGCATTAAACAATCACATTGACGTTTCAACATGTTAGTTTTTCCTCCTGGGAATCATTCCAGTTTCCTCTTATCTTAACATAAATTTAAGTGATGTCCCAATGCTGTTTAACAAGCTAAATCTGAAGTATATCCACGTTTCTCAATCCAAATTCAAAAGACAACATCATTTAGATTAGCTTATCCTTTGGCATGACAACTTTCACTTTCTGTTTTGCACTGAGTTAGAGTACACAGCGGTGAACAGTATGTGCACCTAACTACAAAACTGAAACAACACCTAAGGTGGCATCACAACTGTGTAACTCCCGCTAACACCCGGAGTGTCCACAACAACCTGTAACTGAAAGCTGTTACTTATCAGTGTTTTCAAGAGCATCATTTCCTTATTTGTTCAAAAAAAAAA
>NW_023339652.1:4634056-4634762 GCF_004916995.1 Morone saxatilis | reverse complement strand
TCCTGACACCTGCCAGGCTCTGTAGGACTCCATACAACGGTGATTTCCAATGTTATACGCACTATATCGAATAAAAAAAGTGACTTTATTTTTGACCTCTGCTGTATGTTTTACCGGCTGCCGGTGAGCAGCCGTTCAGATTCTGCATGGCTTTCTGAGGATCTTTTTGGCCTGTGGTGTGCCCGCTTTTTACCTCTCTCTCCTGACTTGGATCAAGGATGTTTTTTTGTTTTTTAAAAAAAGGAGAAAACAAAACATGAGAGATGCTGTGTGACTCCAAGATTGCTTACACAGGCTGCAATTAACAACTTTGTAAGAACTAGCCTGACTGGTTTAACAGCACCGTGTATCTGTCAAGACTTGTCTAAGCCTTCTCTCTCTGTCTCCTTCTCCCTTCCCTGTTTCCTTTTTTGTTCCCTTTCAGATGCTCCCAGACTTGAAAGCAGACAACCAGAGACTAAAGGACGAGAACGGAGCACTCATTCGAGTCATTAGCAAGCTTTCCAAGTAGAACAGACCCCCCCGCCCCGTCTTCTGCACCCCCCTAGTCCCCCATGGCAGTGACTAATGGAATTGCACATTTAGATATTAATTGCAACAGACATCAGAGACAAGACTCCTTTTTTCTTTTTCTCCTCCCAACTTCCTTTTTATCTCCCTTTTGCTCCTCCACCACCACCGCAGCATCCATCCATCCATCCATCCA
>NW_023339652.1:4633811-4634025 GCF_004916995.1 Morone saxatilis | reverse complement strand
CGCCCCCTCCTCGACTATAATCCACTCGATTGTGTGGCCGCTGTCCCGATAGAACCACTGAGTTTACAGAGCAAAAGGAAAAAGGGTTGTGTGATCAGCATGTTAAAAGCATCGTGGGCGGGGAAGCCTGAAAACTATTTAACCAATAAGCCTTAGTTGTACATAAAGAGAAAAAGAAAAAACACTTGCATCGATTCTCTCTCTCTCTCTCTCT
>NW_023339652.1:4625774-4633711 GCF_004916995.1 Morone saxatilis | reverse complement strand
CAGTGTGTAACATTTAGGAGGGCCTATTGTCAGACATATTATATTTATAGCTATGTTTTTATCAGTGTGTAATCACCTGAAAATAAATTTGAATATTAGAATGAGCTGTTTTTATCTACAGAGCGAGCGGGACCTCTTCTACAGAGGCCGCCATGTCGAACTGCCATGTTTCTACAGTAACCTAGAAGGGACAAACCAAACACTGCTTCTAAATAGAGCTTTGTGCGTTTCTTGC
Organism: Morone saxatilis; assembly: GCF_004916995.1. Taxonomy (NCBI): domain Eukaryota; kingdom Metazoa; phylum Chordata; class Actinopteri; family Moronidae; genus Morone; species Morone saxatilis. The sequence goes on along the minus strand of NW_023339652.1, from coordinate 4,633,476 downwards.
AGCCACCATAGTTTCTACTACATTCTTGGAATGAGAGGGTGAGGTGAGGGTTGTATTGTATTGATTGTAATCTGCAACTGCACCACTAGATGCCACTAAATACTACACACTGGTCCTTTAACGTTTTAGACTGCAGCCTGCAAATCACAGTATAACTACTGAGTGCACAAAGGGTCAATAAAATACTTACTAGGTATATACTAAGTAGAGCAGAACATAAGAATACTTTAGGGCATAGTGTGTGTGTGTATGTGTGCATATTCTGCTATTAGCTTTGTGTTTAGGGGGATAAAGACATGAATTACATTGTAAATATTTTTTGTATCTATTAACCAATTATAGTCTGGGTAACAAGATAAGAAAAACTTCCCTTATTCATACATTTTATGCTAAAATTACAGTTTAGTTACAGGGGATATGGGTTGAAATGAAGCTGTCCCTTGTCCAGACTTTCTCACTGTAATTACAGTGTAGTTAACAGTGTATAAGGGCCATTAAATAAGCTGTTGCTTGTTCACTGTAATTACAGTGTACTTACAGCGTATGTGGGCTTTATAAGCCCTTGCTGACCCTTTTTTTACTTTAATATTTAGCAGCTAATTTTAAAAGCATTTTTACAGTGTAAATTATTTCTTGGTTCCTCCTAAACAAAAAAATATTAACCCCTTACTCTCTGTACTTCTTCCCTTTATACCAACTTGCAGATACCAAGTAAGTATTTAATTGGTAATCTGTATGTTCAAAATAAATACATTGCAGTATTCTCTAGTCTCTTACTCCCTTTCTTTTGTTTTTCTATTTTTGCCAGATCAGGTCATCTTAGCGTATAATCTCTGCTAGAAGATAATTCCTGATGTTTCTGATACTTCAGAGCACTTTTGAGAAAGTACTGTATGATGATGTGAGAGTGTGTCAGTGAGGATATGAGCGTTGCCTTTGCAGATGTTCATTCTTAAGCATAATTGCGCAGGCAAAAAAGAAAAAGGGGGGGGGGGGGGCACGTACAGTTACCTCTAAGAATCTCTAAGAAACAACAAAAAGGGTGTGAGAGGGAAGAAGAAACAAAAAAAAAAGAAAAACCCCAAAACAAAGCGAGGCACCCTTGAAACGAAAAGATGAGACGACGGGGATCAAAACGGGTTCCTGATCAGGATCGGATTACAACTAAAAAACAAAGAACAGGTCCTGGAGAAGGGTGAGGGACTGCGACCCCGCTGGGACAGGACGAGCGTTGTGGTGTGTGCTATCTCAGTCTAAACGCCTGCAGTCTAATGTGCTCCAATGTGCAGAGAGATATAAATAGCGTCCATTAACACAGCATTATTAACCACTGAGAGAAGTAAAAACAGTACATTTAGCTACTTAGCATAGGGCTATGCTAAAAAGGTGGAAGTTTGTTGTGTTAACCGGATCATTCTCCTCCCTCCTTCCTACATTCTTTACATCCTTCTCATGAAGTCACCAATAACAAGTATAGGTTTTATTTTAACTTAAATGATAAAAACAATTGGCCTCCACAGGTATTTAGTTAAATACATCTACAGTACACTGTCGCACGTCTTGGCTTTTCTTTTTTTTTTTTTTTAATCCTTCTTTTTAGCCGTTCCCCTATTTCATACAGCTCTCTCTCTCTCTCTCTCTCTCCAGGGAAGCGTGTGCAGTAGTGCCAATTTTACATCTGTACAAGACCGGACAGAACAGTAGTGCTCAACGCCATCTAGTCAATTCAAAACCTCACATTTTTTTTGTTTGTTTTTTTTCTTTTGTTTTTCCCGTCATCTTGTAAAATAGGTGTGTGGCTTAATACATGCAAGCTGTGCTGTGACTACCAACCACTGAAGAGTTCATTAAAAATAAACTTGTACATTGTAAAGTTCCCATGTCTGATTATTTTCATCATTTTTCTAATGATTTAAATGGTTTTGATAACCGTGAAAGGTATATCTATCATTTAATTAATATTAATGGTCCTTGTAAAGGGTTTCTTTCAGAACTCCATCTGTGTTTTGGGGTTTATTAGAATCGTAATGATTTGAATGTGTTCTGGGTTGTTTTAAGGTGTCATTTAGGTTTTTTTCTAGGATGAAATGTCTGTTTTGTGTTACATTTTGTAAAATCTTTCTTATGTTTGTCGCTAATTTATAGTTATTGCTGCCTTACTTCGCCAGCAGGAAACTCAAAAACAAAATATTTTTAATCTCAATGAATCTTTCCTGGTTAAATAGATGTTAATTCAAATCAAATTAAAGACCTCAGAGATTTTTACCTCCACCACAATACATTGGTAGTGAATAAAATATTGTTTGGCATAAATAAACATCACTGAATTGTTTTTAGGGACTATTTCTTTGGAAGAAAGAAGTTTAATTAAGTCTTTGGATGAGTCACAGTAACGGGGACACTGATTCTTCTAACAGGGTGATTTTTCAACATTGAAGCACTACAAACAAAATGTGTATTCACGTCCACTGTATTGGGGCAAAGATAGACATTTCAGAGGCATCTCAATAATCTGAGCACATAAAATCAAAATTACCTGCACGGCTTCGTGTTAAAACATGCTAAACTAAGATGGTGAACATTATACCTGCTAAACATGTTTGCATAAGCACTGCTGCACCTTGTAATTTGGGTAAACTGACTCTTTTAGGCTGTTATACATGAGAGGTTACAAGCTTATATCTATGAAAATGACATTTATGGGTTTATCTTGTACTTTAAATGTCCCTGCTCACATCTCTAACAGGGCCACCGTTGCTACACTCAATCACGCCAGCAGATGGTGCACAGCTTTGCAGACATTATTTTACTATAGTGGAGGGATTTTCTCTTTAGCTTGAGAGTGTACATTTCTGATCAATTTCAGCCATTTTGTTTAATTCAACTAATCTTTGCACTTGAATGCAAACATAAGCTCACATCCCCATAAAATAGGCACGCAGGAGTCTTATTCAGCTGCACATAACCGTGTTAAATGACAACCATTCTGCCTCTCCAGGAGCGGGAGTGACTGTCTCCTGACAGCAAGTTTGCAACTCAAGAGGAAAATGCTGATTCCTCTCCCTGTCTTCCCTGAGCCTGAAATCCCCTCAGATGTGTTCATACTCCTGAATCTGCCCCACTTCACTGTTCTTTATTGCAATCCCAGATGGCAGCAGATTTGAAACAAATAAAGTGCAGCGCAGAGTTAGATAACACGTACACACAGTGACAGATTATGTGAGCGTTTTCTGCAACTTCCACCACTGAATAAAACAGATTCCTCTATGTGATTTATATGACACTGACTGTGGAACTCACTTAAGCTCTAGGTTTTGCATGTATTGGGTGTGACTTGCTGTATAAACCTGTGATGAAGTGCTTCAATCTTTAGATTAAGCTTTGGGGATAAGCGGTGGTATCTGCTATAATTGCCCAGAGACATGCAAAAGTGTCTAGCTTTTTCTATTTTCCATTGCCTCAGTACGCGGTTAAGGAGTCTGGTCTGTGTCTGCACTGTGACATGGACATGCTTCCTCAACCATCTCGAGCAGAATGTCTTCATCAGGATCTCGACAGATGGAAAAAAAAAAAAAGATCTTTTAGACAGATTCCTGGCCTTAAACAGCCTCCCCCATGAAATTAAAGCAACAAACGGTTTGAATTAATGCTGCCTTTTGGTGTCGTTCGCCTGGCTCAAAGGCAAAGAGGACAACATCAAGCCATTAGTTTCTGTCATTATAGCGGGCTGTACCTCCATGTGTGCATATTTATTTCACATCTGTTGTAGATGGTAGACGCCGCTCAGCTTTCATCTACAGCTCGTTCAGTTTCAGGCGCTTCAGTTTCAATCAGATTAATATATCGTGGGTTCAGGAGTACATTTAATAACTTGGATTTTTGATGCGTGTCATCTCTACAGCTGTAAATGAATCCTGCTCGGTATTTTAACAAGACTAAGTCTACAGCAGGGGTTTCAAATTCAAATTGTACTACAAAAAAAGCACAATATTCTGAATATATTTCCGTTACTAACATTATACTTAACAAAAAAATATATTAAAAAATCCAAACCCTTGCATGCCATTGACCTTTGACCTTTGCTATTTTTTAGCAACAAACGTATATGAAATTGTACATTAAATTGTAGTTTAAAGTGATATGAAAGAACTAGAAAGAAATTATTAAAAGGTTAAAAACCTTAAAGGCTGGATTATATGTTATTTTTGACATGTTTCCAGCCACAATGAGAGGGGATGAAGGGCCGGAAATGTCCCATGCTAGCAGTCCCCTGAGGCTGTACTTGGATACCATCTTAGTGTGTTAGCATGCTAACATTTGCTACTTAACACAAAGTACGTCTGAGGGAGGCTGATGTGAATGTCATTAGCTCTGCAGCTATTGGACAAATTGAAATACTGACCTAATGATGGCACTAGAGGAAAGGTTACTAGATCCGTAAAGTGGTTATATAGGCTATATTTTTTTAAGTAAATTGGAATAAAACACTGGTGTGATCATTGTCAGAACTTGAAACCAGAACCAGAAGTTCCTCAGAGGAAGCATTAGAGACCTAAAAGAAATTCTCATGATTGCTGGCCGCTCTGTTTGACTCCTGACAGCAGCTCCGCCACGAGATGACGTGCTGTTCTTTTCTATGTTGGAAATCATCCATAAAGAAGGAATTAGATCTTGGCAACTGCTGTCACACACAGAGACACTCACACTCATCCTCCCTACTCGTTTTATTTCCACCATGGCCTAATCTCCCTCTCTTCTCTACCGTAAAGTGCAGCAAGCTAAACAAACCTCCTCCCCCAGTTGCAATTTTAAACCCCCCAACACACACCAGACTTAGACACACTGGATGAGCAAAACCCCTCGGCGCCGAGGACAAACAGCAGCAGGGGTTTCTCTCCGATGACAAACAATGACGAATGGAGGCGTCCTGATGAAGTGACAGCTCGAGTCTGTCACTGAAACAAAGGCAAACACACTCGGTTATAAAAGAGTGATTCAAAAGCAGCGGTGGAGTGGTGTGGATAAATCTGGAAAGGAGGATATGGAGACGTCTCTCTGGCTGCGGCGTCACCAGCTGCATTTATAGACACTTCCTTCACTATAATGTGATGTGATGTATAATGGCAACATCAAAGAGGTTATACTAAAGAGGATTCTAATGCTAAATAATAAATTAAACAAATAGTGAGTGGACAGAATTAATTCATGATCAAATGATGACCACTTAAGTTGTTTATGAAGGTGAAACTGATTCCGACTTCCTGAATTCGCTGCTTTTCTCGGTTCTATTTGAGTGAAAATGGGATGTCTTTTGGTTTTGGACTGTTGATTGAACAAAACAAGCAAATGGAAGATTTTACCATGTGCCTTTTTCATTAGCTTTTGACAACATAGAGACTAAACGATTAATCAAATAATCAATAATGAAAATGAATGATTATTTGCAGCCCTAGCTGACCAAATTACTACTTGCAGAAGTTTGTGAAAACAGATATTTTTCTGTAGTGCTACAGTGTTGTTATACTGCTTTTTAATCCCTCTCGAAGCCAGTGAAGGAGCTGGGAGGAGGGCAAAATGCAAACCTCGTGCACCAAATTCAAGTATATGCTTCAGTGTGACATTATGACATTACTATGGTAATTATGAAGTGACTCCACTAAGCTGATCTGCCTACCGAGGGCTATACTGCAAAAGAATCATCAACCTTGATATGTCATTTTAAATATCAAAGGCTTTTGCCTTTAATTGATAGGACAGCTCAGACCCGTGGCTGCTGCAGGCAAGGGCTCGGGTTGGCTACCAGGGCGCCCCAGAAGTCATGTAGTCTTAGATTGAGTCTCAAAGGCAAAGTTCATGACCTAAATGTAAAAAGAAATACAGCCACAAAAGTTTAAAACGTAGGGTTTTAACCAGGAATCACTTCCAAATTGATCAGCAGCTCCTTTAATGCATTGACTAACACTAAAGACTACAAAATCAAATGATTCTGCTGTTAAAGTTTACATCAGTATCTTTTGTGAACAGTAAAACAAGCAGATATTCTCAATTATGATAAGCTAAGTAACACAAAATTGATGATTTTTCATCTACAGTGTATGTCAGATTCTAGGATTGTATATACAAATGTATAGCTCACATTTAAATGGTCATATGAATTAAGAATGGGGCCTTTAATGTCTTATTTTTCATAGAAACAAGTTGGACATGTCTGTCAAAACAATGCTGCCAGATTCAGTTTTTGCAGTGTGTGCAGCCCACTCAGCAGCACAGAGCTAGGAGAGGAGGTTGGCACAGTGACCCACCCAGTCACCCAGCATCACGCCACCATCATCAACAGATGGCACCCTGCAGATGGTACTGGGACGGTACTGGGAGCCGTTGAAGGGCACAGAGGGGATAACGGACGAACCTGTGAGCTGGACACAGGACTGGATCTGTAGAACAAAGAGGAACAGCACCAAGAACATAAGCACTGTTTTCCTAAATGAACTCTCATATAGCTGTAGAGAGTTGTATTTATTAAGTGCACTTTCATTAAGTTTGGTGACTTTGTTACAATTTCGGCAGGCTCTCTAAGTTTTGGACTCCTGCAAACCCCCCACACTCTCTGTTCTACAGGAAGTGTGTCACCTAAAGCTCTCTGTTGTCCCTCTACTCAACTTCCTTCCTGCTGCTGACCATGTAGCTCACTAGGAAACAGTCACAGTCATGTACACAGATGAGGGCTATTGCACAGCAGGTTCAAATCCAAGATCATCAGGGAACGTGAGCAAAAATTGTGTATATGCTCTCCTTGCATCCCTGGAATGGCCTTTGGTGATACTAAACAGCTCCCAGATAGTGATGTAGTGCTGTTTTCCAAACCATTTTCCAGTGTTTCCATTTCTTTGGTCCAGACAGAAATATCTTAACAACTATTAGGTGGTTTTCCATTATATTTGCTACAGATATCCATGTCCCCTTCCCAGGATAAATTGCAATATCTGTGGTGAACCCTGAACTTTTTATCTAGCACTATCATCAGGTCTGAATTTCAATTTTTCCAATTCTGTTTTATGAGCAAATACCTGCATAACTCATGTCATCATCATGAGCTGTACTTCGTGTTAAAACATGCTAAACTAAGATGGTGAACATTATACCTGCTAAACATGTTAGCATAAGCACTGCTGCACCTAAGTACAGCCGTAACTGTAACTATAACTTATTTTGTTTATTGCATTTTGTCCGCCTCATTGGCTATCATTACATTCTGTTCATTTAAACATGGCATGAAAATTGATTGGCAGACCTTTAAAATGTGCTTGGGAACAAGTTTGAGGGTTGCAGTCCTTGACCAAGTCTGCTTTAATTTTAGTAAAAGTTACGTTATTATTGTGAGAAAACACCATGTAGTAACTGTAAAACCATAAACGGTAATAGCAGTTTGGAAGAAAAAACCCAGCAATGATGACTTGCAGATTGTATTACGCAACTCAAGCAGGTTTCAAGAGTTTGCTGACTGATTTTCATGATAAAATACAAATAGTTGCCTTCTTGCCAAGAGAATGAGAGATATGAAGCTACAGCCAGTAGCTGGTTAGATTTTTTTTTATATATTGCATTTTATATTGCTTTTTTTGATATGTCTGTGTGTTGTTACTGTGTGTAATGCTGCTGCTACACTGCAATTTCCCAACTTGGGATCAATAAAGTATCTATC
>NW_023339652.1:4625372-4625674 GCF_004916995.1 Morone saxatilis | reverse complement strand
CTACCAGCACCTCTAAACCTCACTTCAATATTCCTTTAAAGGGACTCCTGCATTTTATTACAAAAAGCAACCTTTTGTGGTGGCTTTATCACAACAGAATAGAGGTTAAAAATGTAAGTATGCAAAGTTATGAACTCCTCATCAGCTCAAATACCAAATTTGTGTGTCTGTTCTTCAATGTGAAGAATGATAATCCTGTTATTTACCTTCATAGTCATCAATGTCTGACTGACTAACATGATTTCTCTCAAGTCTCTCTCTGTTGCAGAATTCATAATATTCTTATCCTTTCTGCAGTGGGG
>NW_023339652.1:4611207-4625353 GCF_004916995.1 Morone saxatilis | reverse complement strand
GGGGGGGGGGGGGATCTGCAGAACTGTGTGCAAAAGCAACATCTGGGAGACTCGGGAGAAACATTTCTCGAATACTTACTTACTCTTGGATAAACAATTTCATGGGGGAGTGAGCTCCCCGTGTAGGCTGCTCGCTACAAAATTACCCACCTAATAGCTTTTGACTCAAACATTACTGTCGAATAAATGAAAATGTGTGAACGCAAGAGTGGCCATTACATTATGTTTCATATAAATTTCAGGTTACTTGCGATGCTCATTTTACAGCCAGGCAAGCAATGCGATTTTTGACTGTTTACCACAAATGAGTTACAAAATGCGAGATATGGCCATTCATTAAAAAAAAGCACCATAAAGCATTCAGAGAGGGTGGAAGATAATTTGAATAAACCTAAACATTGAATAAAATACTCAATATGGAGTCTCAGCGCACTTATTTTGGGAGTCCATTACTGGAATGTTAAATGGGACTTAGTTAAAAGCAACGTTTGTGTTGGCATGGAAGGAAACACTCTGCGACAACCCTTGTGCCCCCTCATTCTTTTCTTCCTCCTCAAGAGCAGACAGAAATATGCTAAATATGCAGCAGTGTGACCTGAGTCCATAGATCAGGGTTTATTTTTAGGAGAGGCGCCTCACTCTTTTGCTCCACCCAACTTTTCTCATTATCTGTAACAGGGTTGGCACATGCAGAGATAATGGCTGAATGCCTGCTCTCCCTCTCACCAGTGTGGGGATGTGGATGGATGGGCGTCACATTTTCAAACCCGCACTGTAAATAACACAGGTCCATTAACACTGAAAAGCGCTTCTTTTTTCCGATTTGGAAAAAAATCATTACATAACAGTGATGAACTTGCCTGAAAGTCAGTGCACCCTTGGGAGCAAGCGAGACGCACACAAATCTAACACCATAAGGCTCATTCCCTTCAACCCAGTTACCTTATAGTGCTATTACCCTTGCATGAAATTAGGTTTCTGACAGCAAACACCTATAGCGGGTTTAAATCACCACGTGGGGAGAAACCTGCTCGCACACTGAGGTAATGGCAGGAAGCTCAAGGATTGAATATCACAGGAATGCCGTGCAGCGTTATTACAATGGAGCTTTGCATCAGCACGCTGCAATGACTTGCACTTTGTTAGATTAATTATATTTCCACTAAGCTGGGATCATTACACAGGAGAGCTGCAGAAGGGGGAGGAAATGCCAATGCTGACGGTGTGACTGGCGTTTAGAAACAAAGTTATGCTTGAACATTAATATTTGAATCTATTTTACTGGATGTTTTTGATATTTTTAGCTGTTTTTGGAGCTCCTTCCCAGCAGATGGAGTTTGCTCAGATGTTCAAATTTCCATTTTTCTGAACAATCCAAGGACTTCTCACCAATCCTGTCTTACAAATTGAGATTTGGAAGTCCTCGGATACAATTTTGTTCTTTTTGGACGCCTCATAAAACTTCCAGGGTCCCTCGAAGTGCCATTGGACTTTTACATCTAATGGAATATTTTTATATGGCAGTATTGCTCAAGTTATTGTTTTTCATGTCAAGGACCTCTAAACTGACACAAATTAGACCACGGACCCCGATTTTATAAGATTTTGTCCCAGGCACCCGCCTTTGATAGGATTTTTGCTTTTAGATGTTTTATTACAGAAAGTGTATGAAACCCATGACCATAATAGTCATACATTCTGTCATATAGATGGAAATATAGTGAAAATAAATGATTCCCCTTTTTGCTGGGGACCACCTAGAACCCTCTTAAGGACCTCTGGGCCCTGGACCACACTTTGAAAACCACTGGTTTAAGTAAAGGATCTGAATACTTCTTACACTATGACATTCATAGAATAAAGTAAATAAAAGACATTAAAATTGACCAAATTGTAAATTGTAAACAGAGTCCATTACAGTAATATAACCCAAAAGAAAACACATAAAATAATAATAGTAATAAGAACTTTAAGTAAAATCACAGTAACACATTCTTTGTCGGCAGCAGACTTTCCTCCCTGCTCCAGTTTGGTTTAAGTTTGAATTTTCTTTCCATTTAAGCCATTTATTCATCCTTTACATGATTGGAGGCTACTTATTGTTCATTTCATGTGTTCATTTTGCACACCAATAAAGTCTTTTTAAAGAATAAAATCATATAGACTCATATAAGAACAACATATGAAGTGTAATGTGACCATTTTTAAGTGTATTTCTACAAATAGCACAGGTCTGTAAACTAAGACTATCGGTTTTGCTCTCAGTTTGGTATTTTCATGAATGTGTTGTATATGTCAAGGACATGTTGAAAGGTCTGCATTGAAAATCTGGAAATAAAAGGCGACGCATTACTGTCTTTGTAGCCTGTAAAGATAGAAAGAAGCATTAACGTGTGCCGGAGATTTCAACTTTCAGTAACTATTCACATTTCTCAACCACAGCCTCATAAGTCCAAGAAATAAACGTGTCACTCTTATTATATGGTCCTCAACCTTTCCTTTAGCTGGAATTAAATGCGTACATCAGCATGTGTGACAAAATGAACAAGGAGGCTGTCCTCTGATCAGAGCTGGTTGGATGAGTCATCCGGTGCCTAAGGGAGTCAGTCTGTGAGATCTGCGTGGGAGAGCTCAATCGTCGTCAAATGGTTTTCTGCAGAAACGTTGCACTCCAACTGTGCAATTATCAAAGGCCTATTGAAGACTAAGAAATCAGTGACATTGCGCTGTCTGTGTAAGTTTGAGTCGTGAAGTCTGTTATAAACACACACTTGTGGCTGATGGAATAAATTTACCACTGAAATGCTGCTTTCAAGGTCCTCGGCTCTTAAACTTCTGTTTAAAAAATGTCATTCTGAAAGTGGAAAAAAAATTCGATTTCAGTGTTATTCAGAACATTTATCAAGAATTCACACTGTAATATACCAGAGAATTTCCACATAACATTTCTTTACGAGAAGGAATACTGCCACGCACACTTTACAAGGACACCATATTTATCATATACCCATGTTGGGCATAACAAATGCCATTTACTGATTTCAGGGATGAAAAACGTGTTGATATACCTTCATTTGAGTAACCAACACTCAAAAAGTGAAATATATTTCTCTTTTTTTTAAGGCCATCTGACCATCTTACACTCAACAATAACAATAATAATCTTTATTTAATATATAGCTCATTTTTTTGGACCAACAATCAGAAAACCAATTAGGAGTGTAAAGAACTTGATATTTTCCCCTTTTTACTTGACAAATTACTCCCACAGTTAAATAATGATTAGATTTGTATTTTATTTATATGTCTATACAGTCATGAATAAACTAATCATTTCACCACTACATTCTTGTACACATTATTAAACTATATTCCAATACTTTAAAAGAAAAAATAGATTACTGTAATTCCCTAAAGGACTTTAATAAAAAAAAAATATATAAATATATGGATGAATTGTGTATGATAAGGTCACCATAAAGTCACAGTGGAATTCAAACATTCCTTCAATAACATTAAAACTATATTAAAACTTAAACATAGCTTACTCAGAAACTCTATAGTAGTCTAACTACAGGAATATTAAAATATATGCAGTAAAAAACCCATTAAATTATGTAAATATTATAAAATCAAAAGTAGGATAAAGTATTATATATTATATATGAACCACTGTCTTTATGGGAGTATTACAGAAGTACCATAAAACACCGTAAATGCCCTTTAAAAAGCACCATAAATCGCTTTAAGCGCCTATGGGAATATTAAAGGACTATTAAAGGACTTAATACAGAGGCTTTATGTTCGGGCTGAGCTTTCGTGGTCGCTTCGGCTTCGCTCGGAAGCGCTCGGGTGTTTTCGGACTCACCCGGCGAGCCAGAGGGCAGAGCGAGCGCGGCGGCTCTCAGCGCTCGAGACTAGCGCCATTCATCCGAGCGGACCGCGGGCACACCTGGTCGAACCGAAGAGAGCAGCTCCGACGGAAACAGCTCCACACAGGTGAGTCTCTACCTGAGCTTTACACCTCGGCTCTCGTGTCGACAACTTTTCCCCCCCACTTTGAGCAACTTTTCCTCGAGGACAGAAAATCAGCAGAGGCACCCGCAGAGTTGCAACTTTTCTTTTCTTTTTTTTTTTTAACACGTTTCACGCGAGCAGCTAATCTTAAGAACCTGCTATCATTGACGTTATGTGCACGTTGTGTGTGTCTGTATGAGTTTATGAAAAAAAAAGAGCCATGAAATAAAGTTTTATTTAAAGTTTCTGTTTTTGTCGTGAGGCTGACTTTATTTCCCCTCCTACCTGTCAACAGCACCCGGGTTAATCACTTGAGGAATGCGGTGCCATTAGGACGGGAGCCGAGAGCTGAAAGTTCAACTTAAATTCAACTTAAAGTTAATTTTCAACCAAACTTGCGGAACTTTTATTTAAAAAAAAGGGATAATGGCTACAGGCGGGTTTAAGTCAAACGCCCCGACAGACTTTTTGGAGGAATGGAAGGCAAAACGGGAGAAAATGAGAGCCAAAATGCTGGGGGACATTGCCGCAGCGAGCGGTGCTCCCTTGGGTGCCGGAAACCCAAACAGCACCAGCAACAACAGCGGCCGCCACGCAGCTCCACCGGGCACCGAGCTCACCAACAACGGCAACCCGGACCGGAGCGCCTCCACTGGGAACTGCCTCCCCTCCTCCTACTCTGTGGCTCGGTCCTCCTCCGGCACAGCTTTGAAGAGACCCGAGGAGGAAACGCACCACCCTGCTGCCCACCCCGCTGCACCCACAGCCACCCCGGGGAGCAACCTGAAGAAAGCTCCGCCTCAGATGGAGAAGGCTCAGTGCGCTTCCCCGGACTCCAGCCCCATGGCGTGCAATGACAGTGACAAAGAAAGTCCATCGCCCAGCAAAGCCAAGGAGAAGAATAGCTCTGGCCCCAGTGCCAGAAAGGGGAAAGGACAGATCGAGAAGAGGAAGTTGAGGGAAAAGAGGAGATCAACAGGTGTTGTCAGCATACCATCCAACGAGGTGAGTCAGTCCAGCTTAAGTCGATACTTAAATGATACTTAAGTGAAAGTTTAATGTGATATTAACGGGACACTTTAAGTGAATCCCCCCGCAGGGAAAACACCTTTATCTTGGCTCGGATATCAACAGGGAAGTCAGAAGATACCGAGCAGCCTCACATCAGAAGGATAGGGAGTTCAGAGGGTTTGAAGCCCGGAGTAGAGTTTTAACTTGTTCACCCTGCTGCCACAAAGTGGGATTATATGTCAAAACAATTACAAAGACCCAGAGACAAGTGTTTTCTGTCTTTGCTGCACATAAAGTCACAACCTGGCTGATACTGAGTTTTTGAGGCCTAATTTGATATTAAATCAAAGAAGTATGTACTGAGTGGAAACATTTTGCTGTCGCTGCAACCAACAATTTGTTTAATTATTATTTGTTTTTTTGATTCATACTAAAAGTTGAAGCTTTTTTTGTCCAACCAACCGAAGTGTTTTCACTTTACAACAATATAAAACTGCTGAAATGAGTGAATCTTAAACTTTTTTTTTTTTAACACGATAAATGACTTACATGATTAATGGAATATCAAAAGAGATGTGTGTCTAATCTAACTGTCTTCTGGGCACTAAATAAGTGTCAAAAACGTCACACGAGCCTAACAAATATAACCAATAAGACACAGATACATTATAGATAAGATAACGTTTGATGAAATCGGCCCGCTCGATGTGTCGATCAGACTCTGATCTAGAACAAAATGAACCGGCATGCTCTTGAATACTTAATTAAGTATAATTATGGTGCATAAACCTACCAGTAATGGCTCTAACACCACAGTCAGTGTGTGTTAAGCTAAATAAATCAAATAAAGTAGCACCCACTGTTGCCCAACAGTCAACCAGCTTTCTATTACGAGTTACAGAGGGACTTGTGGGTCAGGTCAGGGATTATCTCTGGTGCAAAGTGACACATTATCAGTGAAAGGTTTATTCGTAGAGTTTGTTATTGTTGCATTTTACTCTTATTTGATACAGTGATATTTTGGGGTTAGCTTGTACTGCTGATTTTTCCCCCTCTTTTTGTAACTTCACACGTTTCATGTTTCTTGGCTGTGTATCTCTTTAACATCTTGGGACCTTGTTGGAAAAATGTTCTCGCTTTAACACACCCATGAATAATTCAAATCAAAGAAAATCACTTGTTTTCCAAAAGTCTCCAAATTCCTCCCGTACATGTGTCTGCTTTAATCGACCCTCTGCAGGGAGAGAAATGTGAGCGGCTCTCAGATGTTGGGGAGAAGAAACGGAGGAAGAGAGGCGGAGGGTGGGAGGGATTGTCGGCTGGTGGTGGTGGAGGTGTGTGTGTGTGTGTATTGGAAGGGGGTGTCGGGGCGTGCATTGTTATTGAATGTAAATCATGTCACACTCTTGCCTAATTCCTGTGGTTCAGACATATGCAGGAACTCTGATATGAAGCTGTGCCAGCCAGCCAGCACTCCTGGCCAGTGCTGTGATTATGTACACTCACACACACTCTAAAAAGCCCTCAAATTGTACAAAACCGGTCGGAATACGTGTTTTTTTTGTTATTACGGTGATGGTGGTGTGATGCCTTTAGAAGTGCTCCGTAAGCACCCTGATTCCCGTATCCCCTTCTCTTATTTGATAGCCAGAGCTCGGTGCCCTCGGGGCAGCACAACTTGGAGTTTGAGCAGTTGGTCAGTTGGCTCTCCACATCCTGTTATTAGGTGCTCAGCAGTGCCGAGCAAAGCCGTTTGAAAACTGGTCACATGCCAGGCTGTAATACTGGGCTTCAGCACTCTGGGCTGTGCCAGATATGTTAGATCGAGCCCATGGGCAGTTGATTATGTAGTAAAGTGGGCGAACAGAGCGTTATTGGGAGGGGTGGGAGGTAATCTGATGAAGTGGGGAGCTGATTTGAGTGAAGGGGAAGTCTCTGATCCCAACTGGAGTATGTAGAAATATGCCAGAGTCAGTTCCTTATCTATGAGTATTCATATTCACGTGTATATATCGCATTGAATCCATCTGCATCCCAGTTCTAATCAGGGGTTTTGATTATGTCTCTGCACATGTAAACATTTGAGAAATATGGATAAGCCCTTTATCTGGTTCAGAGGAACCAGGAATGTAAAGCTTTATCGCAGGAAGGGCTGCACAGTTAATCAAAATATTATCCAAATCGCAATATGGCCAAGTGCAATATCCAAATCGCAGAAGCTGCCTGAGATAAAATGTGACAAAACAGCATTACAATGAACTACTGTAGTTCTGCAGAGAGATCCTGATCTACAAATCTTGTTCTCTACATATAAGAAGACAAGTTTGTTTGGTACAGATCCCAGCAAATGTCATATCATCGTGAGTTTAATTGTTTTTCAGTGAAAACTAAATAAAAAGTGATAATCTCCATTTATCGTAAATCATATCACAATCTCAATATGTGTCACAGTAATCGCAACATGATTGTTTCACCATGTTGTGCAGCCCAATCGTAAGATAAGTCGCAGTAGAAATACGTGAAGGTGCAAATTAGTCAGATGAAAATGAGATGAGGCACAAAGACATCGGCTTTAGTAGTAGTAGTAGTTAGTAGAAAATCGTATCGCGAATTGTATCGAATCATGACTTCAGTGTAAGGAACCTAAATAAAGTAGTTAGAGGACAGTGATAGATGGGTAGAAAGGTTTCTGATCATTAACTGCCATGTGTCTTATCAGCTGACAATGACATGCTGAAAAGAAAGTGAAAGTTTGACACCGGTAACTAGGGAGCTAGTTTTTCTGGCCCTTATTTGCCCCTGGTCTGACTCCTGATACGAGTCTGATACGTCTGTTTACCTAAATGTTGACTGAATATATCTGGCACACTGAAATAACTTCTGAAGGCTGCTAAATTTGGCTCACCCTATTTTCACGAGCTACTAGATCCAAATACTGAAGGTCCTGGTTCAAAAAATGATTGATAGGACAGGAATGATAATGAATGATCATTGGCTGAGTATAGACACAGGCTGCAGAGAGCAACACAGACCCAACAACAGTCAAACTGAACGGCCTGTCATCAAGTTATGGGTGCTATGATCTGCTCATAAGAAAGTGAGAGTTAGGGTTGGAACTTTATTTTTCTGTATTGCTGCACTGTAGAGCTCTGCTGCTGTAAAGGAGAGCAGCTGAGGTGGACATTAGTGAAAGGAGCAGATTTTGATCAGGTTTATTTTCGCCAATACCAATCCCTTCAAATATGTCAGGATTAGCCCTAAACTCCTAAAGATCTGCCCTTTTTTAGGATTTTAGATCTTTTAGGATTGGCTCAGGACATCTCTATTGGTAACACAGATGTTAGGTTGTATTATCGCTCTCATCTTCCATTACCTGACAGCCAGAAGCTACACTGGGTTCATCCTCCACTTGCTGAGATAACTTGTATTTGCTTGATGTGGAACACAGATGATTTAAAGCCCGGATATAGTTATGTATGTTTACTGTTATATAAATAACCAGATTTATCCATGTTCCATGTTTTATGATGGAAACCAGGATGCATGTAAACATAATCAGTGACAGATTTTTATTTCTAAATAACATCTTGACTATCAAGATGTTTTTCGGGCTGCAGCTGTTACTACTGCTATCGCTGTTCTGCTGATTATTCAGTCGATTAATCGTGTAATCGGATAAGAAATGCTTTTGCAATAGTAAACACACAAAAGACAAAATAAGACAATGAAAAACAAATTGATTCAGTTTTTCTTCTAGGACTTCTTTTTTGGGGGGGGGGGGTGCTTCTGTTGCATCCCCACTGATTAGACTGATTACTTATTATTTGACTGATTAATCAGTTAATCAAAAAAATAATTAATAATATATATAATTAAAAAGAAAATAATTGTCAGCTGCAGCCCTAAAATTTCATAAGCGGAACTTGCAAATGTGATAGTTGACATATTGTAATTTTCTGTCAATCGACTAAACAGTCATTTCAGCATTCAGTTCTAAAGATTAAAAAAATAAATGAAATGAATGCGACATACTTTATCTTCACAGATGTCATATCCAACTCCATCTCTAACACCTCGCACCATTTAAAAGCTAACTGTAGCGTCACCAAGACGCTAAAGCTCAAGTTTTCTAATCCCACTTTGATAATGGAAGCTTTATCTCTGGGATCTCATGAACTGAGGTTCTGCAGGCATTGGAAATCAGAGAGACACATCAAAATGCTGACACTGGCAGCACAGCCCATATTTATTCCTTTTGTCAAATGTTTCCCTTTCTCCTCCTGTCGCATATAAAGCGGACCAAACTATGCAAATGAAGACTCCCTCACACAAACTCCCATTGTGATGTGAATATGAGTGGACAGGTGTGAATAGAGATGCCTGGGATTATCTCCCCGCTAGTTCTGTGCAGCATAATAGCTGTTGAGCGGGATTTCAGGGCATCGAGGGAACCCAATCTTGTGCCCGTTGAGGCTATAATGGCCTGATAAAAGCTCCATGCTTTACTGGAGAACAGACACTCCTGCACAGCATCAATCAATACCACCTCCTACGCTCCAGGAAGGTGTCTCCTTTCTCGCAGCCTCAGACTGGAGGGCATTGTTGTTGATGCTGACCTTTGACCTGCTCACGACATGGTTATGCAACAGAGGAATGTGGAAACGAGTGTGTGAGTGCGGAGAGAGGTCGAGCATCTTCGTGTGGTCTGAGTTCTCTCATCTGAAAATATTCCGGCTTGGGATATAAGCGTGTTTTCCCATCGGGCACGCCGAATGCGGTCTGATTCATGTCGCTCATTGTGCAGCTTTTTATGACCTCAGTGAGTTATAAGGCAGCGGTTAGACTCTCCAGCCAGAGAGTGTGACTTTTGTTTCATGTGGACAACTGGATCTGCCCCACAGAGGCCACTGCTGCCGCCGGCCCCCTCGCAGCTTTTTGTCTGCAGCGTCACCAAAGAGGTCAACAGGTTTAACATGCGATACTGTGCCGAGCGCTCGGGCAGTTAGCACTCTGGTGATAGGAGGACATGGCAGACAAGAGGGGTCCTTGTGTAGTCTGATCCTTAGTGAATCCAGGGGGTTGTAATATGTTTTCTATTTTATACAGACACAGCCCCGCTGGCAGCTATTATTTCCATTTGATGGAAGGGTTTGTAAATGTCACTCGCTGTAAACATGATATACTGTTGCTTTATTGAAAAGCTAGAACGAGCATGTACACAATGTCACACTGTCAGTAAGCGTGAAAAATAATGACTTTAACAACCTTAAAGCTACTTAAGGGAGTAAGAAGGGAAAATGGCCTTTTTTGGTATGTGAAATTTCCAAAATATTTTACAAGTAAGCCTGGTTGTTTGATGGTTTTTATGTCTGACTGCGAGATTACAGCTGAATTTGGAGGTTTTACACACACATTGCCATATTTCCGGTTTCTGTGTCCATATACATTGCCCAGTTTCAGAGCAATGTATGTAACTGTGTGTGTGTGAGTAGGGCAGTTTGTCTCATATCAAAAGAGGCTCTATGCATCGTTGAGTTTTGCCGTCAACTCTTTCATGTGCTCCCTTAAAAACTGCCCGCACTGACATTAATCAGCAAAGGCCTTAAATCCAACCACCCCTGCCTTTGTTTGTGCCCAAATCACTTTCTGCTCCATTTTATTCTGTGGCGAGGTTCAGTGAGGGGTGAGTTTGTACTGTATGTTTGGAGAAGGGCCATGCTGGGAGCAGAGTTGGGACAACATTAGGTCCAGTTTTACCCCAGTGCAGCTGCAGAGAACGCATGGTTTGACACTGGTTTAATGATAATGTGTGTGTTTTTGTTGCCTGTCCAACATGAGCAACCACAGATGAACTGGTTGACATGCAAGGCCTTCATTACTGCTCCTCAAGCCTCAACAGTCATTTCCCAATTTACAGTCAATTACCCACATATTTACTCTTTTGCCCCCATACATTAAAGTAGATGCCTATTTTTCTGTTTTAATAGATTTCTTAAAGTGTTCAAAGATTGTATATTAGAGCAGTTTTTACATAAGAGAGGTCATTTTGTGACTCACACTACGTTCCTATATCTTTACAGTGGTTTGTTTATGGAATAGAAATAGTCTCTTAATTCACAGGTGTGCAAAAGAATGCAAGAATGTTAATTTGCATAACGTGGAGCGTGTTTCACTTGCTGTTTAAACCTTCTCCAAACAAGGGCACACCATCACAGTAAATACCACAGGGATTTAATCATGGACTTAGGTAAGCAAGGAGCTATTTAGGCAGGGTGTTTTGTTTCCTTCTTTTTCACTTGTTAGTTGAACAACAGGAATGCTGAACTCTTTAATTAAAACACGTGTTTTCTCGACATGAAGTGAAGTTTCCCAAGGAAGAAGCACCAGTTTCCCAAGAGGAACATTTTGTGTGGTTGACTTGTTGGAATGAGCTCTGGATTGTTTACGAGGGCCACTGTCACTGGAAATGTTTGAAAGCGGTGACTAACAGGAAAAAAAGTCCCAGTTGAGCTGTTCTGTGAAATTTAAGGGAATTCCAAAGGAGGAGGGAAGAGGGAAAGAAAGAGGAAGCGTTTCTTGTCTGCTTTTGCGATGAAGTCGTTACCAGCTCGGCCCTACGCCATACAGGCACCTAGGGGTCTCTCAACACTTCATAAAACACACTGCACCCTGGTAATGGGCCGTGGCACGTGGTTTTTTTTCAGTTTGTAGGAATGTTACGTAAACTTGAGTTCCCATTAAAGTGACCCCTGACTAGGTGAGCAACCATTATGCTGTCAGATGGCATCAGATCACTGGATTAGAACTAACATGGCTGTAAGAAGGAAATACTACAATCTGCCACCAGTTACACAACTCACCACCTCACTTTGTTGTTGTCTAGAGCAGGCATTGAGCCTGTGTCTGTGGCAGTTTGTTGACAGGCGCAGTCACAACTTATAGCAGTCAAACCAAGAAAACTCAAAGTTTAAGTCCAAAACATCTTGATCATAATCTTAAACTAAAGCAACTTTGAAAATTTGATTTTAAAATCCAAGATGTCAGATTTTCCTCTCACTGTTATCGGCCTTGGTAGTGATAGTTGCTGTATTCGAAGTGAGAACGTCTGTATTGTGGCACAACGTGTCCTTTCTCTTTGATATTTACTGTTGGACCTTTGCTGCTATTTGCGCACAAAGTTCAAAGTGTCTTTTATCCAGGTCACTGCTCTTTAGGTATGGCTGTTAAGGAACTCTGTGGAGCCGACTGTAGATTATTACTGAAGAACAACATCCTCTCTGCACGCAAAACCTGCACCGCCGCGAGCACCGACGTCGCATGCACACATCTCGTGGAGAGAGCGAGCCTGCCTGTTGGCCTGCAGGCAGGCTCGCTCTCTCCACTCTCCTCCCTTTACACAGCACAACAGTTATGAGCTCTCAGATCTCAGTGAGCCTCATCCCAAAACTCTGCTCAACTGAGGGTAATCTGGTCCACTTGAGCATGGGCTACCACTGAAACAGGCACTGAGACATTATTCACCTTCCTGCTACTGCTTGAGTGACAGGACAGCTGTCTTTGTGGCTAATCTTTATCTGCTGAGTGTGTACATATCAGGATATACAAGTTTGGCATCAATTAACTATTGTTGCACTGATGTCAACTTGAAATTCTGAAATGGGCCCCTAAATGGAGCAGAAATGATTGATTCTGTGGAGTTAGCATCCGTCATGTGTTGTAAAGGCCATGCTGAATAAACAGGTTAAACCCAGTGTGCAACATAACCCATGTAAATATTTAACAAAATCCACTTTGACTGTTTTCTCTGCAGGCACAAAACAATGTCAGAGTGAATAGCTTCGTCCTCGTCTGACCCTGGATTGGGGCCATTGTTTGAAAGTTCAAGTCAAACCATCTTCACACTTCACATCGTCACCATCGTACACTTTTTGTGCAGAATGAGTCGGATTTTCTTAAAAAAAATCAATGCATGTACTCAAAAATACATAAAATAATCCCTCTGAATAATCTTATGACGCACTGGAAGTGTGCGGTGGTGTCTGTAGGTGCAAAGACCCTCATTTCGCTGTGTTCAGGACATTTCTGGCAACCTAGAATCAACCTTTGGGCGCAATAACAGCACTCAGGGTGTAAGGACAGGAAAAAAAGTGACCAGATGCTAGATTGCAGGCATGCATCCGAGAGGAATCTACAAAATGGCGGGCACAGCGTGTGTCGTTGAGCTGGGGGAGGAGGGGCCAACTTTGAATGTTGAGTTTACAAACCTCAACCAACAAATCCCACTCATTCTGTCTTTAAGTTCATTTACACATTTTTCAGAACCCCTCTCACGATTCCCTTTTTTGTATTTTTGGTCCTCATTAGCAGCATTCACGCTGAGAACCTTAACACGGTCTGGTGTGTGTTGTGGTAACTGACACACAGTTTCTAGAAGTTTACAGTTAGATGTTAGGGATTTTAATCCTAATTGTTTATGGAGGCATGCGGAGATAAGCGATAATCAGTTTCATGCTTCCCCTTTTTGGAAATAAGTTTCCCCCCCTTCTGTTGTGTGGTTGTCGGGGAACTTTCTGTACTTAGCTGCCGGGTGTCTCACACACACACTCACACACACACACACACACACACACACACACACACACGGCAGGAGGTGTTAAGTAAGAGAGTCGTGGATTAGAGCAGTGGGTGAGTGTGTGTGTTGTGATTTTGTGTGTGTGTAGTGTGTAACCTATTTGTCGGACATTCCTGTGTGTTTGCTGACGACTGTGGGGAATTTGTGAGTCAGCCCCAATCAGGCCACTCTGCATGATTAGGCATTTGGGAGCCTGTCTGTTTGTATTTGTTAAAGTGGAATTACTTAGAGACCCCAGTCTCCACTTTCCCATTCTGTTTCTATTTTAAAGTCTGCTCCACATTTGGTATTCCTGTTTTTCACTCTTCTCAATAGTGTCTCTTCTTCAATTCTTTTGAAATAACAAATAACTTCTTTTTTCAT
Source organism: Morone saxatilis (assembly GCF_004916995.1). Taxonomy (NCBI): domain Eukaryota; kingdom Metazoa; phylum Chordata; class Actinopteri; family Moronidae; genus Morone; species Morone saxatilis. The sequence goes on along the minus strand of NW_023339652.1, from coordinate 4,611,330 downwards.
CTTCTTCTTACAGATAACATGTGAGAGCGATGAGAAAGTTTGCTGACTGTTTAGCCTGTGTGCTACTGTTACACTGCCTTTAAACACATTCATGTGTTTGCCCCTGGCCAGTGGGGGCGCGGT
>NW_023339652.1:4520842-4611107 GCF_004916995.1 Morone saxatilis | reverse complement strand
CAGTGTCGGGGAAAACGGGGGTTTAAGAAGATGGTATACACACTGGAACCACGTGTAATTCTACTTATTACTCAATCGATATTGAAGCATTTAAATCGATATCGAATTGTGACCTATCGAATCGTGAGGTTCTTAACAATACCCAGCCCTGCACAATGTAATGTAAAAGTGTTAGCAGCAAAATGTACTTAATAAACAATTCACATATGTTAATACTAGATTGAACTAGAAGTACAATATTGACATTTTAAAAGCAGTAGAGCTGAAGTGCAAAGTTACTTAAATGTGAAAATACTAACCTATAGGTACATCAAAACTGTATTTGTGTGTGTGTGTTTGCGTATTTATTGTTAAAAGCAAAGTAAAAATAAAATATTGGGAGAAAAAATGAAAACTGTATTCAGGTACAACACTGCAGTAAAAGTTACTTTCTACCAATGCCTTTCTGTATAGGCCTACAGTGTGATACTAGACTAGATATACTAGATTAAAAATGACAAGAGAAACCGGTGAACAAACAGTAACAAGATCTATTATCCGTCTCTGTTGCATAAAAATGGGACTACCGGCATCCCTTTGTGTTAATATTTGACTTTCAATTACAGCGTCACGAGTAGGCTAGTCAGCAAAAACAGACACGTAGTTAAAACAAATAGACACATACATCTTCAAATAAGTTATACAGTGAGCAAGTAAACTAGACCACCCATTGTAACAGCTGGTTGGTAGCCACAAGGAGCAGCTCCACTTCAGAAAGAGATTCTTTACTTATACAATCCTCAATTGCAAATTTCAAAAATGTATTTGTGCACAGTAAGTTTTTCACAGATAAGCTTGAATTGAAGAATTGAAATGGAGTCTCATCTCTACTGAGTTTAGTTCCAGTCCAGTATGGATTTATGGCCCATAAATGTAGCTCCTCCATCAGGTCAGTGAGTTTAATGTTTTCAAATTCCAGAATACAAAACCAAAACACATCTCCTCACTGTTTTAGTCGAAATGTCACTATCCAATTAAAATGTTGTGACCATAAGTTACAGTCCTCTTAAAATCAGACCAGTGCTGTTTGAGATTTCATGTTTGACGCAGCCACAGTCCTCTGCTCACTCTGCCGTTTTATTTCTTGAGGGACAATAAGCCTCAGTTATATTTGTATGAGTGAATGCACACCAACAGACTGATTTTGTCTGCAGCCTAATAGGTTTCACGCACTGCCTCTCTGTGTTATGTCACCATGGATCCCACCCTAACTGTTTTCTCCTGATAAGCATCACTGTTATCAGACGATCTAGTTTAACACGTGTAACCCAACCTGTACTTCAGGAATGATGAACAAACATAATTTCCTCCTGTGTCCGTGAAGTGGGAAAGTGAAAGACTCAGGTGGAGGAATGTTGGCCCAACAGGATGATGTTTTTGAGTCTCGCCGGTGTTTTCTTTGGCGATTTTACTTATAATTTCTTACCGGTAGAGAGAAACAAAATTTGCACAAAAACACAAACTGAGTTGCAAGAAGAAAAAAAAAAATCCAATACTTCAGTGATGCTCTTGGCACATGTGTTTCCCTTGAATGAAAACAAATAGGATTTATTAGAACAAGACATATGAGGATTTATGTGGTAATTTAGACCGAAGTGAAAATATTTTCAGCACCAGCGGATTGATTTAATTTTCTCCTTTAGACAGACTTGCCTTAATATTAGATAGATGTAGAGGATTTTACCCCCATGGCTGTTTGAACAATTGCACACAGGCCACAGAAAGTCGCACTTCAAAAGGACACAGTATTGAAAACACAGCTCAGTGAAACAGCTCAGGAATGCAGTTGAACCTTTGAAATCAAATAAATATGTGGCTCTAAACTGCCAAATGCACGAAGCCTTGATCTTTAAGCCTTTTCTTACCAACAAAGGGGCCTAAAACCTGGTTGAGTTGAGAGAAGGGCCTACCTGTTATCAAGCTCTTGCCTTGAAGCTTGAGTGTCTTTGTTTTGTGCTTGTACTCGTGTATGTGTGTGTCAAAGTGGCACACTGCCTTGGTAAACACAGCACACAGCACTGGAGAGAGATCTTATACTGTACCACCCACAAAATGCCTCATTTTCTCATTCCAGCTCTCTCTTTCTGGACTTAAGGGCAAATTACTTTTGGCGCTTTGTTTCGATGCTTGATGCTCCGTTGCATTCATTCCCTTCCCTGGTACCTTTTCTACAATTGTCAGTACTTTAGTCATTTAGTAGTTTTTTTTAGTAGCTTTATTCATTCCTACAAAGAAAAATATATGTGGCAGCTCACAATACTGGAAAACACACAATAAACTAGAGATTAAAAAACAAAACAAAAAGAGTAAAGAGCAGCTACATTTCAGGGTTTTCCCACAGGGTCCTCCACTGAAATGAAGACCGCCTCTGCGACAATCAGAAAACATAAACGCACTTTGCACCTTTGCAAGAAGTAAAGAGAGATGAAGTGACTTCACACAGTAAAATGATGTATATTGAATGAATGAGACTCTTGTTTAGAGTGTCATCTACTAAATTGATCATAAAATGAAACACCATCATAATCTCATGTCATACCTTTTTCTTTGTGGTAAATAATCAAAGCAGCACATAAACAAGGTCGGAAAAAACAGAAAAGCACCTCTGTGTGTTCCCAGTTTGAAGAGAACTTTTTACATGACTCATCACCCCTGCATATAAAAGCATTAAAAACTAAAAAAAATAAAAGTTATGAAAGACAGGTAGTAGAAGGGATAATGGACATAGAACATGTATGTTTATTTTTACCTTGTGGAATTAAATACTAACAGAAGGCAGAAAGTTCTGGAAACATCACCTGCGTAGTCATCTGCATTTTACAGTATTACTTCATTTATATGGAGAAAACCTGACAACCGTTAAATGTACCGGAAAGTCTGAGGGTCATATATTCTGTCAGAGCATTTCCATTTCCAACATGTGGTGAGAAACACCTGATGTAGAACCTGTCCTTCCAGTTTTTATCATGGTTTTGTCAAACACATCTCCTCTGTTTCAGGCATTTAGGAGAGCAAAACTAAATGCAGCCCCACTGACAGTGAAAGCACAGACTGCATTGTAAGTAGAATAGATGGCACAACATTGTATAAAAATCTAAATAATCAGCCTCCCTTTTTGCACAATGTAGCTTACTTAATACAGTAATAATACAAAATACAATACAAAAGCTGCACAAAAGCAGTTCAAAAGTCTTTTACATACACTGCAGTGTTATTCTACAGGTTTGCAAGGGAGATATAGTATCACATATTATTTTATTGAAGTGTCCATCTAACTGACACACTAACACACTGGAAGAAAAATGTCGTGTCCATAAACTACAACGTCCCACTTCCCCAAGTGTTCCTGAGAGTTCACTGCCTTATTACACCTGTTATGGTGCTGATGCTGGTTTATAAGTGTCTGTATAATAGAGCACTGCGTTTATGATGTAGGGAATAGTGGAAAAGTGAACGTGAGGGCATGATTTCAGTCACACCTTATCAGTGACTTGTAGCTTGATTATGAAGAGATGAGACTGACATCTGGTGACATCACGTTACATTGAGATATGAAGCTGAGAGTAAACACGGTGCTCTAGCAACACACAGACAAATACAACAATAACCAGTGCCAATGTATCAATCTTGACGTTGTTGGCACACCCTGTGTTGGGGGTGGAACACAAAATGTTCCCTGAGAACTTTCAAGTACTCTACTCAGTCTTTGATGAAGAAAAGCCTATACATTTTTGTTGATAGTATTCTCCAATAATACATTACAACACCCTCGCCTCACCCTCTTGTTCCAAGCATGTAGGAGAAACTACCGTGGTGAAACACGAAAGGCCCATTGTTTGGTTTGTCCACTCTGGGCTACTGTAGGAACATGGTGGTTCAACATGGCGGTCTCTGTGGAAGAGGACCCCTCCCACTGTAGATAAAAACAGCTCATTCTAAAATAATGAAAACAACGATTCTGGACGGGCTGCAGATGCTACACTTTCTGTCTGGATGTAAACACCCTTTAATTAAAGCTGAGTATCAGCACTCATGGCCATTGTTTCATTTCATATCCAATATGCTGCACTACTGCTGTGTCAACACAATAAAATGTGTGGCTGTCCTCGTAGTTAAAACCAATACAAAGGCCCACATAGCAATGGTCCTGTTGTGATGTTTCATCAGATGCCTGACTGATGCCGACATGGCTTCATCACTGTGTTTTTGAACAGCTCTTACCTGACTCATTAACCTTGGCTGTGTTTTGTTTTTGTATTGCTGCAGAGGTTGTCGTCGTAATGATGACACCTGATCTGAGGGTGTTAACCTCACCTTTATAATTAGGTCATCGGTGCTTATTGTCCCAGATTGTCCTTGACATTGTCGGCAACCCATTTTCACACAAACTGTAGGATTTAGGCATGCAGACAGGGCTCCAGACTGATAATAAATAATACATCTTGTTTGTCTGTTTTTCTTTTTCAAAGTGAAATATATTTAGTATTGCAGCTGAAAATATCTCTTGCCACTGTTATATAGCTCTCTGTTATACAAGCGCACTCTCTGCCCTACACTGATGAATAAACTGATTTAAGGTGCCTTTTATATTTGAAAGGAAGGTCAAGGCACAGAGCTGGATCTGGACTCTTTGATTTGTGTTTACTCTGATCTCTGATCTTCTCCCATTGGCCTAATCAGCACCCATTTTTACTCTTATCTTATTGATTATTAGTTGTGATGATTGTGAAGACTCAAATGTTGGGAAACACAAATTACAGCCCTTACCTTTTAAGGATCTCTCTAAACCGCTTTAGTATCAACAAATCTGCTTTTGTTTTCCAGTACGTTCTCAGTAATTGAAAAGAGATGGCACAACATGAGCAGCTCCTCAGATTCGCAATGTATCTTAAGAGAACAACTTGTTACGAGACTTTAAGTGAAGTGCAGACAGAGCATGTAATTTCCTCCATGTTTGTTTCCTCAGGGGGCTGTCCACTCACCGTTTTAATTTTACATCTTCCACGCTTTGCGCCGTAAACTGTCTACCGAGCTGATCACAGCTCTTCCAGACCCCAAGGCAACATTCTTTTTTATTTATTTTGTGAATATTTCTGTCTGTGCCGTTTTTCTTCAATTCTCTTCCCACTCGATAGCAGAGTGTTGAATAATTGATGCTACCCGTTGCTGTCTGGCCACAAAACTGTGTCCAAACCCATAAGTGAAAGTTGAATGGACAGATGTAGAGGCGTTTCAGACATGCCCTCGTGTTCAGAGAAAGAGAAGCTGAGCGGTCATTTTTAGCATAGCGGTGTCTTGTAGCCCTCTCTCCTCTGTGGGTATTAACCTTTGCCTGTGGCGCTGACGGCCTCCTAAAAGATTCATAGCCAATGAAACTTCTCAGTTCAGCGTGACAGATTGGATTTTCATCACAAGCCACCCTGGTTGATTGTCTTTTTTTCCGATTACCGTATGTCATAAATCCCCCCTTTTTCCACCACCAGTTCCTTATTTGTATTTTTGTCTAGTCCCTTTCTTTGTTGTATTTCATCGTTCCTCTGGTATTTGGCCTGTGGACGTATATGGTATTTATTTTCCTTTTTCCATTAGTTCTCTTCTCCTCTGAGTCTAAATAAAATCCTGCCGTCCTCAGCTCTGTCCTCAAACAACTCATTAGTAAATCAGTCCTCGAGCCTGCATGCATTTATAGTCATCTGTTTGCATTGAGAGATTTCAGGCTTCAAGCTCATAAGTAAACATGAGCTATAGTTGTGTGTGTGTGGCCTGTGTGCCCTCTCCTCTCTCTGTCTCCTCAGCTCTATTTTTCCTCCCTCCTCCCTCTTTTTCATCATTGGTCCAGTAGCCAAATGTGGAGCTGTCCAGGCCAGGATGAATGGCCTGGTGTCACCAGCTCTATCTGTCCACGGGGCTGGATTTATCTTCCTGGTGTCAGCCTGAAAGGTCACACAATCAAGTGCAAACAGTTGTCGGCCCACCATTATCTAGAGGACAGAGAGGGAGTATTGCATGTCCCCCTGGGAATTCTTTTGAGACGTTACTGAATGTAAACAGGGTGCTACTGGAGTGCAGCAACTTCATGATTGTCACAATGGACAAACTTCGCACTAGGCATGATGTTTACATCCAAATACGGCTGCCTTATCACAAAGTGGAGCGACTGTAGTGAGCATCACCTAGTTGAGGCACTGCAGTATGGGCCTATACCTAGTCAGGATATTTTTGGTGATTGTTGTGGCTTAAAAAGTTGAACACAGTTCTCTGTAACGGAGGGTGTGAGGTAATACTAGTACTTCCTATGGTGCCATGGCACCATAGGAAAGCCCTGACCTCTGAACTTACAAGGACGTTTGTTTGAGATGATTCTGATTTCTGGGCTCATAAAAGTGGTTATGACACGGATTGTTTTCATATGGAAAAGTTTGACCATTTTATGCATTCTGTCTCCTAACTAGCCGTGAACAAATCATCAGTGGCCTTACTTTCTTCTAATCCCTTTGGTATAAAGAATAATGGTTGATCGGGAGATTGCTGTGTGTATTTCTGGCCGTTGGAGCTTAAAGTTTTCACTTGTCTTCAGGCTTTCACTGTTTGACGGCCCATTGCCAAGTCGATTGGCAGTTAAAGTTAATGCGTTGCTCAGTCCTCTCCACCAGGACAGAAGCTGCGCTGTAAGAAATAAACCAAATTTGAGGCATCATTTTCTACAGCTTACAGGAGAGCAGCCATCAGAGTGACAGGTCCAATTGATTTTCTTATTTGCACTGCTCCTCACAGTTGCATGGTCTTGGCAGGAAACACTATTTACATACTGCATGTTTTTGTACTGTAAACCTGTTTTTCATTTCCGAGCTCATGTACTCGTGTCATATCTTGTCATATCTCTTTCATGGTTGGCAGGTACTGTAAAAGTGAGCCAGGCTTGAACATAGAGCTGATTCAAAGTCTGTGTGTTGAACAGGCTGTAACCTTTTCCCAGCTCATGCTGTTAGCTGCTGCTGGGGAGTTCAGACTGTGCTTAGCATGACTCATGGTCTGGTTTGGTGACTGCCAGTGGACAAACACAATGGCCTCTGTACACAATAGTCCTGCCTCTCTCCTGCTGGAATGCAAAACATGCTTCAATGGTTTCCGATACTGTATATTGTGTTACTCGGCAAGCAGGCAAGGTGCACAACATACCCCCAAACTACAAACACACTCCCACAGCCACCATGACCTCTTTTTTCAGAGATACTAAATAGGCTGGCACAGACGTTTAGTTGGTGAGTTGTTTTTTAAGTAGTTTTCACATTTTCATATAATAAATGGGTACACGCCTGACCTTCTGGAAAAGTGCTCCATGTATTAACAACTGTATAACATTAACACATTGTTAAATTGTTGTTTTGCAGTGTGCTTATTTCAAACATGTATTAATTGATGAGTTCATGTCTCATTATAATCATATTAGTTATTAGCATTCATGGCAGATGGCTTAACAGGGAAAAGACTGCCACCCGTTAACAACAAAAGTACACAATATTGTGTAAAGACATTAGAATACCCGCTTCATATGAGGCAGAGCTTCTGGTGTCAGTGCCTGGAAGACCTGTGACACATTCATGAACATTAGCATGATTGTTGTGGCAGTACAGCCTAAAGAAACAGCCAATCACAGGCTGTCTCTCAGGCTTACCCTCATCTGCTCCAGACCTTCTGTTCTCACTGTCTCAAGGAGGAAAAGAGGATACTTCTTGCGTTACAGTTACACTGCTGAGTAACCAGGTCAGCTGAAATACCACAAGAGGTAACGGCTCGTCTCGCGTTGTCACGTGGCACTCAGTTTCCCAGCCATCTTTATGGCTAGTCCACCGTCCTCCCACTCACTCAGGCTTAATGGGAGGCCTGTCGTCGTTGAGAAGGTGTCCACCCTCTACTTCGGTGCTTCTCCTCCCTCCCAAAGAGTCCTTTAACTGTGGATTCAGCATGTCCTTGCACGCAGGAGGGAGGAGGATGGAACTGTGAGGGAGGTTATGCAGCGGTATGCGTCCCTGTTGTGTATGTATGATGCTGCCGTCTCCTCTGAACGCCTGCCATGAAAATCTGAGTTAATCACGACCTCAGTGGAGAATGATTTATAATGGGGATCGATTTGCCCCCAAGATCAGTTACATAATGTTACAGTTCATCTGCTGTTATGTAACTGAATCCTTGCACAGGAGCCATCTTGTAACACCTCTGCCAGTCTTTCTTTAGAAGGATGAGTTTAGGTTTCGTGGACGGGACTAATTGGGAAGTAAGTAGCTGTGTTATTTAAGTCTGGATTATTATTTCCAGCAGGAATCAGGGACGTTGATGGACATGGTCTCTGAGCTGTGTTGGTGCGAGGTGCTTTCAATTAATCTGGCCATGCGTTTCAGCCGGTTTCCTCATTTGCATGCAAAGCTCTCTCTCTCTCTCTCCAATCTTAGGACTACCCTTATTACCACAAGTGAGGCTTCAAAGAACAGATAAAGAGCTTTAGTCTTGAAAAATTAAGAGGGTGCAATCAGCTGTGTGTGGTTATATATTACGTTGCCGGCGCTGCAACCGGATATCTCTGTTGTGCCACTAAGGAGGCATTTGCTTTTCACCTTTTTAATAGAGTGTGAAAGTTCCGTGTGCGGGGTAGCAGTAACTTTATAACATCGCAACTAAAGGTTGAGTATAGATTAAGAGAAATCTATTTCTTTCAGATCTGTTTTTGCAATCAAGTTTAGACTCAGCGAGCTTGGTTTCAGCCTCAGGACATGCCTGAATGCACATTCTTTTGCTTTGCGCTCTTTGTCTTCATCCCTTTCTCCTCTTCCCTGCATACCCCCCCCCCCCCCCCCCCCCCCCCCCCCATGCCCTGATGAGCAGTTGGGCTTCTTCCAAAGCTATCCTTTATCGAAATACTGAACTAATTCCCCCACTCAATCTCTTGCTTTCCCTCTGCTCTCCCTCCTCCTCTCACATACTCACCAAAATCCAGCCCCTCTTATTTTTTTTCTCCTCTTTACTCTGCTGAGCAAGATAAGCCACAGCAGGGCGCTGGGTCGTGGAACGCTGTGGATTGACGGCAGCGATTTCTGTCCAGCGGTGGAGAAAAGCGCTTCATTTGTCCAGACCCACAGTATAATTTTCCCAGAATCTCACGAGGAGAGCCAGCGTTCTCATGAATAACAAACAGAGCTTTGCTCATGGGAGGGAGTTCACACGGACTCTCTCCCTCGCTGCTTTCTCACCTTAGATCTTCAGGCTGCTTCTGAAAGCCCCACAGAGTTTATTGCACATTTCTGGGGTGATCCTCTCTGTGGGCTAGATTTAAGAAAAGGGAGCAGTGGGATGAGCATGCAGTAAATCTACCTGCTACAATAGAGCGACAAACACAACACAGATGGGGGGGCTTTTTTTTGCCTTCGGGGGCAGTGTGGATGAGCCCTGATTTATGCTTCTCACCAGAGGAAGTTGACATGGCAATGTGGTAAACACAAACCTTTATTTAAAAAGCTATTATCCCCCTGCTGATCACACACACACACACCTATACCACATGTTCCAAAGCAGTGCTAGTCCTCAGCTATATTTCTCATTCATATCTTCTTTGTATTGCCTTATCCAGGTTAAGGGAGGCTCCGGAGCTCTAATAGCCCTTGGCAAACCGAGTGGCTTTTCTGATCCGACATCCCCACAGCTTTTTGAAGAAAAGAGGGGAAAAACCTGGCAAATAACCAGAGACATGCAGGCACGCAGAGGGGGGGGCAGGCAGCGATAACTATCCACGTCCTCTCGCTCTTATTTGTATGTAAATACTGGGATGCAGCGATGCGTTGAATCAGCCCTTTAAAGACAGCTAGAAGGGAATGGAGAAGGGAAATTGTATTGTCGCCCTGAGCTCGTCCACTGACTACGTATGCTGTTGCACCGGGTGGGGTGGAGTGGTGAGGAATGCACTAATCATGCAACTGTGCTGCCCTGCCCTTGCCAGCCACCCTGCCTTTTGTCTGCACTTGGAAAGCCAAACAAAACAGCTACTGAGGTTTCAACCATTCTCTTTTTCTATACACTCACATATAGATCATCGGCTGTAGGAGCGGGAAACGTTTATTGTCTTGATCTTCCAGGAAGAAGCTCTCCCAGCTTCCCAATCCTGACTTCTTCTTTCACTATGACGGGAATGTTGTGACACAATCAGTAATCCAGGCCGAACTGTAGCACAGAGAACAATGGCTCGTATTCACAGTGTCTTCTCTCTGCTTTCTCTCAGCCCTCACAACTCCTCACCTATCCTGAATAAAGTAAAACATCCTCCAATAACGGCACCATTCAGCGTTAATGATTACATGTAGATATTCTCTTGCAGTATGCAAACAGAATCTGGGTGTTTTGTAAGTCCTTGGTGTTTACTTAAAACGTATTTTATGAGACAATAAAGTCCACAGTTAAACTCAGCCAAACACTGTGTGCACAGGAGCTGCGTGCTTTGCATAGCAGAGAGATTTATTTTGAGCTGAAGTATAAAACGTATTGTTTCCTAGAACATGCTGTGCTCCACTTTCCTGCCGTAAAACTATATTACAGCTCTGATGTAATGTTGTAACCAGTCGCATTTTTACTAAAATAAATCTTGGACAGCACATAGTTTGATGGTTTGGCTCGAAGCACGGTACATTCTTCATTAGGCTTGTGTTATTTTCCTCCAGTGTATTTTTCAGATTATTTTCCATTTGGAAATGAATGATTGACAGCTGGAAGCAGACGGAAGAGCTTTGAGGCACTGTGAAGTTTTTGAATTTCTCGCTCAAGGCACAGTCATCAGATTCACTTATTGCTTTTTTCCAATAAGTTAATTATATTTGCTTTGTTTTGCATATTTCATATCATGAAGTGAGTCAACCACACATGAACTCTACATATTAATTCTTAACATTTGAAAAATTACTATTATGAAAAATGGTTATGTATTTGCCCCCTTTTCTAATTTTCCCACATGTGAAAGTGTCTGTTTTTTAGTTTTGTTGCACATTGAGGGTTCGTTAAAATGAAACATTAAAGGCATAATTTGTTTTCCGTCTGCAAAGAGAAGTGCTACTGCCAAAATTCACTCCCAGTTTGACTGACTGGAGACAAAGAGATTAATACATTCACCAACAATAGGCGACAACCAAATCCAACAATGTATTCAAGATTTTTGTTGCCATTGAAGGTTTGTTAACATCAGCCTCGTGTGATAACACAAGAGTATAATTGGACAATGTTTCAAAATAAGAGTTGTTTTCTCGCTCATCAGCACCTGATTGTGACTGATTGGGCTGTTTGTCTCGACTTCTAACAACTTACTTAAAGACTCAGAAGGTTTTCTTTTTTCCCGGCAGTGTGACGTGCTGTTCTGATTAGTAACACTGAAGCAAATGTACGATGTGATCGATCACTCAATCACCCGCTGGGTCGAGTCCTCACCACCTCATTAGATTTCAGTTTAAACAGTTAACACAGTGCAGTGTGGGCAGCACCGCAGCTTTTTCCCTGAAGCCTAATAAGCCTATTATATTTTTAAAAAGTGTAACAATTTCTAAACCCAACCGGTTGAGGCCAAAGAGTGCACACTGAGAGACAGAGTCTGCTTGAGGTTTCTGCCTCTTAAAAGGAGCTTTTTCTGTCGCTGAGTGCTCTGTAAATTATTTTATAAGTATAATCTAGACCTGCTCTGTTTAAAAAGTGTCCTGAGATAATGTCTGCTGCAGTAAATTGGCTGACACTACAAATAAAACTTTGAGGCTTGCACATGTGCAGAATGGCAACTCCCACTCTCTTTAGCCAAGATTCATAATTGGAGTGCTCCCATAACAGCTATTCTATCCAACCAGCAACTCAGTGACTCATATTGGTCAAACAACCAATTATTCCTGTCATCAAAGTACCAGCTCTTCTTTTTTCTTTCTCTTGCCCCTTTAACGGCTTGTAACCACAAGACAAGTTTGGCCTCTGCAATAAGTCAATCGCCGTGTTGACTGGATAAGGAGATGTCAGGGTTGGAGGAAACACCAGTCAAAACACAAAGGACCCTGGATTGTCCAAATGTCAAAGCACGCTGACAGCCTCTGAGCCGCTCACATGCTGATCAAAGCTCTGTGTCACGTGCTGCACTGGGTCCAGTTCCCTGTCCTCTTTTCAACAGATTGTTGATGTATTCGATTACAGCCAGGACAGTGTCAGGTAACCGTGAATTCACTTTTGACTTGCTTTTAATTGATGCATTGAGGTGATTAAAAGTTTCTGTATCTTGAACCGTTTTAACAAATTTAATGCCGATATCTAGAATTGGTGCAATATGTTGTGTTCTTCATTTATGGCACAGTAGATGCTACGTCATGTGAATCAGCATTTAACTTCCAGCGCTGTGTTTAGGAGGGTGTTGGTCTGATATAGTGAAGCAAGCCCTGACAGGATGTTTATATGAATTTGCATGTGTGTGTGAGGCCTTTGAGTCTACAACAAAGGCGTGCTGTTACTTAAGGCCATACAAGTATCAAATATCTTCTGAGATGAATTGAATTGCTCTTTGTTTTAAAACACACAGAGGCTTTACGCTGCCTGCATCTCACTATCACTTTCACATTGCGTATCACTGCATTTAACCACCACCTTTATTTCAAGCTTCAAATCAAAACCATTTATTTTAATTCAGGGTTAATGTGAGTTAAGTGGTTGTTGGTGCTAGAGCTCAACAAACAGCAGGATGATAATCATGGTATCAAATTAAAAAGGAATTGGGGAGGTAAATGTCCAACCAGTGTCATGTAGGATGTCAGTGTGTCTGTCAACAAGTTTTTTTTTTTCTTTTCCTACCTTCTCTAGAACAGACAGCTAGTGTCATGAAATGTTATATGAATATGAACAAGTTATATATCAATAAATTAGACTTACAGTACAGTACAGTACAATGCACAGAAGACTTTTCACAGGCAATTTGGTGTCTTCTTTGCAGTTCAACAGTGTCTTAAATACTTACACTTTAATGTCCAAATTCCTCACAAGAGTCTAACAATCAAAAAAGTAGTCCCATTTGTTTTGTTTAAACATTTAGGAGATAACTCGACACCAAAGTTACCCAGTGTATAGGCAGCCGGTCTACAGCGATGGGTCCACTCACAGAAGAGGACAGGGGAGGGTTAACAGGTTTTTAAGAGTTCTATAACACTCAAATGTTAGTACAAATGTTTGTCTTTCCTCTTCGCTGCAGAGCTTTACAGGGCCAATTTAATCTGTTATTTTACAGCCTCTATAAATACATGAAGCCAATCATAGAGTATAATTATGTAATGCGGAATGCAACCACATAAAATGCAGGCAAGTAAAGTACAAGACACACAACAGCATGTTGGTGAAACTAAACCCTGTGTAACCTACCAAACTTTTCCTAGTCTATTCAACACCACAAATGTTACAACCCTCAATACACACAAGGGAGGCTCCAAAGACAACCTTATTAGACAAAGAATGGTAAAAACCTTTGGGCAGGCCAAGTGTAAGTGGGATCTCCCTGCTGGGTTCGCAGTTAAACAGTTAAAGTACCAGTGTGTAGGATTCAGTGACATCTAGTAAAGATCGCAACCATTTGAATATAGCTTAGCCTTCCAAGCATGTAGGAGAAATGACAGAGTGAAACTTGCAAAAAAAGAAATTCCCTTTCTACAGCTAGTGTTAGGTTTGTCCGTTCTGAGCTACTGTAGATAAAACAGTACATTTTAAGGTAACAAAAACACAACCCTTCTTATTTTCAGGTGATTCTACATGAATGGAAACATACCTATCAATATTATATTTAATTTCTGCCAATAGATCCTCCTGCAGGATACACTGGACCTTTTTATAGAGACAGTAAACATATAATAAAAAAGAAACATGATGCAATGCTTTTTTGTAACACTGGTAATTGGCTTTACATGACTATTCTAATAATAGCCTCTGTCTTTACTCCATTATCATCTCAAAGTACAAAATGCTGTAGTCAATTAAAGTCATTCATTAATCATGACCATGTCTGAGTCACTGGCTAAATGTCTGTAATAGCAAAGCCTTTGAGAAGCCTGCACTAAGTGAATATTCATTACTAAAAGCATGTGAACATGAAGACCATCTACCCATTTCTGCATATGTTCGCCTATTCGGAGCACAGTAAGTGACGTCAAAGTGATTCTGGGAAACTCATTGTAGTGTTTACTTTGATTACGTGCTTTGCTGCATGTGAACACACATTATCAGATCGCTTTATCTGGAACTGGTGTATCCAGTTTGGTTGATGTCTTCATTAGAAAGTAGTTGATTTGAAATTACAGTAATCTGTTGCAAGTTGTTCTTTCCACATTTACTGTGGTGTGATTGTTTTTGTACCACGCATGCTGGGACATGTAGTTGATTTAAACCAAGAGTCAGGGGTTGTTTCAGTTTCTACAGTCCAAATTCCATTTTGTCCACAGGGACATCCATTTAACCACTGTTTTATGGTTGAAATTGCAGTGTTGATTGCTTCAGAGAGTTTGCCTTGAGGAGAGCAGATGGTAGCTTGTAGTTTCCTCACTGTGTTCTTGCCCTTTAGGGAATGAGGAAGAAGAGCATGTGCAAAGTCACCGTGCATGGAAAAACAGACCCCTGCCCCAAAAAGATAAGGGCCCGTTTTGACCCCATTAATGCCGGGAAGGATGTAATCTGAGAGAGAGAGAGAGAGAGAGAGAGACCATTGTTACCTCCAGTGGAAATTACGTAACATAATCACAGGCTACAGCCCCCCACACACACATATACTGTAGGCTTCCCCATCCAACGTCTTCGGCCTTTATCAAATCCCCCCACTCATTGTTGAAGAGCTTCCAGTAATGCTGTGCCACATGTTTATTTTTGGCAGGAGGCTGTCCCAATTCCAGACATAGGAATTCTGAGCATGTTTTGAGTCGACAAAATTCAATTTTATTAACTATTTCAGAGTGAATACTATAGTCATACACACAATAGGAGGAGCTACTGCTGGACAAAATTAAAACAAATAGTGAGCAAAAACTATTACGTTTAATTGGTAGGTGCTTTCCAAAGTCACCATTAAATTACATCTATGCACATGCTTTTTTTCCCTGTTTGTACAAAACCCTAAAATGAGTGCATACTAAGCAGTTGCTGTTTCTTGCTGTCTTTTTTTCAAAATCTTTATTTTGGTCTTGAGGTTAATAATCAAACACTAAAACTACACTAAATAATAACTGAAGACAGAAATGTGCCTAGGTGCCATCAAATATGGAATCGGTGTCAAAAATAAATTGTAGCAATGACTGAAAAGGTTAGCTCTGAAGCAATGTAGCCTACATTTCGCATAATTACACATAAAATGTGATTTATTCCAAATCCTTTTGAAATCTTTTGCTAATAATAAAACAAGAGAGGAGGTTAAAAGGTTACTATTCTGAAACGTAATGAAACAGGAGATTTTATTTATTTGGACTTGCATTTAATGTGGAACTGTGTCAACTTAATTTTATTTATGTAGCCGCAAATTACAAAAAACAAGTTAAGTTAATGTACACCTTCTTTCTTAGACGCTTGACTTGCCCCACAAAAAAAAATCAGTTTGAAAGAGTTTCAAAAGAGAGCCAGATTTTGTATTTATGTACCCCAAAATCACAAATCACAATTTGCCTCAGTGGGCTTTACAATCTGTAAAACTTTCAACATCCCCTGTCCTTAGGAAAAAACCTTGAATGGGGAAAAAAAGAGAGATAGATGTGCAACAGATGTTGAATATACAGAGTAGACAGAAATAACATTACAGTATTGAGAAATAATTAAATGACAAAATTAGCTAAATAAAGTCCAAAACTATAAGAAGAACATGGATCAGAGAAGATGTAGAGCAACGTCCAAGTTGCCACCAAGCACTGGTTGGACCTGGACCACAAAACCACCTCTGCACCACAGAGACCTGGAAAGAAGACAGACTACACATATACATGAGAGGCCCACATAGGGAGAAGAGACAAGAGATGCTAAGAGAGCATGAAGCAGATAATAGCAGACAACGCATGATGTAGAAAAACAGAAAACAGTTAGGAAGCCAACCCTGTTGGAACTCAATCCTAAAAACTGCAGAAACCGAATACTACAAACACTACTATAATGTACATACTTTATTAGTTTGGAACTGAGACAGAGTTTTATGGAGAGTGCAGTGCCTCAGGGCCGCTTTATCTGCCATTTAATCATCCCTAACTAAAAACAGAGCATCAAAACAGTGAGCAGACAACAAGAGAAGAGGAGCGAACATGTTGATTTTGTGCTTATATCTGGAGTTGGTTAAATGCCAATCTTGGCAAAACATCCTTTGTTTGTCCTCAGCCTGAGGGTATGGCATGCAGAGCAAGCCCACCAGTTCACAAGAAAAGTAACTCCCTTTCATCTTCGCAGTATCTTTGTTGTCTCATCTTTTGATACAGTATGTGCCTGTCGAAGTAAGATAAGACTGTACCTGCCAGTGAAATAAGTCTGTTTATTGTGAGGCCTTTCGATAATATCTCTTTACTTATTGAACACTGGTTCTGTTCAGGGACCGGCGGCCTGTCTTGTCATATTAATCTCCCACCGTGCATTCTTCTCGGTGCAAAGTCAACACCACAGTATCTTCTAGGTTTGGCCTGGAAGCTGTGCTTTATATTGTACTCTACATACACGAACATCGGTAATGGGATAGCAGGCCTGGTTTGGCCGTAGTGGTCAGTGGCCACACAAGTTTAATCATTCCACCAGATGTAATTTTCATGTTCGGCAGCTGCACAGGGGGGAAAAAAGGTTATTTTCCTAAGTGTCTGCTACTCATCTCTGCTGGCGAGAAGGGCCGACTCTGGAGAGAATGTGGCGTAACCTGCCAAAGCAAACCCACAGAAACTTGATGAGTGTCCCATTGCCGTGGCTCTGGGGATCAACTCGCAGTTCATTGAAATTCCTCTGATATTGGAACCTGGCTCGCCGCTTACCGTTGGGCCTTTTTTCAGGCTGATTATCCTTTCCTCCAAAAGTAGAGACGTGTACTCAGACACCATCGCTACCGTGACTCTTATTCATTTTCATATTGATACATATTGAAAAAACAAACTGCCTTTCTCCTTCATTGTTATTCCTCTTTTTTTCATAGTCACAGAAATACTGCTGAAGTCCTGTGGCTCCGAGTGCTGGTTATTGAGCTGTCAAATCTTATTATAGGGCTCCACTTAGTAATGAACTTAAATAACCTGGCTATTGTCAGCTTTCTGCAGCTATCCTGTTCATGTAAACGAGAATCCTGGTTTCAATAATGAGGGAAGGGATTACGAAATAAACCTAAGCTAGATTCTTGTTGGAGGGACCTAATTTCTTATTTAGGGGCATAACAGGGTTTTTTAAAAGCTCATAGAAATTATAAAGATAGAGGACCAGGAAAGCAGTGACGAAAGAAGTACTGCATTGGAACATTTAATCAAATCCAAGTATCTCCTGAAAAATGTGCTTCAACATAATGATAAGTAAAATGAAAAATGGTGTTATTATACATATGGTGTATCAGCATCACAGTGTGGAATCTGGTGGAGGTGGAGCTAATGTGAACTACTTTATACTGTTGGCCCGTTTAATCAATATTATTGAGATTATAAAATGCAAATCTAGTGGAGTCAAAAGTACAATATTTCCATCAGCTGAAAATGTAAATAATAAGTACCTCAAATTGTTATTGAAATAACTTGACTACTAAGACTGTAATTAGTTACTTTGCCAAACTGAATTCAATCTACAAGTATCTACACCTTTAGTAACGTCTTTATTGCCCTTAGTTTCACTACTAACACACAGTCATTTGTTGTTTTTATTGTTGCAATAGTTTCAGTAAGGAGATCATTAACATCTCATCTCAGTGCATCACATCTGCTGAAGTAGGTCAAGCTATCGTGCCATTTTCCTGATTGGCCACATGGCACCTGCCTCTAGCTCATGTTAACACGTCACTTTTACAACCACGTTTTTGTTACCAGTCAGTAATTGTCCCTGTTTACAAAGGGGAAACATGCATGCAAGAGTGTAAACAATGCATACTTTTGGTCTTAAATGGTACCAAATGGTTTGGGAATGTGTTGTTATTGACTGTCTTGTGGGCTCACAACATGTGTACAGCTACCAATCATGGACACTAAAAGCAGCATCCCTTTTAAACATCTTATTTCACCGCTAATGCCATTCATGAATTTTATTTTGATTGTAAATCATTCTTTGATGCATCTGTCAACTAGCTTCCCTCTCTTTCATCTGGAATGGTCCTCCTTTCAACAGGAGTCATCATGCATAGAAATGAAAAGGGGGGATGGTATTGCATGGTGAATAGGCTGGTAGAAGTGGGCTTTAAATAGAAGCATTCCCTGTGTTTTCCACTCATTGTTTTTCTTTCTCAGCCATGTCAATCATAGCTACAGTAGTCCCAGAGGCCCCTCTCCTGCTGTGCTGTGCTGTGCTGTGCGGTAGGTAGATGGTACTCAGTTTGCTGTTTGTTTGAAAGAGCTACTCCTATGGGCTATAATGGGGCTCAACAGTGAATTCCACATATGGGTTCAGCCACGCAGGTTGTTATGCAATATGAGGCACAAATTGGAGCTCAAGACTCTTTAGAGTTGGCAAGGTTTTCATGTGATTTTAATATGAAGCAAATTTGGGATTTGGCATGGCTTAGATGCACTTCTTGGATTTAAGATTTGCATGGGATGATTCCAAAGGCACACATCGTACAGAGATACACTTGAACTGCACAGTGGGGTTCCCAACACAGAAGGCTCCAGCAAACAATGCAGGTATGTCCGACAGTAGTTCAACCTGGCTCAACTGTATCCTGAACGCAGCGTCATTCAGCAATGCAGGGCTTTGGTCAAACAAACAAAATACTTTGCAACGTGATCTGCGTAATTGTATTGTTAACTTGCTATTGTTGAGACAAAAGATAAAATGGTTGTCAGTGTTTTTTGGCAACTGAAGGTCTTGTGAATTCTCAAGACTCAATAAGTTAGACAGATTTACAGACAGAGCTTGAAATTGTTATATCGTAGGCACTCTTACTGTATACTGATGGACGATTAATAAGGCAGATTATCTGACATTTTGAGATAATCGGCATCGGCAGAAAAATCTGTAGTGTGGCTGATGGGAGAGATGTTAGCTCTCCTGCCTTTGAGTTTTGGAAAGGTGGTGATTGGGTTTTGTTGAAATGAGATTTTCCTCCCGTAACAAAAGGTCTATAAACAACTAACAAAGGGTACCCTATGAATTAGAACAGATGGATTCAGTTTTTGTCTAGTGGAAGAGACTTCAGTATGGGTCTAAAGGTTGTGTTCCAGATGGTATCCATTATAAAGTAATTGCAAATTCACAGACTAGTTTTTACAGTGTGGCTCCTTATGTGTAGACTACTGTGAGATCTGGTAAAGGCACTTTGTTTTGTGGCATTTCTCTATTAAAATGATGAGGCATGAAAATATCCATTCTTTGACTGCGAGAGAAGATAGGAGCTTTTGTCTTGAAAATGAAGTAAACACATGTCGTGGAAAATACAAAATGAGCCAGAGCTAACAAGACAAAGAAGATTTATTTCCTATAAAGCAGCCTAACCCCATTGCTAAATTTGATTTTTAAAAGACAGTCCTTGCCTAGCAAAATGCTTTGCCTAAAATAATTGAATTGTGACCTGCCCTGAAGCTTGAGGGTATGCTGCTTGCCAGAGGTATTTGTTTTATTTCTACAAGACACTATCTCCTTAATTAGGCTGTGATTTAGGCTTAGAAATTCCTCTCCAACAGGCTAGACCCTGACAAACAGGAAAAAATCTCAGGAGGAAATCTTTGCTTTTCAAGCCATTCTTCGCTAATGACTGAATCAAGGCTCTGAGCGAACTACAATACCCAAGTGCTCTGGCATCTTGAGCGGACCGCAGTGTTTTGTGTGGTATTGGATTGAATGCTAAATTTGTCCGGCCTCTGTTTTGAAAGAGACAACATTCCCTTCTGGCCCGGGTTTGAACCTCTACAAGAATGTTTTTACCGGCAAATTTGTTTTAAATTGGTGCCAGACGTTTCCTGTATCTCAAAGTCTGCTTTAATACCAAGCTTGGACATGACAAATAACTCAAACACAAACAAGCTTGAAAATGATCAGTGTAATGGACATGAGAACAAAAGTACAAACTTACAGCCTTGGTAAGTTAAGTCCCTGATCCAGCTGATCTAATTGTCCATTAAACTGCCTAATACATTCAGGTATTAAGGTTAATTTTGGTTTGATCCTATGTGGCAATGCTGCCAAATGTTGCAATACACTCAGGATTGAGCCAGCTGTGAGGTGAATAGATCTTTCAGGAAATCTAACAGACATAGCCTTATCAATGGAGAAGAACTGCGTACAGATGGTTCAATTCTGTGCACTTTCCACTAGAAACAGGTAATTTCCCCTATAAATCTGATTTGGAACTACCCATAGAGTCTAACTGCCAGGGTGTTGCTAAATTAGAATGTTAGATAGTTGGCTAGCTAAGACAGCAAAAGTCAAGCTAAGTGGATTCTCTCTCTACAACAGATCCCCAAAGACAACACAGCTAAAGGTAGTTTATGTCACATTAACTAAAGAAAAAGCTGTTTACAGGATCATAACATTTTGAAAGGGGACGCTGTTAAGAAATAAAAGCGCGGGAAATTAACTAAAAAAACAACAAAAGAAAATAAAAATAAGATAAACTGAGATTAGTTTGGCATAAAAATCATACAATGTCACAGGTGTGACCATATAGCCACACCAGTGATTTGCAGGACAGTTTGTGATCTTTCTCCTTTGAGACTCCATGATGGCAGCACCTGTGTTTGCCAGGAGACCGCAAACCTTTTATTGCCAGGTGTGTTGTTCAGGTGCTGGTCGGGAAATAGGATGGTTAAGCACTGCCATCAGGTGCCCTCAGGCTGCTACTGCTCTCCAGCTGCCCAACAGTCACTCAACAGGCACACGTGTACACACACACACACACACACGCAGCACACGCACCAGAACACACAAACACAAACACACTCTGAAGGCGAGGCTGACTCACCACTTCTTGTTCTCTCAACAGCTGTCTTCATCAGTCACTCAGCAGGTACAGGCTGTCTCAGTTATAGTCTTTGGTGCTGTGGAGAAGACTGTATTATTCCACACAGGCATGTTAGAGGAATATTCTGTCTCAGTGTTTCAGTCACATACTGTATCAAGGGTTGTTTAGATTCTGATTCTGGTAATTTTATGAGAGAGAAAACTGAATATGTCAAAAGCATATTAACTTCCTCCATCAGCACTGGTAAACCAATTAACTGTTGAGTGAAAATACAAAACTAAAATAGTCACCCATACATAAACACTACCAATCCTGATGCAGCCAAATCTACATCAAAGGGATAAGCAGTGATGATAAATATATGCATCTAAAATAATAATCACCCTATGGAGACAAATGCTTAACCTAAATGCTAAAAGCTGGAAATGGTTTTGGTTTATTTGTGAAGGTGAGTCACTTTGTTCACTGGGAAATCTGCTTTATACAAAACGACCTAAGTGTGTATTTACCCAAAGTGTCCCATGTTGAGCCATTGCTGATGAAATGTTTTGAATACTGGAATATGCAGTGCAATTACACAGCATCATTATGGTTCCAGATTCAAAACCAAAGACGGATGCCATTTTACCAGCTTAGTAACCAGTTTTAAAACATCCTGTTGAGGCCTAAACATGATTGTAGATTGCATTGTATTGTAGTGCATGGGAGAGGTAGGTTATATTGCTTGTAAAAAAAAAAAATCTATAGTTTGATCACTTTCTACATTTTGGAGGCTGTTTTGCAGTAGTATCATCAAGCACTTCGACAATGTGTGAAAGCGATTTGCACTGTGGTTACTGCTGCCACTTTTGTAGCTTCCTGGATGCTGTGGACCTGGCTTTACTCCTGCCCAGCATGTCTGTGGTTCTTTTGATAGGTCTATGAAACCTGAATAGTCCCAGAGTTGTTGGAGCTCTGAATGAGCGCGAGCCCTCGGCCAAGAAAACCCAGCGCCAGCAGCCAAAAAACACGATGGCCTAGCAGTAAGGCAGCGAGCACTGAATGGCACTTGGCTCTCTGACCGTCTCATTCTCATTAGATAAGCCCAATCAACAGAGAGGCGGGACAGATTTCTGCTCCTCAAGCGGGAGAGGTCCACAATGGCCCAAGACATCTCCTCTATTTGTGAGTTGTCCATCGTGAGAAGGGTCTGCTGACACAATACCTCTCTTTCCAAGCACTAGGCTGGTTTTCTCATGGACGAGTTTAGTCCATGCCAGGATGCAAGGTAGATCACGGCCAACCCACTAAAGAGGCTTTGTGGGTAAAATAGAAGAATGGTCCGGGATACCAGATGTTAAACGACCCATTTGGCATTGTGTCGTGGGCCAGGGCAAGAATCGGCTGTACATGTGAAGAGATACCAGACATTCCAAGGAGGACATTTATGGAGAATCGGAGGCTGCCAGGCACAGCTCGGAGTCAGGGGTAACATTGTAGTCTGCTGATATAATAATACCCATGAGAAAAGCAGTTATAAACTAACAAGATCTCCTTGCTATGCATTTGCGAACACGCATTCAGTCAGATGTACAGTACATGAACTCAGGTGAGTCTACTGTGAGTGTTACGTACAGAATTCGAAATTATGTCTGAGGCTCATTGTTATCGGCTTTGAATTGATTTTCCAGATATCCAACAACAGGATAAGTCCTATGGGTGCAACTGATCACACAGCTCACAGATCGGATCGTATCACGGTTTTGAGTCACAGATCGGATCGTTTTTCAGATGAGCAAAAAAAGGGTTAGGGTTAAGTTAATTTTAAAATGGGCTACTTTGGCTTTGATGTAGCCACCTCTCTCTCTGTCTGTAGTTACCACGCTGTAGTCTAAATCTGATTCAGTACACAGCACAAGTAATTGCCTATCAACACTGAGAATAGTGTGCCACAGGCAAAAAACTGGAGCTGCACAAGTGAGAACAGTGTGCTAAAAGGAAGGTAGCAGATGTTGCCCAAGTTGCAATAAACATCACAATCTTCTAATCCGTTAGCAGGACAATAATGCTCAGTTTCCCAGTTACATCACTGAAAATGCCGGAAGTCCGAGCCTTCGAGATTTCCCTTCAATGAAGCGAGGCGGCTTTTCAGTCACTCCCATAATCCAATCATCGCACTTTAGAGTGTAACACAGCACGCACAGCACAAAGATAGACAGATGTCTTGTCTATACTTTCTTTTCCCTGCAACTCTGCATCGAGTTTTGGGGATTTATAACTTTAAAAAGTAACAGCTACAGTACAACTGTATTTCACACTATGATGCTTAAATTTTGCAATTAATCCGCAGTTCACATGCGTGCCGAACCGTAGGATCAGCTTCGTTCTGTTACACCACGAGCATGCTAGTGGTTTTGTCCTGCCACGAGTGCACTGCTAGAAGCATTGTTGGAACACCGTCGCTGTGCAGCAGTTTAGTACGACTGGTGAGTCTATGCTTTGTGCCGCGCTGTGCAAAAAACATCAGGACAGGAAGGAAGAAGGAGTGCGCATGCCAGCACCGGCTTGAAAACAAGATTAGGGGTTAGACAAAACACAGGACCACTTCCCCCTGCGGCCTCTGTACGGCACACAGCAGGCACCCCGTTATTACTATTGGTTTGCAGGAACAGGATTCATTACCAGGACACAGGACTCAAGGGAGGCTGCCGGGATAAACGCTCTAGCAGCCGTCACCACCAGCCTGCCCCCGCCGTCTCTATCTGTCTTGAGTTACAGCCATCCTGGTCTGTGGTCGGTACACAGATGTTAAAGCTATCTTACCTCTCTCAAGACGACCCAAAGCTCTTCTCCTAACTGAGGGAGAAAGCAGATAATACTCAATGTCATGTATTAAGAGGATAAGTGTCAGTATGGGCTTGTCAGAATGGCTGAACATTTGTGTTACTCTGCAGATAAAAAACCTATTCATCAAATTTCACACATAAATGCTGTTTTATATTCACTAAGCATAGTATTGATTTAAACATCTTGAGCTATTGATTTCCTTAATTATTTCCTTTTTCTTAAAATGTTCCCTTAATTTCTATGTATTGATATCACTTTTGGCTCAGTTTTTACAAATTGTGTATCCTTTATATGTTTGGAGACAAATTTTAAATATTCACAATATTCCTGGTGGCCATTGATTTACATTGATTACTGTACAGTATAAAAATCAATTTGCAGACTACTGGTAATCCATCCCAATGAACATCAAGTCTATGTTAATTTTTGGCAGTGTCATGTGGGTTTCAGTTTTCAGTCTGTTTCGAGTCTGCACTGGCTTACCTGGAAACCTGTGGATAGCTGGAACAGCAGGGTAAAAACTAACTGCAAGCTGTATCTTCTCCATTGAGAAGCAAGTCAGCAGTGTTTATGAGCAGGAGGCTTGAGCAAACACATAAAAAGAGAGGAGAGTTCAGCCTGCTCTCTGTTCCTGGGAGGACACTGTTTATACCTGGAGGAAATTAAATGCAAAACACAAACACAGGCATTGGTCAGGTTTTACGAACCAAAAATTAGTTTGAATTCACACTCACATGGCAGTAAATTTACCTTTATTGAGATCTTTATTTTGTTGTTATGGATGCACAACTAAGATTTAAATGCACATATCACCCGGCAACAAGTTTTAAAGTCCCTATTTCTGGCAGATATTGAGATGATGGCTTTTATTTTGAGATGCCATTTTAAGTCATTTACAAAGCAGATTTGACATTTTCTCTAAAGATGTAAAACCAATCTGTTATGCAAAAATTCAACCACTAGCTAAATATTTAGCAGGGATCCAAGACAGAACCATGTAATTACACAATTTTCCATGATCTTGAATAATTTCATGGCATTAAACAAATTCAGTTAATGTCATCCATTAGCAATGTTTTACAGTTTTGCATGTAACCCTTCGTTTTTTAGTTTGACTCATTAAGTGTTGCTTACTTGCAAGTCTTAATTTCACCTGCCTCTTGATTGTAATGCATTCAATAAGCACATTAGAAGTCATTCGCAGTTGGATCCTGGTTTGAATTTATAATGATTGTTTTGCACCTGAGGTTGACGGGAAAAATACTGCTTTTTTCCTAGATTGATATGGTGATTCATCGGATTGATATTAGGCTGGGTACGGTGCTAGGAGTGTTGCTTGGTAAACTACCGTTACTCTAAAAGCCTGTCAGTTTGTGCATGCAGAGGGGTCACAATCTCAAGACCGTTATGGTCTGCTGAGGGTTAGAGGCACAGTGGGGCTGCAGTGAGCCTGTTTCAAGCAGGGAAGAGGGTTATTTAACGACACCCACTGGCATTTTATACACTTCACTGTATTGTAATCCATGTCAAAGAGCTATGTCATACAGCAAGCTGTTTGAAAGCATCGCAAGATTTTCCTCTGTATGTGTAGCCGCCATAGCATGTCAGGGCTACGGCAGCTTTAGCGATTACCCATGGAGACCAAACGTATTGTACGTATAGACATCTAACATGTCCACTTCAAACCTTCTTCTCACTGTGATTGTTGCTCTCCTTCACAATAAATGAGAAAATGTAAACAAAATTACTGTTGGCAATATATTTAACGCACAATATGGCTATACATCTGTTGTTGGAGTGGTGCTATCAGTTGGTGATATCCAGCTTTAAACTGCACCATACGCCTTGGGCATCCATGCAGGGAATGCCGTTAACCCCCTGAATCTCTGAAGTATAAACCCAGTGTCAGAGCCCAACCGAAACTGAATTCTTGAAGCCAATAACAATATCAATTCTTGAGAACTGGAGCAACAATATGCTTCAGGAAAACCTGATATTTTACACTTGAAAATGAGAACAAGTCAAATATACATACAAATGCTGCCAATGAAACATTGATTGCTGCAGTTTTCTGCTTCGCATATTCATCACCATACATGCAGACCCCAATATCTCTTTGATATCGGCCTGCTGATGTATCGTTTAGCTCCAGTTTCAGACTTGGTGCCAGACCCGACATCTCTGAGAAGAAGCCGTGTGGTTTTCTGTGGAGGTCTGTGGTGTTGGAGTGTAAAGTCCATTTATACAGAGTGAACCCCCCTAAAGCTGTAAATTCTCCTCTGTCCTCTCAACCCTGCACACACACACACACACACATACAAACACACGCACACACGCACTGCCAGACTCTTTACAACCCCGGTCGAAACTGCTGCTCCCTTCCAACCTACTGTGGAGGTTATAGACCAGAGAACAAGTTTGGCAAACTTAAAAGTACGCCAAGGGCTGTTTTCCCACAGATGTATTAAAGCTTTTTCAGACAGTCAGAGATCTTTGCCCAGCCCTGCTGAGCCCGACTGGCCTGCCCTCAGGCCTGAGCTCCGTCTGCCACATCCAGAGGAATGCTGATGCTGCTGTCTCTGGGTCAACAATCACAGCCCGACCCCTGTTGTTTGTTTGTCTGTTTTACTGCACCCCCAGTGTAAAGCGAACTCATTTTGAGGTCTGGCTGAGTGCTGATTAAAATATTATAGTCTCACTTGGAGTGAAAATGAGGGTCAAGCTGACTTCAAGTTCAAAGCCAAAAAGTGCAAGGCTTTCACTTGATAAACACACGCTTTTAAAGAAACCCGGGGCTTTGTGGCCAATACAAGCTTTGATTCTTGAGAACGTCTTGTACGCTGTTTGACTCGACTCTGTCCCCAAAGAACCCTCTCACAAAAAACCCTGTTGTGCAATATTGGGACTTAAATCAAATGAAAAGGAACCAAAATTTGGGTGAATGAAACCAGACAGGGATCTACAATGGTGATGAATCTTAAATAGAAGGGTGGTAAATGTGTTGTAATGCCTGTAATGTTTTTCTTCCTTCCGTTACTCGTCTTCCTCGGTTGTGTTGGTCTGTGTAACATAATTATGCTCCCATTTCAGCCTCAAGTCAAGCACAATTCTGAGTTTGAGAAAAACCGAGCACACTCTACCTTTGATGATATTTTGATGAAAGAATACTTTTTTTTTTTTGGGATAGAGCTCACAGCAGGTGACGAAAAATATACGTTTCTTTACAGGATTAAATGTAATATTTTTGGAACAGATCAGTGAAGGTCCAGTCGCACCTTTTTGAGGCTGTCAAATGATGTCTCACTCCTGCTCAAAGTTGGCGTATCTCTCCTGGACCTAACACTGACCTTGGCAGTCTGTAGTGTCACATTAATCAGCCAGCAGCTCCGGGGTGGATGTCCTCACTCTGATCTCTGCCATACCTGAGCGCAGCGCTGTGCCCGTCTGTAGTGTTGTCTGAGCTGACTGGCAGTCCTGATTAAAATACATCGGCCATCAGTGTGCCAGCGTCCCTCTTCTCTAATAGATCATTTTAATGAAGTCACTGTGCTGTGGCGAGTGGCAGGTGATTAATACACACAGGTCATTAAGCCTGCTGTATAAGAGTGTGCCTTCGGCGGAGGTGCCCTTTGCTTGTTTAGAGATAAATCTGAGGACTAAGTGGACAGGACACTGGCAGGGTGACAAGGCTGCATGGGTGTTGATTTTGGATCTTAACTAGTAGTATTAACGAGTATTTGGGTTTTGGCTGGACAATAAACCAAATTCAGTGAATTACTGACATTGTTAATTTCTTAGCAGCCTTAAATGTGCTTTCATTGCAGTGGAAGATTCCATATAATTAAACCGGGTACAACTGCCATTCAACCAACCAGCCTAAAGATTCCAGTCTACTATCCTTAACTGGTCAGGCTGTATTGAATCCAGTAAGTTAGCACTAAGTAGGATATACTAGTATTCAGATATTCTTATTGTTATTGTGACAATTCATCATGATATACATATTTACCTGCCTTAATTTGACTTATGATATGTTTTATGGAGGGTTTATTATATATTTACCAAAGATAATTTGCTGCCATTATAATGTATGTTCATTTATTGCTATTATTAGAAATGCTAAAACATGGCACTGGAGTCAATAAAATTATTTTGTATTAGATTTTTTTCTAATCAAATCAAAATTTGGAAGAAACAGTGCCAAAATATGAAACTTCTTATTTAGTAATGAACCCAGGATAGAAATGTTGTGAATAGATGTTGTGTTTTCAGTAAGTACTCTAAGATTATACAGTACATCTTTTGATTGCCAGTTAGAGGCCTAATGGTAATCTCACTGACTGTGTATGTTTGCATTGCTGCAACAGTGGTTGCCATGGATGCCACAGTAGCTATAACTCCCTCTATTGTGTTGGTGAACGGCTTTTTGTGTAGACATGAAGCCATTTTGAAAAATTATCTTCTGTTAAACAATCAGTCTTTTCTAAGTATGCATGGCACACAGTAAGCTTTGAGTTTTTATTTATTTGCACACATTAAAATTAAAGAAAGGATATAATAATATGAATAATGTTTAGGGACAAGAAAAACCCGAGAAAGACTTGTGTTTAAGATATATGTTTATTATGTAAGACCCTTATCTCTTTTTTTAAAATTACGTCTGCTTGCAAAATGAACGCCTTCATTGCTATCAACAACTTTATGTACTCTATTTACCTTGTCAGAGTTTTTTATCGTGAAAAATATCACCTTTTACTTTCACATAAATGACTGCATTTACAACACTTGCAAAAATCTATAACCACTATATCTTACTACACTTACACGACTTCAGCCTTCGGCAGCCCGTCATTTCTTGGCCTTTTTTCAGCCGACCTGCAGTCTAATGCTGCAGGCCACACAATGTACTCACTCAAATGAACCATTAGACAGCATCACTTCGACACTCACTGAAAAGGCAAACGCCAGAGTAGGGAACTAAAGCACAGTGCCTGCTGTTGTGCAGACAAAGATTCAGATGCATTCAGATATTTGCAGCCAGGGGCAGAGGTTTAGAATAGATGATCATTTTCCTTTCCAAAGAGAGTTTCCAACCACAACAGACATTCCAATAGACCGTGAAGCTCTGCTCCAGATGTAGCTTCTTTAATTCTTCATGTGCAGAGTGACGGACATGGGTATTGAAGCAGGAGTATGCCAGGATATGTTTTACTTGCTTCACTAAAGTAAACACTCCTGTGGGGCCCTGACACTTGGTCCTGCTGTAAACAGGATGCAGAGACAGATTCTGGAAATCTGGCTGCTTCTTTTTAGCTTGCACTCATGGTTTTATCTCTTTGACTTGCCATGTGTCATCATCACAGGAATCAATGTTGGTCAAGTTATGTGTATCGACTTTTCAGCTGCGTTTTGCAGTATTTCCCTAAATTATGCCTCAGTAGGGAGCAGTTAATGATAGATGATTGTATATTGACTTTATTTCCAGGATAAATAATCATGTAATTTAGCAGTATTGAAGTGTTTCGTATATTTTTTAATTACCCTGAAAGTCCTGGTGTGGTATAAAATATGCTTCCGTCATGAATATTCAGTTGCACCTGGGTAGCATGCATCCAAGTAATCAAAGTGTAAGTTAAGTTTAAGAGTACAAGACTTTAAAATTGCCATTTTGGAGGGGAAAAAGCAGATATGATACTTGGCTAAAAGTGTGATCCAGATGAACCATCTTTATCTCAGTCACACTGGTGCAAAATATCCCAATTAATATTAAACAAACACTAGATAACATCTTTTGTTTCAATAAAACAATGTGTTCAGTCAGAATATGTAAATAATCTGTCAGCTAATATGTGCAATCAGTATGAACTGTACTTTCATTTGCAAACCTTACAGTGCTTTGTATCTTTGACAGTATTGCGTTAAAAAAAAAATCCTATGTTTAGTAACCCCTTTGTAATGTGAACACATAGCACCAAACAGCAGTCGAAGCATCACTCATTCATCCCTCCACACCTTGTCTGTTTGGTTCCATGGTTCAGGGTAAGAAATTTGCCAGAAAAATGATGTCAGGAGCAAAAACATCCCTTATATGGTTGCACACAGATTCCCCTTTTTCCCTTTATTTGGAATTGAAGAAATGCACAGCAATTTGAAATACTAGAGGGTAAAACAGGCTGCACCTCAATCCAAAATAAACTTTGAGATTCCCAATTCCACATTTCAGTCAACTTTGTGCATAGCAGAGTGGTTAGTCACTGCACAATTCACTGTGTTGACACAGACGAACTTCTGTTTAATTTCATTTTCCTCAACTCCGAAACCTCTGCCCTTTATTCCAAACATATTGGTCTTAATCTTGTAAAAGTGCCCTGTCAAGTTGGCAACTATAAATTGCTGCAAGAAAGAGTGTGTAGGCTTGTGTTGATATGTACATAGATGGATAGAAGTACAAAATCTGATGCAAGAACACCACGGACTATGAAAATCAAAACCTCTCTGGCATTAACAATATATGGCTAGCTTGTTCCCGATAGTGTGTCCACTCCTGTGTTCGTGCGTGCTAGAGATGAGAGAGGAATGGTGCGCATTGAGTTACATCAGGAGAAGCAGGAGAGCACTAGCTTTAGAGTCTGAGCGAGAGTCAAAAAGAAAAGTGGCTGGCGTTTTCTCTAAGGACAGCTGATAAACCGTTTGGCAGGAAAGGCCTTGCAAATGACTGCATTCCTTGTTAACCTTGTAAGGCTATTTTTACCACTAAAGAGCCTGTTGAGTGGGCACCTTTTGTTCGCCCTGCAGCGTCAAACAGGAAAGACTGGTTTGCATTGTGACCCTCTGGGAGTTTGGCAACGATCTCTGTCTCTCGTCACGATCCGACCATCCATCCTAATGTTGAGCTCTGTTTACGCAATGCATCTTCACCGCTCCTGACAGATGAACCCAGTAACTCCACCGCACGGATCACTGTAAAGTAATGCAAATAGGAAGCTACGGGCTGTGCACATATTTCATGATAAAGCTAAGATTGCAAGGAGTAAAAGTTGGAGGTTTTCCCAGGACATGTGCAAAATCTCTGCCTAAATAATGAACACTCCCCGCTCCTCTGTCAAAGGGATGTTTGCTCTCTGTATGTTTGTACATGTCTTTTATTGTGTTTTCAAGGGACATTCCACTGCTCAAAAATCCCCTCATGACTGTCCCCAGGAGGTGAAAGGCCCTCAAACAGGCCGTCTTCCTGTTGCCTGACTAGAGTCAATCTAGTGTTTGGTAGTGTTTGAGCTGCGGCTCCTCAGGGATTCCTGGAAGTGAATGTGATCATGTCTTAAGAGGATTAAGAGGAGACCCTGGCTGTGGTCTGCCAGAGGTCACCATCGCTGTTATGGTGGGAATGACCTCGCCTGTCCCCGCACATCTGTCAGTGCTGTGTGTTAACATGCACCGAAGGGACGGAGTTACTGTCGGCTTGCTGCAGGGCCCCGATTTCTTTACTTTGTGTAAACAAGAAATTAAATATCTTCAGAGGAAGACGTTAGAGAAACTTGATTAGCACAGCAAGGTTTCTGTTGGAGAAGGCTGATTTCTTGGTCACGTTTAAGAGTAACTAATTCGTTTTCAGGATTATTATTTTTTTTTTTTTAACAAGAGTCTATGTGCATGACAGCACTTAAAACTAGGAAGGTATAGCTGAGGCAGGATTGTGTTAGATTATGGTGAGAGGAAAGGGAACATCAATACTCACAGCCAAGCATTAAAATAAAAACTAACAACTAATAAAAACTAAAAATATGGCATGGATAGTGAAGAAATTCAATTATTGACAAGCTGCATGTAAATATAGGTTTTAGCGTAACTTTGGGCCTGTTTCACAAATGATTGCTGACAAATTGAGTCTTACAGGGCTCTCGCATGAATTATAAATGGGTTGTGAGTATAGCATTTATTTTGATTAGTGAAATGTGTCAAAATGAGCAAAAATAAATGATTTCAAGTTATAAATCACAGCTGACATGTTGCAGATTTGGTGAAACAAGCTCCCTTCTTGTGTATATAAATGTTGTGTCTACGACTATACTCGCTCCACCCAAGGCTGATCTAAGAATTTTTGTCTCTTTTCTTCATCCACCATCCTCTTCTTTTTCTCGCAGAGCCTGGATGAGCTGGACGATGACGACACAGGGGAGAAGAACCGGAGGGAGGAGGAGGAGCTGGTTCAGGCCAACACTTTCCAGAACGAGGCCATGACAGCTGAACCTGCCACCGGCCACTTAATGGTGAGATGTGAGGTGACAAGTGGAAGGAGAACTCATAATATCTTCTCTAGTATTGTACCTCTGGTGGTATCTATGTGGATAGTTTGGGTTGTATTTGTCCAGGTTTTAAGATGTATGTTTCTGTGATTTCAGCCTCTACCCCGACATCCAAGAAGAGACATGATGTCTCTGCAGTATTCCAGTCTTTGTTGTCTGCCGTAGACTCATATGATGTTCAGCTTTTCCTCCACACCTTACTTGAGCAGAGTTTTGTACAGATTGATACATCGGTGCTGCCAAACAGAGGCACTGTTGCTCAAGGAGACACCCGGAGAGCTCAGGAGCTGAATTTGTGTGAAAAGCTGCAGTGATGCAAAACCCAAAGGTGTCTCGACATTTCATTACTGTGAATTCAGTTAAAAGCAAAAAGAAACACCCTAAAATGCTGGTAAAGCTACTTTGAGCGATGGTTCCTCTGGTTTTGGGGGGTGTAATTGGCTTACTTCTAAATCTGGTTGAACATAGACATTGTGACATAGACATATTTTATATTTCCAGTGCAGCTACTCTTCATATGGAGTGGTGGATTTTGCCTGTAACAATAGTAGTGCTGGCATGAATTATCTATGAATGTATTATTTGATCAACTCAAAAGAAATCTAAAAGAATTAAGATAATCGATTAATCATTCAAGTCTTTAATCAAGCACAAATAACAAATATTCACTCGTTCCAGCTTCTGAAATATGAGCATTTGCTGTTTCTCTCAGTTCTGGACCATCAGATAGACGAGTGTTTCTCTGTGCAGCTCACGTCCAACAAGTTGAGAGCCATGTTCATCAAAGTTAATTTGTAAGCCAGTGTCAGGATCTGCTTCACGTATAAGGTGTCTGGTTCTTAACAGTGTGAATCAGAGACTGTTGATGTCTACAAAAGGAGTCTTTTAATCTCGGCAAGTAATTTTGTGTTTATTTGATAAAGTGAACCCATGCAGAGAGAGTCTGCTCTTCTTCCAAATAAGTCCAGGAGGCGTCTGTAGAATGAGGACATAAATGAATTAGTGAAAACGAAACCAAATCAGAAGTGACACGCTCGTAATTTGAGTCTTTTTATTTTGTCGAGAGCAGTAGTTCATATTCAGCAGTGCAGTGTATGTCATTTTAAACTCACTTCAAATGCACACAGAGTGATTTTCAATAAGAAATTGAGCACACGACGGATGTTTCCGTAAAACATCATCTGATTTTCATGAAAATTACCATTCGAAATAAAAAATAAATCCAATGGCTCTGCCGCTGAGTGGCAACTCTTGTGGATGTAGCTAAGACTTGTGTTCCCGATGGATCTGCTGTTATGCATCAGCAGGCTTATTTTGTTTTGGGCTGGAACCATCTGAGGCTGCTTATACGACGCTAGGGCTTGTCTATGAAATATGTACACAAACACCACACTAACAGGAAGATTGTGACAGCACCTGCTGAGATGTTGCACGGAAAAACAAAAACAAAAATAGCAAAAGGTTTTACATAATGTAGTCTATGCATAAACAACCATCAAGCACTTCAGTAGAATCTATTTTCTGCAGCTTCCCCGTAATCCGTCCATCGAATCTAATCTTACCATCGCAATGTGAGGCATAACACAGACCAGATGTGGCTATGCAGACACTAACCATTAGATGTCTCACTGTCACTCATATAAAACTGACATATTCATATTCTGCTGGGGGTCCTGTGCCAGCTTGCTCATAAGGAGGCAGACTGGGAGAAATAAAGAGCAGGAGAGATCCAGTGTGGTCAGTGGATTTACTACCGAGCTGTCAGTTAGACATCTGTAAAGACTGAGCATCCCAAAAATGTGCCGTTCCTCTCGGGCCCCATTTTTCAAGGGGAGACAAGCAATTGCCGTGTCAGGTCGGTTATGATGTACAGCATCCAGTTGGACCTCTAAGCTGGCATCAAGATATCTGGACAAAAAGTTTCTTAAAAAGAAACTCTGTTCAACTTAGGTTCAGTTGTAGGGCTGTTAACAGTCTCCACAGGTTTTAAGAGCATTTCCCAACCAAAACAAGCTGTAACTCTTCTCCGTTAGCTGCTGAAGACATAATGGAAACTCCACGAAGGATCTTGGATATGAAATATTTTATCATATGTTTCAAATTCTCTATCAATGTCCTTTTTCCATCTCTTTCTGTGGCCCTGTGTTCCATTTAAATTTGCTTATAGAGCTGATGTGTGTGTGTGTGTGTGTGTATTTGTGTATGGACACACATCTCTTCTCCATGTGACAGGACACATGTGTCCGATACGTGCAGGCTCAGTGATGGGCGGTCAGAGAGGCCCTCTGCAGGCATGTGGTCCTTGTTATCAGGTCTTACCTTCCTCTGGTATGCAAGTCCTACAAGAAAACCTGTTCCAGTGATCCAGCAGCCAGAACCATATGGAACATTCCTCTGGATCATCTGTATTTAATGTGGAGCCAGGTTTACAAAAGAGCAGTTCAGGTCTTTTTCTGCCTCTCTCTCCCATGGAAAACACATACTGCTGACAGTCCCCATCCAGCACTTTTTTAACAAGCTTCATTTGCATTTTTAATTAGCACCTTTCAGTCCCAAGAAATGGTGCTGATGCAGAGCATCTTGTCTAAACAGCAGGGAAATGTTTGCTACCCATCACATGGCATTTCCAACCAGGAGCAGCAGCCCCTGTGCTAGCAGCAAACTGAATTTGATCTTGTTGCCTGAAACAATATTTGATCACATTCACACCTCTGTTGATTCAAGATTTTAAGGATTACTTTTCTATAAGCCAACTAAACCACGCCAATATTTATCTTTGACGGCACTGCTACCAGCAAAAATACCTTACCTAGTTGGTGAGAAACTAAAATAAACTTTCACAGCACTACAGCAGAGCGTTATTTAGATATCATTTAAAACCTAAACATAAAAAAGAAGGTGCAGTTGCAGATTAAGCAGCCTGAACTTTTCTCGTGCATAGGTGCAAGAAAGGTTCATTTAAGAACCTTAGAGAAATAGAAGGGAAAATACTTTTGATTAACACACATGCTATAGGTGTACAGGTCACAAAAATGGCAAGAGGTTAACACGGCTTTCTGCTGCCGTTTACTGTGTAGTTGGCAGGTTAGTCCTGTTTTCATCCTCAGCCTTTGATTTATGTTCCAGGTTGGCATTTTGACATCTATTTCTTCAGCCCGCATCAAAGACTCATAAAGGCTAGGTGAGGCTGGCATATTAATTAAAAGTATGTGTGAGAGAACTGCAAAGCATCTCTACTATAATAATAGAGCAGTAAGATACAACAGGTGCAGTGTTAGCCCATAATTAGTATGATCAACATATAGATATCATAAATAAATTGCAGCAAAAAGCAATTGGGAAAACATTTCAAATGCTTTCATAACAATATATATATATATAGTACATGGCAGTGAGCTTTCCCTACTTCTGCTGGTTTATGTATTTGGCTTGTCTGCTTCTTCTAAATGCCAATCAGACAGTTATTTGATTATCATCTCACTCTCTCTTGAATTTATTGAATGCCTCCAGTAAAATTGTGATCTTTATCAGCTTTGTACAGAGAAATGCTCTGAGCGCTGTGCTGTTAGGCGGCTGGACAGAAAGCCAAAGATCACCTTTTCATGGAATAAGATGGCATTCCTTTAGAGATTTCTAAATTTAAGGAACTGTCAAGACATAATTCATATATCAAATCGAGCTGTAAATGTCCGAGCAATGCGTTTGAGTGTGTTTTTATCACACATTCAAAAGGTCATGAAGTGTTCCCTACAGGTACACACACACAAATGCGCATCAAGTTGTAATCTGCTAGAGTTCCGTGATAAAGTACTTGTTTTATTGTTGATATTTGTCTCTATGTATTCTTAGTAGCTCTGAGCTCTGCAGCGGGGCTTATGGGAGCTGTCAGCGCAGCTCAAGCATGATAAATAAAGTTGCACAGACTAGTATTGTGTGCAGTGAAGAAGTCGAACAAGAATTATGCTGACCTTGTCTCACAGATTCATATCCCAGACAGGAGGTCGCACACCGTGGAACACAGCCAAAAGATGCAGTGGTAATGTGGCAAATGAAGTCTGGGATGTTTTCTGTAAACACAACTTTCAGATTTCCGGCTGCATATCAGCCACAGAGGGATGTGGATGATCAGTTTATCCCCAGAGTCCCTTTAGTAATACGAGGAATGATAGCCTGCAAACTATTGTATGTAATTAAAACCTGTTTGATACTGCACAGTTTATTAGTATAACTTTGTCTTTTTCACTAGTTATCTAATACTTAAAGGTCCAGTGTGTAACATCTATTGGCAGCAATGGAATACAATATTCCTAGGTATGTATTATTACCTGAAAATAACAATTGTGTTTTTGTTACCTTAGAATGAGGCCGTTTTTTATCTACAGAGCTGCACTTCACCTTCTGTGGAGGCTGTCATGTTCAACAACCATGATTTTACAGTAATGGAGGACGGACAAAACAAACACTGGCTCTAGATAGGGCTGTGTGCATTTTTTCGCACCCTTCGCAGCCACTGGAGTTTCTCCCTCGCGGTTCAAAAGGGAGGGTGAAATGAGTGAGTTCTCTGCAACTACACCACTGGATGCCACTTAACCCTACACACTGGACGTTTAACACAATATAAAACGTCCTTGTCAATTTCTGTAATGATATTGTAAATTGTGTATCACATACTCCAGTGCAGGAGGAGGAGGAGGAGGAGGAAGAGATTTGATTGTTTTTTTAAGTGTAGACCTGGATGGAGCCTTAGTAAAGATTAGTGAGGGTAATAGCATTTTCTATTTATGCGTCTGCAGTGGGGTGGACCTGCTGTCTCAGTGTAACTAGCTGAGACTGTCTGCATTACTCGGACTATGGTGCAAGATAATGAATTCGCAGGAGATTCTGACAAAGTGCAAGTGATTATAAACAGATCAGATATGGTGTTTTTATTTATAGCACAGTGTATCTGAGCTAAGTCACAGCCACATAACGCTAAAGAGGGTCTATTGGGGAAGGGGGGATTAAAAACCCAACTGGGGTCAGTAATTATTCCTTTTAATCTATTAAAGATATTCTGCAGTCCACATTTTAAACAGACTATCTTTTGATTAGTTGCCTCTCTTTGCTATAACAATGGTGAGACGTGTTGATAACTAATGTGGTCAGTGTGTTATTACTTTTGGCGATTTGGAATTTCACTTTTTTTTTAAGTTTTGATTTGTCACTTCTTGTGGTTGCACAAATTCTTGTTCTCAAGACCAGGATTTTGTCTATTTCCAGTCCAAAAAGTTCTCATGCTAGCCCGTGGATGCAGGAGGTAAACTCCCCCTGCCTTAGTTTTGCGGTCCATACTCGGTATCATATAAGAATCAGTCTTGCTCTTTTGTTTTGACTGCACATATCACAATGTGCAAATGAGGATTGGCATAGCCTCACAACGTCTGCTGACTGCTGTGACCTTCCCTCATATTGTTGTTTTGACTCATATTTCAACCCTTTTTCACCTCAGAAAATAATCAATCCAGTCCACTGACCCTTGTCAGCACGCCACCGGACTTCGAATATGGAACTTGTTCATGCTGGATCTCACAAAATAGGCGTATTAAAATTTTAGGGGAAATGTAAAAGCAAACAATTGTTTCCTACATAGTCAGGTTTCCTGTTGGAAACCAGCAAACTGGGTTTTCAGGTCATTGTATATTCAAAGAATCTTGTTGGTTTATTCAAGTTAGACTAGACTGTGCAAGCGAAAGAGAAAACACACATTTACATTTAGACAGCATTTTTTTTTTCTTTCTACAGTGTGATTTCTATTGACCGGAGACTATGTTAGAGTGAACCTGGGTTTACAACTGCTATAAAAACTATATCTCAACTAAAAATGTTATGAGGCCTCACACTTTGTCTCTTTTTTCTGTCTTGCCTTACTGATTTGGTACCCCCTTATCTTTTTACTTTTTATCTTTTTAGTACTGAAACTGCTAGTCAATCGTCAGAAGTATTTTTATCAATTTGTAATCATGATTGCAACTTCTCAAAGCAGAACCCTGGGGAATTGTGATGGACATTTTTCATCATTTTAACTGACATATTACTCAATAAAGCTGCAAAACACAATCAATTGGTTGTCAACTATTAAATGAATCACCTACTATTTTGATAATTGATTCATTGTTTTGACTATTTTTAAAGAAAATGTCCAAATTCTCAGATTTTAGCTTTTCAAAAAATTAATACTTTCTGGTTTCTTTCGTCTTCGTCTTTCACTATTTTCTGAAATCAATTTATAGAGATTAAAGGATAAATTGATAATGAAAATGATCCTAAATTGCAGGCCTATTACTCAGCAATGAATATTTTAAGTTGCAGCCCTAAAGATAGATATACTGTCTATTCTGTCTCCAGTATGCACAGTCAAAACAACTCTATGGTTAGTCCTACTCTGTACTGAACTTGCAGAGTACAGTGCACTTGTAGCGTAGCACCATCTGTCTGCCTTCGACTAAATTCCTGATAAGACTAAGATAGATAAGATAAGACTAGAATTGGCTTTTCAAGTGCAGATATAGCAGCTGCGGGATTACACCAAATCCTCGAAAATGTCAGTTTCTAAACCAAAATTTATCAAATTGCTCTTAAACCCAGGTGTTGCTTGAACCTGGGCTCATGCGCAGATGAGATATTATTTAGTGTATGACCTGCTGCTGCTGCACACTGCCCTCTTACTGTCCTCCATTTTAGTAAATCTGTCCTGGACTGAGCCAGGGAAGAGATGAAGGCCGGGATTTTGTCCACAGGTAATGGATGATATGTCACTGAGACAGAGAGAGGCTAGCGCGTGCTAAGAGTCGGGCGCAGTGTCTCTCTTCACCCACTAAAGCCGAGTTCTGACTGATAGATTGTAGCAGAGCCAAGGCCCCTCAATCAAACCTGGGGACCCTTCACTGCACAAGACCTTAGGAAAGAGGAGGAGCGTATTCATCTCACGTTTTTAACCTGAAGGCGACTTTATTGGCGCGTCACTGCTGTATAGATCTAAACAACCTTTAGATCATACAATAATGGGAAAAGAAGATAAACATGCTCCTCCGTGTTGCAAAACAAGATTGCCTTCCACAACTTGGGGCTATAGGGCTCGTGCTAAACTATTAAATGCAACAAAGCTCATCTATACATCAGCTCAGCAGCTGCGATTCACAAACGTTCAAAGACAACCTAAAGGCTTTCTATAAATGCTGCTCCTGATAAATTTCTCTTATTCTGTAGATGGGATTTTATGTTTTTTTCACATGACCCAAGGCAGACAAACAATAGATGATACCTAAACACATATTCTGATATCTTTCTTTTCTGAAATTACAGTAGTACTCGAAGTAGTAGACTTAACAGGACTGTTTTAAAAAAAATTAAAAAACGATTTTTGGACTGAAGGTATTTCTTTCCTTTTTTTGTTTCAGGAAACCCCCAGATCTGGGAGCGGCCGCCACAAGAGGTGAGACTCATTTTATTATCCTGACACTGAGAGTTTATCTGCTTCAGCATCACTAGTAGTGTGTCAAGAGAAGGAACAGAGGCCGGGATGAGAAACAGCAGTTTGAGTCATTAATTACAAGAGCAGTTCCCCTCTGAAATGGTCCGAGGGCCTTTTTCTGGTGCGTCACTGTTGATTTCCCCCCCCCCTCCCTCGATGCTGCTCTTTTCATGCCTGTATGGCTAAAGAAAGTGACTGTTGATGACTGTGTTGAACAGTAGTTGACAGGACACCATCTGGACCTTGGACACTTTGTTCAGACCATCACTTCGCTGCCATTGCTGGCAGGGAGTGTTGAAAGTAAATAATTTGCTTTGAAAGGTTTGGAGTCTCAAATGTGTCGCTCACTTCGGTCGAGATTGCTTCGGCATTTGATAAGGGGTTTTCAAACAAGATTGGTGTTTGTACACTTCTGGGTAGATTTTTTTTTTTTTTTTTCACTGTAGAACTTTTGGCAGACAGCAAATAAGTGTGGTCAAAATAAATGTTCTTTCACTTGCCTCCATTATTCTAGAATATTAATTGAATGTCTTTCATTCTATATCTCTGAATTGCTGAGGGACCAAAACTCTTGAGGAAAAAATTGTCCAACTTCAACTCACAATGCGGCCCGTAACACACAATCATTAGCATTACAAGTGTCGAAGTCCTGAGGGAACCTCTGTGTGTATTTATTTTGCGTTATTTGCAACCAAACTGTGAAGTTGTGGCCAACCCCAACAGCCAAGTTCACCAGCTGACATTCAATCTGGCCATGTAATTATGGCCGCTGCTCTCATCAGCTGGCCTGGCTACACTTGGACGCTCTGCAGTTCTGCAACGGATAACCCGCCAGGTGGGCTGGACAACACAAGATGGCTGATAAAGCAACTTTATAGATTTGTGTATTTCTCTAATTCACTCAATTTTTGTCAACACTCACCTGTCTCAGTCACTTTATCTTTTCGCTGGATTCAAGCCATTCCTTTGCACATTTTGTCTCTGCTCGCCACAAAAACTCTTTTTGTGATGGTTTTTTAAAAACTCATGATGAACATGCATTCCATTCAAATATTGTCTGGCTTTTGGGCAGTTTAAGATGTCTGAAAGAACTTAACTAAATAAATAATGTGGCTTATTAGCTCAAATCCGGCCACTTTATTAGTATCACAAATGTATAAATGAAACAGAAATACATGCATACTGTAGCTCCTCTTGTAAAGTTAAGGGAACCTGGGAGATTGGAGTAGGACTGTAGCTTAGTTTTACAATAGACACACTGTACAAAGCTTGAAATTATAATTATATATAATTATAATTTCTCTGGCCTGTCTCATCTCTTCACATCTCACTATTTTCTCTCTATTTCTCCATTTTGCACCATCCAATCAGGTCTTCTTCAAGTCACTTATCCAACACATTGTGTGACAGTAATAATCACATGTGCAAAACACAGTGTGCTTTATATAGTTTTATTATATCAAACAAAGCTTCAGTGCAAAGAATTTGCATCATTGATTTTTAGTAATTGAGTTACTCGAGGAATCACTTCAGTCGTAGATTGGAGCATTCAAAACCAAAACACACCCAAGCCTATTTAGAAAGCTTGAAATCTCAGCTGCTATTGAGATAAAACAGTATTGACATTGATCAGCTACACTTGCAAGCCTTCACCCATAAATTGTGATGTTTTGTGCAAAGGGACAGGGAGACATTACTGATCATATCTTTAAAACGACTCTGAATGGACTTGGTCTTGATGTTTTCTTGATATTTGGGGGAATTGTATCGAGGCGAGGCGGGGTGTTAATCATATGGTTGAGTACTGTGTGTTGTGGTTTCCAGTGTGGTTTTAACTTATTCCACATTGACACTTGGGTTTGTGAGAGACATTGTTATACCTGTGGCTGCTGCTGTTATGCTCTCTTGTCTGTGCTTTTTCCTTCCCACCTGCTGAGGCTCCCAAGAGTGTGTGATTGGCTCAGCCTCTCTCTCCCCCAGACCTCACCCTGCAGGGTGCTAATGGGCCACGGTGTGATATTTAGTATCGAGGCCATGGATGTTTAGGCTTGGCTTCAACACCCGCTGAGCACCCTAGAGTACCCGTGTGTGTTGTTTTTGTGTGTGTGGGTGCAACCAGGGAGATATCTCTCACAACAAGATGGCACACATGGATGTAGACACACAAGGCATGTCATTGTTTTGTGTTTGGCTCTTTTTAGGGAACCACGGTGAGGGGATGCATTCGTTGTTACGCTTTGTAACGCATACGCGTTTTTGCATGTGTGTGTGCTCATGCCGATAAAGAGTCAACGAGAGAGACAAATGAAATGCACTTTATCTTGGCGTAGGCGAGTGCCAAGGAGAGCGTTTCAAGGACTCCCTCTTGATCAAAAGCGATGGCTGCAGCAATGTTTGGCTCTTTGTAAGAATGAGCGACAATAAGCTGTCGGTTCTGTAAATGTCAAGGTACAGAAAAATACAGCCCGCTGCTTGTGTATAAGAAATAGCGCGGTAGCCTGAGTAGAGAAAAGAAGAATGGAAAATAAGTAGAATTTATATTCTTTATCCTGCATAAAGTCATGCTGGCGGATATGAAAATACACATTATGATATATTGATGTCCCCTAATAAACATAAATCAAAGGGACTGCTGAACCAAAGCACCCCCCCAGGACTCCATAGGTTTAACTCAGATTTAACTATATACAACTAAGGAAATCACAAGTTATTATTATCAGTTTTATTCTGTAGAGTAGGTAAAATCTTTTGCAGTCTTCACATATTTCCCACATTCTGCCAAGATCTTAAACAATTTTCCTCTCTCTGACATAACATTAGATAAATCATGAAGCTGTAATGCATTTATGCAGCATAATTATTTCTCTATAACATTAAACATTTATCACCAAATAATCAACAATCAAAGTTGAAAAACCTATTTAGTAATTTTTTTTGTGTGTGATCAAGTTTGATTGACACTGACCAAAAAACCCACCAACTGTCATCATATTCCGATGCACATGTTGCTAAACTGAAAATGACCAAAACTGTTCTAACTTTGGCAGACGATAGTGTTTTCATTTAGGACCAGGATCAGTCATAGTAAGAAGCTTCCATGGCCTTTAAGAAAATGAGAAATGAGACATCCATAAGTGTTTAGAATGGGTTGTCAAGGTTTAGTCTAAAAAAGGGAATTTATAGGATTTACATAAATGTGATAAAGTATCTTGACTTCCCAGGTATTAAAGTCAGTAAATAAGCCAAGAAAGATGGATTAGAGATTCATGTTAACCTATTAATGGTTTGACAATTGAATTTCCAGAATCAGAGCATTCTGGTAGACTAGTCTTTAGGACGAACACCGTATAACCACAGCCCTTACCGGTTCAGGTCTGTATGGAGACTCCTGTTGCATGTCATACCCCTTCCTACCACTGTCATCTTTCCAGTAAAAGCAAAGAAAAAAATTATGTTGTGACAGTTTGTAATCATATTGCCCACTACTGCCTCTCCAATCTCAGAGTTAAAAGTACTTTGTAAACTAGTCTAATAATGGGAACATCATTTTTGGCAGATCCTGAAAGGAGTGCAGATGGTACAAAGGAGTTATATTTGTCCTTTGTCTTGCCAGCAGCTATCCTGTCTGTTTCAGCTGTAGAAATATGCAGACGGACCCCTTCAGACAATTCACTGAAGCCTACAGACTCACCAATAATTTGATTCCCAGGGAGATTTTATGAACCTGGCACAATCTGTTCCTACTGGGGAGTGGGAGTTGTTGTAGTCGGGGGAGGTACAGAGCCAGCAACTCATTCCAAGTTTCCACGTCAATAATTATTGAAATAAGGTCAGTAAAAAAATAAACTGCACATGAATATTCTTTCCCTGCTGCCCCACAATCCGTCTCTAAGCAGCGTGGAAGTGAAGAGGAGATAAGGTTAATGTTCTGCTCGAGCTGCATACAAAAACCTTTAAAACCATTTTTTCTCACCAGCTTATGAACAGTGACGCACAAGTTTGCCACTGCCATTCTTGAGCCTATTTGAAGTTGTAATATGTAAATTGTTTCATAATCAGAATCCTTTTTGCACCAAAGTTGCAAACCCTTGACGGCCTTTTCTCCATTAATGGAATAAAAGGCAGAGGGCTGTTAATAATGCATGTCTAATTGAAAGGGCAAACATGCAGAAGATATTCCCACCTGTTCTTTTGATGATGGATGTGTCATCCCATTGAAGTTTAATAATGTGGGTATGATTCATACCTTCAAACAGCCTCAGTGTGAATACAGTGTTGAACACTTTGAATAGTGGAAATTGCCACAAAATTCAAGGTTTTTGCAAACTTCTTTTTCATGTGATGAATTTCAAGTGTTCAAGTTGTATTGTAGTTATGTTTTTGTGTGTTTTCTTTAAAAAGCTCTGCAGGGCCAGGATCTGAAGAAGAGGTGGGTGGAGGGAACAGCAGACAACGGCACAACCGTCACGGCAGAGATGGAGGAGC
This sequence comes from Morone saxatilis, assembly GCF_004916995.1. Classification (NCBI taxonomy): domain Eukaryota; kingdom Metazoa; phylum Chordata; class Actinopteri; family Moronidae; genus Morone; species Morone saxatilis. The sequence goes on along the minus strand of NW_023339652.1, from coordinate 4,566,814 downwards.
TGCAGCACCAGGAAGTTTGGAGAAAAGGATGGAGGAGCTGGAGAAGGTACATTTTCTGACCCTGTCATTCACATTACTGCTTGGTCACAGTCACTACTAGTACTAAATAATACTCCACCAATCCAAAATTAAAAGATATGCCTACCAGTACCTCTCATTTTTAACACCAAAACAAATGGAAATGGAAAAACAAGAAGTTGTGGCTGCACAGGCAAATGCATAATGAGCCTTCATGCTAAGTTACACTAATTACCTGCTGGCTTATGCCTCCATAGTTACTGCACAGACAGGAGAATAGTATCGATCTTCTCATCCAGCTCCTGGCGAGACAGTAAATACATTTATTTCCCAAAATGTCAAACTCACTCTAATGGTTCACCTATCATTATATAACTTGGATGAGTTTGTCTACTCTGAATTTATTTCATAAAGGTTAGTTTCAGCCCAAACAGATACGTTGGTTACATTTCTTTTGGCTCATGGAAAGGAGAGTAAATGTGGACATCTGCCCTGAGACTGGGCTGTTTCCTATCAGGGTCCAGATGAGTCAGAATACACAAGTTGGCAGGTTTTAACGCCTCCCCGCTGTGAGAAGGTCAGCGCCTGTTGTTCTTGAGAGTGCAACTACTTATGGAGTGAGACTTGAAAGTCCCTCTGTATCAAACAGCCTTGATATTTAATGAAACATCTTGCCAGTTGTGTCACTCTTGCCAATGGAGTTACTCTTCCTGCTGCTTTTTTAAATCAGATATGTAGACACAGTGGAATAAAAACCAAATAATGTTAACTTTTAGATTCTTTTCAGTTTTTATTTGTTACTCATCCTCTCTGCTCTCACTTGTTCTTTTTCGCTTGTTTGCTTTTTAGATTAAACTCCTATCCATAGTTTCAACCAGGTGGCAAATAAGCAAATAGTTATTTATTGAGCCGGTGGGGAAAGACATGAAGACATCACAACTTGAAAAAGTTTTAAAAAAACAATCAAAAATAAATTGGTTATAAGTTCTCCCCAACATTTTTTCAATAATATTTTCTGTGAACTTTTTTTCCTGACACTTAAGGCTAGAAGTCTACATGCTTCCAGAAATTTAACTCTGATTTTCTTTTTTTATGTACTTCTTATTTTAATAATAATAAATATTTCAACACATTTAATACAAAAAGATACCTATCTTCTTATACCTCTTATAGAATGGAAACTCCTCCTCATGTCTGTAAAACCCCCCAATACTGAGGACATGACCACAGTGCACTGACCTGACTGAACCCAAAACATACATGATTTCTTCTTCTAATGTGCTATTCTGTGACATTAACCCATCCTAGGCTGAGTTTCAGTGGGTTTTCCTTCCTCTACTTCCCTGGGTGTAGCCATAGCAAAATTGACCCCAAACACCATGGAAATGTAAAATCACATAGGAAACGTCGGCTTTATGATTGACATCTGCTATCACTACCAAATCCTAGCAACTTTTCAATTCTTTCTGAGTTTTTTAAGGATCCATCCAAAAGTCTTTTGGCCAACTAAAAGCCTCTATCAGCGGCACTTTGTTTAGATGAATTTCCACTTTGAGTCCTTTGAGCGGCTGCCCGAGTTCTGATTTTTTGGCTGGAAACTGCGGCTCAGCACTGGCAGAAATTCTCCTCGGTGTTGTTGAAGAGATGACCTTTTACAGTGCAGATATGTCTTTTCCTCCTACACCGTTCCTATCAGACACTCAACCCCTCACTGCTGCCACTGTAGAAAGTCAACTCGAAATCAAATGTCACTTGGGTGGCTTTCAAAGAAAGGTTTTTAGAGTAAGTACTGCTGCGACCTCAGTGACTTACGTACAAACAATATAAAAAATATCCAGTTTCACACACTTATTTTTGTGCACATTGTTTCTTTCACTTTCATACAGGGGGAAATGTGTATGATGGAGTTTGCTCATATGAGATTGCTGGCAGGTAAAACACAAACCAGAGATAGAAGTACAGAGATAGTATAGTATGTTTGATCATCATAAATACAGTATGTACCTCCAAAGCCAAGAAGTATATAACCTCAACCCAGGTTGTGAGGAGAGTCACGGACCCAGGTCAGATGACACTTGTTGACCCATTCAGAGCAAAACCACTAATGTACATTTAGCATGCATTACTGTATTGGTGTGAAAGCAGTGTAAGAGATGTTTGTTCAGGTGTCTTTGAGATGAGATTCTACAAGACTTTAAAGCTGCAGTTATCTATTGTACCTTTAAAAACAAGGATGAATAGAGTTTAATTGGTGAGCATAATGTCGGCTACTTTACTCTGTGCCTTCTACTGTACCTGCCCAATTGGTTTCTATGGAAACAATTCATGCTTATCTGCAGCAGAAAGAAACTGGAAAGTGGACATTGTTGTCTGATCTTCATTTCCATCATAAACACAGACATGTGTTAACATTTGTGCATGTTAAAACTTGCATGTTAATAGAGTACAGTCTCTCTCAATAAAGAACACTTCATTTATTTCCCTGTGGTTGTTGGAGGAGGCGGACAGGAACACACTGGCTTTAAATCAAGGACAATTTGAAAGAAACACAAAAGCACTATGAATTAAAAAGGAACCATTAAGGCATTGTTCACTGACAGTCTGTTGTGTCGATTATTACAGACTGCATATTTGGAAGAATTTGTTTAATTTGTTGAAGATTCATCTGTCAACTCACAAAAAGTCAGTCCTGTTTATTAACTAACAACTTTTCAAACCAGATGTTTTTTGGAAGTAAAATGTGCTTTCAATAACGTAGTCTCATGTAAGCTGTAGCTTAACGTGGAAACAGATTACTAAAACAGGCCTGAATGTTCTCAAATGTTGAATACAGCTGTTTGCAGTTGGGTTTGGCAACACCCAAGGCTTTCTAATGCTGGCCAGTAGTAAAGATAGATTCAAATAGATTTCACCTGAAGAATAACAGCTGCATTGTTGCATATGTTTTTCAGACATTCAACCATTTGCAACACATCAATCTGATATCTATCTGCTGGTCCTCTGGGTCCAGTTCCTGGTGGTAGCAGGTTGAGCAAAGTAGCACAGTCGATATAGTTACTTCTTGTAGCTCTTCCTGGTTGAATGTACGTCCATAATCAGGCATTCAAAAGGACTCCTAATCAGATGGCCCAGCCACCTCAATTGGGTCCTCTTAATATGATGGAGCTAATATTTGCTTGACACTCCTTTCCAACTTTGGAATTATAATCTGCTGATTGTAGTTTTGCAAAACCTTTTTCTAATTCTTTTTCATTCTTCACACACCTACTTCAGTCACTTTTTATGTGTACAACAGAGTGTAACAGAGAGATTCTGATTCATAATAGGGTTGAGGCAATATTTTAACATTTCCTCACCGGCCACCATCAGCTAAGTCACTTTTAAGTCACTTTATTTAAACTCAACAGAAAAAAAGGTCTAACTGAGTTGATGCAAATCACCTTGTTACTATATCCACTGTCATTAAACTGATCTAAATAAACTCTAAATTCACGGAGTTAGAATATTCTGCCTCTGCAGCTGTTTTTCCTCTCACTCGTTCTTCCACTCAGTGTGTACTCTGCCACTGAACGACTGTCGCTGAGCAGTTGCTCTTGTTCTTCAGAGGCAGACCATTAAATGGTCGGATGCAAAATAAAATGGTAAAAATCAAATGGTAGAAAATGGACTCAGCCAATCATCTGTATATTTTTCTACGGGTGAAGCCCAACTGCGATGAAAACGGCTTTTTATCTGCGATCTCATACTTTTAATTGCTACGCAGAGCTTATGACCATAAGTGAGGGCTAGAACAAAGATCAACAGGTAAACTGAGAGCCTCGACTTCAGGCTCCGCTTCCTCTTTGCCACATTACCTGATACAATGCCCACCTTACTGCAGAGGACAAGACCTGAGATACTTGAACTCCTTTACTGAGGAAACGGCCATCTCAACCCCAACCCCCAATGCATTGAACCTCATTAAAAGTTAATTTTGAGTTTTTCCTTTCAGACAGCAATGCTCCTGAACTGCTGTTTTAGATCTGACAATAACAATTTCTCATAAAGATTGTTTTTAGTTTTTAGTAACCGAATATCACGCAAAGTATCTATCATTCATGTAATTATGTTGCTAATTTGTGTGTTTTCAGGAGCTGGCCAGAGAGCGTCAGGAGAACGTCAGGTTGCTGAAGGCCCACCAGGACAAAGACGACCTCATCGGGAAGCTGAAGGAGGAAATTGACTTGCTGAACAGAGTGAGTCCAGCCCACGTAATTTTCTGCTCTGATGTCTGATATTTTGAGCGCTCCTTTGTGTTCTCATGTGTGGGTGGCTTGTGTAGGTGTAAATCATCATCTGGCATTTTGGTGGAGTTGTGTATAATAGCTGTGTGTTTTTCTACAATGATGTTTTGCAGTCCATTAGCATTTGGACACCAACAAACCTTTATTTTCAGGTTTACACACATATATTTGCTCAGAGGCATTGTAAGTGCAGTCTGCAATAGCTATACAAAAACTCACCAGTAGTTTGAAGTTACTGGTCAGTGTGGCAGATGACAATAATGTTATTGATTTATCCACCAAAAACGAATTTACTGCCTGGTGGATACAAATTTCAGGCATGATTGTATGTCTCAAGCAGATTTATAAAGACCTTCTTTTGCTTTTTGTGAGTTTAAATTTGAGGGTACTTTCAGCCATATTGGGCAAACACTGTTGCAGTCCTTCATAGAGAGTCTGGGCAGATAGTTTAGTTGAATAAATCAAAAAGAAGGTCAATAAGTCAGAAATTGTGCTGTGACAGCTGAAAACACCACAAATCCAAAATCACCCAGTCCATTCTCTTTTTCTATGTCAGTGTACTTCAGTGAGGTGAGATTTCTCACTCTACTTTCTTTTGACTTACACTCAGGCATTTTGTTGATTGAGTCCAGCATTCAAAGTTCAAAAACCCTCCAGTTAAAACTTTCAAAGGGAATTTTAACGTCATACTTACTGTGCAATTTCACATTCAGTGAAGTAGAGCCAGAGGCCAAACTAAATGATCACCAAATTACAACCTCGCCATCTTCAGCCAATCAGTCTGATATTTTCAATGTACTTCTGGTGTAAGAAAAAGATTACAATCAGCAACCATTTCAAAGGAGTGGCTTTATTTCACAGCTGGAAATGAATGAAAAGGTCTTACATGTTCACCGCACACTGCACAATTGAGTTTGTTGATAACAGATCTTTATTATTGAATTAATCCACAATTAGTAGTTTCACGTTATTCAAAAGCTCATACTCCAATGTTTCCACTGTTCCCAGGCTTCCATAGTTGCATAGGTTTACAAGCACAGGTTTGTTAAGGAACGGTGACTTGCGGTTGGACTGGTGAAGCAAGCAGTGGCCTCCCACTAAAGTGATGTATTTACAATGTTCAAACGCCTATCAATGGCGTCATATCCCCTTTTTGCATGCATTGTGGTTGTCTGTCAGAAGCTACCATAAATTGATTTTTTACCGAAGACACATTTTTACAATACACTTTTTAGATCGTGGTCGTTTTTTTTTAACATATTTTAACTGGATGAAGGATTTTCATCATCAGACATCTGGAGTTATCAGAGAAACAAGTGGACCTAACGTTAGCTGCTGGACCTCCAGCATCAGAGAAACTGCTTTATTCATTGTTTTTACCGGTTTCATTCACCAAACCTTCCGTTTGTTTTGGAGAGGAGGAGACCTCTGCAGTTAATTCAACTCCCGATAGCAACCTCCTGAACTAAAGGAATCCAAACCGGACTGTAGTGACCACAATGATGGTGAAGACAACTCCCATGATCCTGTGCTGCTCCACAATGTCAATCAAACTTTCTTTTGTTATTGTTTTAATATGAGACCTCCTAAATTAAACACTGTACGTTAAATGTATGATGTGTGATGTCATCCATGTGATCCATCCACTTCCTCACCGTGTGGACTTCTTCCGCTCTTCGTCACCTGAATTCCTCGTTTTCGTAATTACTACATTTGCTGGAGGCCTCTGTCACTTAAACAGATGTCGACTGAGGCATTCATCTTTTAAGAACAGTCTCAAATGATCTACATACTAAGAAGAGGGCCCTGGTGAGACTGAATTGAGGCACTTCTTAAAAGTCTCTGTGAGGAAGAGAACTACAAGCACTCCCTCAGGAAAATCAGTTAAGACGTGAAAATGCTTAGACGAGTGATGACAAGCCTTCTTATTTTATTATTATTGTCAGAGTTGCGTTTGAGAGATCTTGAGAACACTGACGTGAACCCACTGACACGGGGGGGTCGTGTGTTTTTAAAATTGGTTTGCTCCCACAGGTAGGGGTCCTGTTTCCTCCTCACACTGTGGTCTGGGTTCACAGGTCAGGCGATACTTATGTAAGCTGAGTATTCTTTATATTCAGCAGCCGGACTGAAACCTCCCCCGAACCCTCTGAACCCTCATCTCCCTCTCTCACCCCAGACTGTCAACAATCCCTCCTCAACTCACAGCCTTTACCCGTGTTTTCTGGGTCACGAGGCTGGTGGTAAAATACATCTCATCTCTGTATTTTGGCATCCTTGAAGGGGAACTTAGCGGGGGGGGATAGATCTGAAAGACTTTCATGTTTCAGAGAAAAGAGATCTTAGCTCTTCCCTGTGGAGCCAATCAAATCTAAACAAGAGCTCGAGCTCTGCCAACAAATACAGCAGTTAGCGATGTGTACGTTTTCAGCAACTGGTCGAATAAGTGTTGCTTGGTTATTATCTTGACACTATTATGACACACGCACCGCCCATATACAAACACTACGAGTGCAATATTGCAGGAGGCATCAAGTTGATAACATCACATGGACAGGAAGATGGTCATAAGAGAAGGCCTTTATGTAAGAACGGTCGACGCAGTGATAGCCATCAGAAATGTCCATGAGAGAGGCTCCCGCAAGGCCTGATGGGAAAGCAGGAGATAACGGCTGATCCAGTCTGCCGTCTCTGCAGAGATTGAACCCTCAGTCACTGCAGACGTTTATTTGAGGGAGAAAAAAAAGATAAAACTCAACTGCTGAACCTAAATCTCCCTCTTGATATTCTTTGAAGAGAAATCTGGTCTTGTGGAGAGCTCAGATCCCTGTAATCACATGCATCTGTGTGATGAGAGCTGATGAGAACTCCCATATAATGATAAAGCAAGTTGTAGATTTTGCATTTTTCAAAGGTCAGACCTTTTTTGGCCACTTCTGGGCAGCGGAAACAAGTTGTGAACACAACAACGACATATAATGATGGGGTGAACTTTGTTGTGCTTGTTTACACATCCAGCACATACAGAGCAACTTTATTATTCATTTGTAGTCATGTTTCTGGGCACCTGGCTACAAATATAATATAATATAATATAATAATTACTCTCCTTTTAACTCTGTTTTAGTCTCTACCAACTCCTGAGAAAAATATCCTGCTCTCTAGCTGCTAAATGCTCTGCTATGTTCACCAGCTAGTCTCTAACTTTTAAGCTTTTTTACTGAAAACAGTGGGTGAGAGCGGCGATAGTGAACCAAAACAGTAAAGCTGCAACCCGGGCAGCTAAACAATGAGCTGAAACTCTCCTCAAATCTCCATAAAGCTAAAGGGAAGCTATGTATTCGGGGGGATTTTTCTCTTTAGATTCATTATTACAAGCGAACCCGTTCACACTGTCACATTGTTTTCACATTACAATAAAAATACAATACAATACAATACAATAAAAAAAATCGTCGTGTCCACTTCCTCCGCGCAAAAAGCGAGCGTGCCTGATCCGAAACTAGTCTTTTTATCCGTCTTCTCCAGCAGCAGAGTCAGCATGCGATGCAGAAACCCGCAACCTCTTCGGTTTGACTTTTTAAATTCCTCCAAGTGCAGTTCGGCTCATTCTCAGCAGACATGCGATCATGACCGGTGATGGAAGAAAATGAAAATGAGAAGTGTCACTTTGATGAGACAGCGCTGTGGAAACTGAGAGCCTCTCTCATTTGCAACTAATTGAAGCTGTTAATGTCTAATTTGTTGCTATCAAGGCAGCCTGGCTGAAGGGGGAAACCTGGCAGCGAGTAATGCTCACTTTAACTCTCAGACTAACACTCCAACCTGACTGTGCCCTCAAAGGTATAGAGGCAGGGTTGTGAATATTCATGAGTCTAAATCTGTCCAGAAAGTTGCTAACCCCAAAGCCGTCTGTTTTGCCCTTTTTTTTTTTTTGCTGCAGGACCTGGATGACATTGAAGATGAGAACGAGCAGCTCAAACAGGAGAACAAGACTCTGCTGAAAGTGGTGGGTCAGCTGACGAGGTAGAACCACCGTCGACGAACAACCCAGCGCCCCCGCTTCTCCTCCCCCACGCCGATGATTGGAGCGCCTCACTTCTCTCCTTTCTCCTGACCTCCCGCCCTGGGTCAAGTCCAGCAGCATGGCCTTTTCTCTGTTTGATTCTGTCTGTTAGAGGTGAAACTGTAAAGTAGTCGTCCTCGGCCTCTCAGCCTCAAATACAAAATACACCCCCCCCCCTCGAGGAGGATTTATCTCGTTTGTTTTGAAAGCCAAGCGAACTAGGGGCTACCGTTCTCCTGTCCTGACAATCTCATGGGGATTGTCTGTCATCGTATACATATTTAATGTAAATGTATTGTATATAGGCCATTTAGATTGTTCATGTTTTTGATTATTTTTTTTTTTTCTTTTTTGATAAGGTCTTAAAAAGCAAAAGTGAAATGAATGTATGTGCTGCACAAAACAAAGCGCGCACAAAATCTTTTAAAATCTTGTTTAGAGGTTAAAATAAGTCTCTAGTCAGCGCACACAGCAGCCACCCAGGTAAATTTAAAAAAAAGATCTCCAGTGTTGCAGTGTTTGAATTGAGTCTGATTGCGGTTTCATCAGTGAACGTGTGTGACGATGGAGCTTCTGCTGAGGAACTCTTGGACCAAATTCAACATAATTACTGCTACAGTACCATCAGCCAAAGTAGGCATCGTGCCTTGCAATGCGTGTGAGATTTTTTTTCTTTTTTTGTCAATTCTTAAAAAAATAGTTCAAGCCTGGTGCTTTATTAATGAACATTCGTGTCAGATTAACTTTCCTCCAATAATTTCTTGATACATTTGAATCCTAATAGGGCATCTACAAACGTTAATAAAGAAAATTCTGTTCTTATAATATTTCCAATTAAAATGATGTCACAAGCAATACTTTATACCAATTTTATGCTTTACGCATTTCAAAATTAACATCTGAGTATTATACTTGTCCTTGATGAAATGTTTCAGGGTCCAACCCTTGTCTAGTATATATGTGGGTTCTTTTTTAAAAAGCATTTTGCTCTCTGTAATTTGTTTACAAGTTATGTCTTTGCAATATTTGATAGACGTTTAGCTGCTCTGGTTATGGCATCTAAGATGTGTGGAGTGAGCTACAGTGCATTTTTTTTGTATGACAACCAAATGAACCGAAGGAACATACTATTTGAAATGCATCTCTTTTGTTTACTCAAGGGAACAGGGCTTGGCTGGTAGTGGCATTTTACTTTTCTGTATTTAGATCATTTTATTCCACTGGGGAGCTGCTCAGTGAGTGTCGCAATTAATCTATAGGTTTTAGCCCATCAATAGATAAACCTGCTTCCACATACATTCGCGTATTTTGGGGTAAAGATCATCCCCTTGCAGACAGACATCACAGACCCATCTCTCTTCCCATTACATTATGCATGTACAGAAGATTAAGACATTTAATAAAAGTTTGATTATCTCTCTCCTCAGTCGACTCGCTTGTGTTCATTAAGACTAATTTGATGTGATGATACCATGCCACTGAGTCAGTAATGTAATGTGACGGTGGCAGGGGGTTCAGTTCCTCCGCCTAGCTCTCAACACACACACACACACACATTCATGATTCAACATGCCAATCACCGACCTGACTGCATGAAAAGCCACAATCCTGGGACATAAAACCTCCATCCACCCCACAGAACCTCTATTACACTATTGAAAGAGCATTAATTCCCTCACCTAGTGATAGAGTGGGTAGGGAAGCATCTATATAGGAAGTATATCAGCACTAATGTCAACTAAATTTCCAGATAATGGCTTCTTGCAGATGATCGAAAGTGCTGGAGGGCTCTCTCCATAATCCCTATTAGCATTTTTATGAAAAATTGTAGGGTCTGTCATTTGGAATTCTCACAGAGGGTAAAGACAATTCATATCTGCCTCTAGTTTCTCTCTCACCAGCAACATCACACCTCGAGTGAAGTTACACCATCAGAATCCTTTGTGTTTTGATCCACTCGGTGGATTACAGGTTTCACTGCATGTGAACGTAGTTTATCAGTTAAAGTCTTTGTAAAGAGTTGTTCTCTTTTGTTCGAAGCTTTGCAGGAACATGTGATTATGTCTGTGACCTTTCGAGATGAGTGACAGTCCATGTTGTCATCCTTGTTGTATAGAGGGAAAAAAAGCCTCACTAGATGTTGTTATGTGGTATCATTTAAACAGACATAGTGTAGGTTAATACCCTAAAGGAGAAATATGTACTGTGTATAGAGGACTGACAGAATGTTATGTTGTATGCAAAGTGTTTTTGTGACCTGGAGCAGTGGGATTTACATTATACATGACAGAATATTTAAAGATGACTACTTTGAGTCCAGCAGAAATAAATTAATAATTTATAGCTTTCGAAGAGCATTTATACCTTATATTATAGTATAGTGGGGAATGAAAAAAGCTTTATTCTGCATAAATATTTAATCTTTATAGGGGAAATAGAGACAGTGTTCTGATACAGGTATTTTAGTTTTTAGTTCAGTTCAATGAGTTTGTAAGCAGTTGTTTATCTCCAAAATAATGTCCTTGCTCCATTTAAATACAACAAAAACTAAAACTAAAAATGACTAACTCAATAGATAAAAATATAGAAATAGAAATGATTAAATACTTTTACTTCTTCTCTGTGTTTAGGGTGGATGTTGGGGGGGTCCTCAGTATTCCTAAAATCCTGGTAATGGCCCTGAATGTTAGATAAGTTTGCAGTTTCCAAGAAGCACATCTGGGCTCCTGATCAGTGTCATATCCTGAGAGGGTGTGTGATGATATCACTTTATGATGTGGTACAACCCTAACCACCACTAAGTGGCAAAACAAACCTTCTATGCCTGTGATGGATTGGGGGGGAGAGAGAGAGTTGATGTAAAACAAACAAAGTAATGCTTTTAAAAGGTAAAAGCCAACAAATGCAAATTCATCTATTTGACGTACCGGCCAGTCAGCAGCCTATGGACATTGAAATGTGGCCTGAAAAAAAGGTTTCTTGACACATTTATATACCTCTTTTGATAGCAGGGAAGTGCACTCAACAGTTGAAAGGTAATCAAGATGGAGTCAAGATTTTACTGACAAATGTAACATACAAACATGCAGATTTCATCATTGGTCTTGCCAAAGTGCAGTCCTATATTTGCTTATTTTGTCTTAAGCCTTTGGCAGTGCTAACGTATCACTGTGTTGTTTCTAAATACATTTGTGATTTTTATTGCACTACAGGGTTTACTGTACAGTTTAAGCCATGTTTTACTAACTTCCATGTAATTGCACCCTCCAAATGCTTAATATGTGTGTGTTAGCCATTCAGAGAAATGAACCAAGGCTACTTCTAGGTATTATATTATCTAGGGAGCTTAAACTGGATGACATTTTGTTTTAGATCAGTTTCTTCTCACATTTAGTTTCCAATCAAAAGTGCTCTATCGTAGCTTGAAGTGATGATCGTGTGTCCAATCTGGTTTGTATGTACAGCAACGAATAGACAGATCTGCCTCCACAAAGCATTAGATCCTGAGAGGCTGATAGTCGGGACAGATATGAGAAGAAGGCCTTATCTCGTCCTTGTAGAAACCCAGCCATATTTCATTATCTGTTGGTTTCATGCTCTTGGTTCTTGGGCCAATCTCCTCAATCTCCAGGGTCCATGGTGCAGGGAAGCACTCATCCACGCGGAGGATGGAAGGGGTCAGGATGCCAGAAAGAGCGAGAATGGATGGATGGTACGATACCGGACATATTTGTGCTATTTCCTCTGCTATTCCTTCTGCTCTACTTTATCACAGCAGCTTATTTTCTCAACCACTAGCCTGAAAATGACTTGTAGCTACCCATGCACCTTTTTAAAGCCCATTATCTCCAAACTATGTGATATCCGAGGTGACACTTTGTAGCCAGTATTCAAAGTGTCCTTGGTGATAGGAAATGATTGTGTTCAGACCTTCTATCCTAATGTCACACTGTACTTCCAGATGAAGCAACAATCTTTCACTGTCTCTTTCAAGTTGTAGAGTAAGATTTCTCTGTGGTGCCACCATGAAAGTGCTTTCTGAAGTCGCACCGCTAAACCAGCCACTCTCTGCAGACAAACAGCACCGTGTTGGAGCTGGGTCCGCAATAACAAGGCTTCAGACGCCTCGCACGCACTTCCCTTAACACCTGGACCACATGTGGAGCTGCCCTTTGTTGAAATGCCCCGTAAAAGTCAATGGGATTCTAATAGAGTTCACAAATGGCGAGGAATCAACTAATGGCAGTCCAAAAGCATGACATTTACCGAATGGTATAATTTAACTTGTTTGGCTCAGAGTAATGGAAAAGTTTTGGATGTGTTGTTTTTTTCTTAAGCTTCACATCATGACAGCTGTTAGAGGAAATATTGACGTAGAGGAAACTTTTTTGTTTTTGTTTTATAAAGATGCACCAAGAAGCAGCTGTATAATGAAACAGCTTGTCAAAAAATACCTCCTTAAAATTACCATACATCTAAATAAATGACAACAATAATGCAAATGAATGCAAAACAATAATGCAATGCTGATCGTGTTAATTATTAACCAGAAATGAATAGATTTGAACACTTCCATCCACTTTCAACACATTTAAAGGACATTTTATTACATTCTGACAAGCGATTATTACTTTATCTGGCAGCTATTCCATTATCAGCTGCTAAAAAGCATATCCGAACACTTTCTACCCATTCCATCTGGCCCATTTTATCACTGCAGCTGTCACCTAAATCACTCTCTCACTAAAATGACTTATGTCTACCCCCTCCACCCCTTATAACCCATTATCCTAAAAAAAGAGATCTATTTGAGATGGTAGTACAAACCCATATTCTGCTCTGTCCTTTGGCCTGTTGGCTTGCATCTCCATTGGTCTGGCTTCTATAACTTTGTTTCATCTTCTGACCTTAAGCTTTGGACCCAGCTCTGTCCATTTTGTCCAGTAGATCTCTGCCCAGTTGGCTTAAATTATAATTATAGTTCTTGGTGATAATGTTTTGTTGTTTTCTTTAGTATATCTATATAAAAACAGTTGTGGAGTACAAAATAGAAGAATGGTTTTTCTCACATCGAGAAATGTAATCTGCCGCTGTAACACATTCTGAAAGCCATAAAGATAGAAACACACTTTGATTTGAACTTCAATATTCATGAGGAAGCTCCGCAGGCTGGAGAATAAACACAAAGCACTTCCAGCTGACAGAGTATGCAGGGGGCCTTGACTTTTCTCTGCATTCGGAATTAACTAACATCAACATTTTCTCCTCTAATTTCACCTGAATGTCTGTCTTTCCCTGCAATAATAATATGTTTCTATTCTGGGGGAATATTTGCTTTGTGTGGAATATCTGATGCTAGTTGGTATGTGTTATCCATGGGCTGTACGCTGGACCACAACTAATAGTCATGGCCAGATGAAGCCCTTGGGCAAAGTTGTGGGCCTCAATTAATTAACAAGTTTATTTAAGAAATGTTATCCAGGAGAGGAGAGGAGTTAACCGCGGAGGTTTTGACACCAGCCTTAAGGCCCTTCAGTTCAGTCATATTCACACACATCTGCAATGAATCATAAACCAACAGTGAATCTGTGGCCTTCAGTTGCCTGGTTAGTAATCTAGCCCTGGTCATAAACCTGTAAACTGTAAACCTTTTCACGTTTACTATTACATTTACTTTCTAAATGTTCTTTTACACATATTTTCATATACAGTACTCTTTTTTTAAATAGTAATGCATCCAAAAATTAGGCAGAAGGATATCTAAAGTTACTTCCTACACCAAGTCTCCTTAATTCAGAGGATCAACGCAATAAACATAGTGTGCATGTGATTTTATTTGTATTCAATATGATTTGGCCACCCTATATATTACAAGATATGTACAATATTATAATTAAATTAAATACTAATAAAATATACCTAATACTTTGATTAAGCCTTAGTTATATCTCCAAAATGTGTGACTAAAGCACATCAGGTTGTTGTGAGGGTTTATCTCGTGAAAAAAGAAAAATAAGAATTTAATGAAATCTTAATTAAAGAGGTAAAAATCCAATCTAATCAAAGTGTTGTTTACATGTTGTACTAGCTTGTCATTTGAAAGTCAGTTCATTTCAAGAAGGAAAAAGTCAATTAACATTTATGTGTTGAAGTAATTAACAAATAGTAAAAAATAAATGCCTGGTGTTTGGCAAAATGATACATTCACTTCATTAATCATAACACATGAATTGAATTATTCTTGGTTTCATTGGAGAGTTTTGTGTCCTAGAATGTGCAGAATACCATTCTAAAGGAAAAAAAATACTTATTTTATTTGACCTTTGTAGAAAATGTGACCTTACAAAATAATGAAATATTGATATTGGTAGTGGCTTTTGAATGTGGGTGGTACGCAGTCCATGAACCCTGTGCCCAACTTACATTAGGTACCCCACCCACACACACCCATCTTCAATCTCTCGTCTCTGAGGGAAATAAAATGCTGCATATACACCATCCTCACCTTCAGACCGCGTCTTGTGGAGGCAAACAACAGAAATCTACATGCACAGCCATCAGTGGGATTAGCATGGGATTCACATGGACGTTCCATTTGGAATAAGCACGGTAAACCAACCACAGCAGCACAATAGACCTGTTCAATTTGTTGTGCACACATACTCCCTTACACACACACACACACACACACACACACACACACACACCATATGGAAAGAGGTAAGCCCCCTCACAGCAGAGGCAGAGGATGACAGACTTGAGTGGCTCGTTTTTCCGTTGGGAATTAAGTCATCTGTTTCCAAAGATCTCTTCCTGGCCACCAGGGGGTTGCCATGGCAACGTGATACGACGTGTGTATCCCAATCAATCTTTTCAAAAATTGTGTCTGGTTGTCCAATTGCATCACATCTGAGAGATATGCTTTGTGAGGAAGCATCCCCCCCTCCCCCCCAACTCCATCACACACAAACACACGCCTTCTCCTCTTCCTCAAAACACACACACACACACACTTACAGATACAGAATGCACATAAAACCATCACATTGTGTATAAAATGCCGAAGTATTGACTGCCAGATAGATGACTAACACTTACTATAAATGTGATGACAAAGTGCTGCTCTACATTTGCCACCCACAGGCTCTTAATGGCTGCTAGTCTATGCTTCATCTTTTAAATGCATCATTTATTTGAACCGAGCGAAGATAACAAGCATTTGTGCTCCGGAGAACTAACTCAGCCAGCGAGTCATCCTGAAGAAGCTGGAAAGAGCCCCCCAACCACCACCACCACCACCACCACCACCACCACCACCACCAATCCTTCACTTCCAGTTCTCCCCCAGTGGGTGGCAGTGTTCCCAGCCAGGAACCCATCAGTGTGATACCGAGAAGTAGCCTATTATGGCTCTGATGTGTGTTTTTTTTTTTAACAGGCTTATGTGCTCAGTGATCCTTGGTGACTGGCTCTCCTGGTTGAACACCTTCATAATATATTAGGCAGGCAGAGGTTAGTATGGGTACCCAGTGCCAAATCCTCCTGAAGTGTAGAGTGGTATTTCATATTCCACCTGTGGTTTGTTGTGAGTCAGTGGAGCTTCTTCTCAGTCTGATGCACTTCCTGTGTAACATTTTTAATTACTGTCACATAACAGCCTGCATCCTCGTGCTACTGTATGTAAACACTGATAGATTCATGGTGGAACACAGCCTCCTTTTGATCTTGCATGTGCTCTTATCATAATCTCATTTATGATGGCTCTTGTTCATGATAGATTTGTTACTGACTCCTGTAATCAGGTTGTACAAGCTGAAAAATGCTCTTCATTCGGCTCATGTTGCTATTTCCATCATTTTTTTCACATTTGCTCATCCATTTTAATAAGCCCCAAACCTCTAGAGAGGGAGCATGCGAATTTGAATGTTGTTGATGACTCACAAACTCCATGCCAAGCAGAATAGGAGGCGGCTCTGGGGAGCATCAACAGCCTCTGAAGGTCACTCTACGCGGTTACCATGACAGCGCCGGCCTCCCTTGGAGAAGTTGTTGCTGTTGTGTTTCATGTTGTTGCGTAGCGTGATTTAAGAGGGGACCTGCCTTGGGATGCGTGCGAAAGCAACAACTCAAGCTCGGCACGTACGCACACACAAACATGTGCATCCCACCCCCACCCCTCCCATCCTCCTCCTGCTCTTCCTCCTCATCAGCACTACCAAGTCAGCAGGGGAGAGGCAGAGGTGCATGTTCAGCCCTGAGCGGAGTCTCATTCTGAGCTCTCCCCCGGGAAAGGGCGCACAAACACACACAAGCATCTTCGGGCGTGCTGTCGGAGAATCAAAAATAATCTTCCTGGTGAATCCTGGGTGTGTAGAAGCCAGAGTGGCCGGAGTCTCACCTCTCTCTGCCATTCTGCAATATGTAAACAGAGTGTGAGTAGACTCTTTGCAGATGGATTAGACAGACACATACACTAATCATCCATCTGTCATCTGCACTTACTCCGAAAAATGCCCGTCAACCACTAAAATATAGCCGTCTCCGTCCTCTTTGTCCTTCCATTCATCTGTCAGACACCCACAGCTACCTGCCCTATCTGTGGAATACATGCATTGCCACATGACTCACAGGTGGTTACTAGCTGAGTAGGAGGAGTGCAGGGTTCATCCATAAATGCATGATCATTCCCATGGCAGCTCAGTGGGGAGCTGACTTCATAGGAAGTCCTAACAAGGCAATTATCCCTGTAATGTTTAATTTGACTCCAGCATAAGGTGCTCTGTCCTGGAGGGTTTAGACCTTGAATTCCTGGAAACCTCCCCTCAAGGATTGTTGCTCAGGTAAAGTGACCGAGATTAATGTTTACATTCAAAGGGCCACATGGGTGGTTTTGGATTTTTTTTGGCCAATTAACTGCAAATTGCATGTATTTTACATACTGCCGAGCATAAATGCCGGTCTCCCTATGCTATAAAAATCAACAGGCAGAGACTATATTGGCTTTACGTAGGCAATCCATCCAATTAGCATATCGTTGCCTTGATTCTGTGTCAGAGTGCGGTCACCTTCACTTGGGAAATCAGTTTTGAGGAGCACCTGTTTTTAAAACTCGTGTTTGGTGCTCTGGGATCCAAGATTTGATAATTACTACCTGGACAGATGCTCCAGATCAGAGTCTCTGTAAAAAGAAAGAACAAAAATAATCCTGCACACTGTCAAACACTCACTTTATTTACGATGTTTCAGTCCTCAAAACCTTGTCAAGAAGTGTTTTTTAAAAATAATTTAATTCATTCATTAGCATCTCTGTGTGTGTGTGTTTTATTGTTAGAATTGTATTATTATCCATTTCCATTTTAGTTCAGTGATACTATTGAAATTCAGACATAAAAGGATGAATTTGTTCTTTTAACTTTTGTCAGAAGCTGCTGCACCTGTTGCGTCAATATCCTCATGCAATATTCACAATATGGTTTATTTTTAATATGTTTTCTGCTGAACCATTTATGCTGCAATGTATTTCTTTGTTTTCCAATAAAACAGCAGCATTCCAGTTATTTTTGTTATTTAGTTTTTTTTGCAAAACTGTAGCAGATGGGTCACTGCACTTGCTGCTGTGAGAGCTAAAGCTCCTGGTGCAGGGTCTCCCCATGAAGTGAATTTAAAAAAAAACTTAAATCCAAACCTTTTTAATTAATTAACATATTCAGTCAGCATCAAACCTGTTGTAGAACTAAGAAAAGTGATGATGAAAACCCAGAAAGCAAACCAAAAATGCTTTAAAAAATGAAAATATGAATTCATAAATCATATGAAAAGCAAACTTTTTCCTAAACAGCAGAGGGATTGTTTTTTTTCCACATTAAGCTGGACTCAGTAAGGTTTGATATTTCGGCTGTCTTGGTGCTGCCAGCTTGCCTCGTATGGCTTTAATACCAACTGTCTAAATTCCTTCTTTTAAAACAAACACTTGCCAACTGCTGCTGAATAAAAAACTGTGCGTGCTCCAGTCCAGAACTTTTTGCTGTGATCCTGTCTCCTATTTTTTTGAGTTGCTTCACTGAAGCATTACGACACACACATTCAGACATGCTATGCTGTGAATGCCACCTGGAGCATGGGCAGGTGACACATG
Source organism: Morone saxatilis (assembly GCF_004916995.1). NCBI lineage: Eukaryota > Metazoa > Chordata > Actinopteri > Moronidae > Morone > Morone saxatilis. The sequence goes on along the minus strand of NW_023339652.1, from coordinate 4,548,312 downwards.
GCTGAAAAGGTCATTCACCACGTGGTGCTACCCATGATTCCACACTAGCAGGAACCATCCACTGGGCGCATGATGGTATGGATCCAGGAAAAGCAGCTCCTGGCTGGTATGAAGAGGCCTTTCGTGTGTGACGTAAAATATTGACATTTAACACAGAAAAAAGAAAAGCAAGGCCGTCAGCTTAGCACTTCCACCAGAAGTCATTATCCTTCTATTCTTATTGTATGACAGTCCGCACATTAAAATAGTTCTTTCTCAGATATGGGGGTCACCTTGACAGGTTCTTGATGTGTTTTCCGAAATAATCGGAAAACCCGGCTGTCACATCAGATGTTAAAATCCGCAGGAGACCACTGTAACTTTGGCATCCGTCACCAGAAAAGGTCATCTTGACTGTGGCATATGGAATGAAAGAGACAGAGGGAGCAAGAATAGACTGGAACAGCATATTTTGCACTCTAGTTTACATAATGGCTGGCTGCAAGGGGCATATTGCGGGAAACATTGTGAAACAGCAGTGTTGATGGTTTTGAAACTCCTCTCCAAAGCCATTAGTGATTAGATAAAGAGTGTAGATGGACTTGTAATGATGCTCTCTCGCGTGTTCTCTCTCTTTAACTCTCGCCTCAGCCAGATGAAAGACAGCGAGAGCCTCACAAGGCCTTTGTTGTGGACATTATTTTACCCTTACAGGCGCTGTATGGCCACTTCACCACCTGCAATTGCACCTGTCTGCTTTGATCACTGGTTGTTGGTAAGAAATAGGAACTTGAATAATGTAAGGACTGGAATAAAGTGAAGGCAGAGTAAGTTCATGTGTTGCCAGATTTGACAGACATTAAGTAGCCCAATCAGTGCCCCAAATCATCATAAAAGTAGCACTTTTTTATCATGTTGGATGGGTTTTTGTCCAGTAGATGTCTTAACAATTGCCTCATGTCTTATTAGTTTAATTAGGCAAAATACAAGGGCCAAATCTTACATTAAACACAAAGCTTATAGGAGCAGATGTAAGCTTTTTAAGACTAATATAACATAGCTGACTGAATAGTAATTTAAACCAGTAATAAACTGTAATATAATTTGGTATGGAGTCTAATGAACTCAGTGCCCTGCCAATCTCAATCACAGCAGTTTGCTAATTGGAGAAAATGAGGGTTGAATTAGCCTATGGCCTTCTTTTTTGGGGGGGGACAAAAACAGCCAAAACAGTACACAAACTATCATAAATTATCATAAAGCCCCCTAAAATCAAATCAAATCAAATAGTGGAGAAATCAATGAACTGTCCCGCACCTCTTGGCCCCACCGTGTGTTTGCTGGGCGTTGAGTTAGACATAATGCTGCTCCTACTGTTGCTAATATGGCGTTTAATAAGCAAGTTTACCTGCCAGAATAACGACTGTGGCAACATGTCGGTCCGGGGAGACTTTCTAGAGGAAATAACTGTTTATGCTGCTCTCTCTGGGCTGCTAACTGCCGAGCTAACGACCTCTAATGTAAAGTTAGTCAGTTAACTGTCAGCAGCTGGAGTAGTCACCAATTCCTCCCTAAAGGATTTCAACCGCCTCCCAACACCGAGGTAAGAATTAGCTGCTTACAGAAAAGTTGTTTACAGTAAAGTGAAGTTATTGTTTGTGCTTTGTTGATATTAGTAAACTATGAGGCTGCTCAGCTGCTGCTCTGGTCCAGTGAATGACAGCATTTGCACTGACAAAGTAGCTAATGTTGAGTTGCTGCTCTCTTGTAGTGACTAAAGCTCCTCTGCATGTTGTTGTTGTTTGTGATTCAACAGCATAAATTACATTCAATAGCATGAATCACAAACAACAACAAAGGATATGTGGATACTGAATATTACTGAGAGTGTTGTGGGATCAATTGGCATCTATTATCAAATATGAAATCCATTTTTAGGGCTGCATGACATGTTAAAAATATCATATTGTGATTATTTGGACATATTAAGACTGTGATATGATTCAAAATTAGTGGGAATTGTCATTTTGTGCATCACAGTTTTCATTTTTTACTAAAAATAGGAATAAAAATCTGATTTAAAATCAGGATGCTGTGATATTACAACTGGAGAACAGAATTTGTAGGACAGGGCATCTCTGCAGCACAACAGTACTTCATTATAAGGCTGTTTTGTCACACATTTGACCTTTTAGCTAGCACCAGATTGTGATTGCACATTTGTGCAGCTCTAAATCCAAAAACTAAAAGTATTGCTGTACTTTTTGCTGCAGGTTGTTCTCGTAAGAAAAAGCCAAACAGGAGGTTACAGTCTACATAGACCCACTGTGGTTCCTGATTTAGCTCTATGATGAGCCTACTGGTCTTGGCTCCAGCTCTGGTCACAATGTTGCCATGGAAATGGTGGAGTTTATATTTTTGGTGATGAGAGTGTGTGTGTGTGTGTGTGCCGTCACGCTGATTTGACGACAATCTGAATGTGTAGTTGACCGATCTGATTGCTCGGTTGTGTGATGATGTGTAAAGCTTATGCTGGGCCTCTACAGCACTGTTTACACTGCGGCTACACTCACCTTGAGCATATAGGCATGTGGCGATGGTCATCTCCTCATCAATCCACAGTACATTTCAGAAGAGCAGAAGTTACAACCGTACATTTTTGCGAGCCACTGATTTTACTGGTCGTATTGCGTTTTATAAGCACTATCTCCACTACAGAGTCCACCTGTAGGCTCCTAACCCCTCTAGGTTGAGGTTTATTATCAGACTCCCACATCTGTGCTGAGCTGAGCTTGGTGTTTGGTGGTTAGTAGTGACAAGAACCTATCAAATCTACATCTTTCGCATTCAGATAAAATGACCAGCTTCCTCGTGAACTGGCTGACTGAGCTGTAAGTTTGTAATTTGTTTTTTCTAAAAGCTCTGAGTTGCTGCAGTGATTATGTTAGACCACTATTGATTTGACACTGTAGTTTTCTTGCTTTCTTACAGCACGGCAGCATTTTTCCAATAATGCGCACAAACACAGATGACCTCGCCTCGTCCATGTGTTTTTCTGTCCTTTTCTTCAATTTTCTTTCTCAGCTCAGATGTCAGTATCATTCTCTCCAAAGTAAATCTCACCGTCTGCATCTCACCCGTCTCACAAACATTGTCATTTGGAAAATCACTGCTTTTCGAAAAGATCCATTTAAGATGCTGGCATCGTGATTTGTGTGGACTTATGACTGAGGTTGTCTGCTGCTGAACAGCTATTTCTTTAGCCGGTGAGACAAGCAAATGGAAGAAGAAGAAAAAAGACATTGGGAATTGATGTGCATCTGTGCATTCTCAAAACACATTTGCTGTCCCTAATTAAAAAGTCTGTAATTAAGAGGCATAATGTGATATTTGCTACTAATTTAGTGCTTTTGCAACTGGAGCAGTTGATGTGTGAAAATGATAATCTAGCTCTTAGTGAACTGCCTTGGGAACCCTGAAAATAAAAGAGAAAATAAAAGAGAAATGGAGATCAGCTAACACTGTATAGCATATTACTGAAATCTGAAAACCACCCCTGGCGTATGGACATTCTTATCACCCTTTTAAATGTGTTTATTACACAGAGTAGCATTACATTTCTGCTCTTTTATGTTACTAATTGACGTTTTCAGGGTTTTGCAGTTCTTTTCATGTACCCCCCATCTAATGTCCATTCTTCGTAGCTGCAGCAGTAGCAGCAGTCACTTTATCGTGAGAAAAGGGGCTTCAGCAGGATGTTCATTTAGCTCACGCAGCCAAAGTGTTGAGCTGGACAAACAGATGGAGTGCTTCACTTTCAAACTGTTCAGAGGAAGCTACAGATTCGCAAGAGTACTTCCATCACTTTCCATTGTGTTAAGCAGCCAGTGAATTGCAGTGCATGCTGGGAGATGTGTCTATAGGATCCAAGGGCTGCGCAGAAGTGAAATCTGTAGGATAAGCTCAGCTTGCAGTGTATGGGGAAGGAGACTCAGCTATAGTGGCAGCGCACAATGGCACCTCGCTGCAGGGGCAGGATAGCAAGATCAGCCGATCATGTGATGTGACACAGTGGGTCCACACACATCGCATCCTCCTCAGTGGGTCTACATCTGCTTCACAAATGATAAGCCTCTCTCAGCCTCTCTTCCTGCCTGTGAATAGAGGCTATAAACAGGCAGAGACGTGGCAAATAATTGACCTTCTCTTATTTTTTCCCCCCACAACTTAACAGATCTTAAGACTAAAACAACAACCAGTGAATGATTTGCAGTCAAGTGAGGGAAATGTGGCAGCCGGGAAAGCCACTCCACCATGGGCTTCATTCAGTATGCACTTCCAGCTGACAGGCTGATGAGCCGCAATCAGCCCTCCCTCTCTGACGGGTCCATGCTGTGGCAATGATTGGTGAGTTATGGTGTAGAAATAGTCAGCCTCTCCTTTATTACAGCTAGAGTGAAGGTTCTGTTCATACATGTTAATAATTATATAAGTAGAGAGATCATTGTACAGCTGCTCATGACATTAGATGTTAAGCAGCAGATACAGTATAGCTTCTGGGCTGGCCGGGTGAGCTGGCATTTATAGTCACAATCCTATTCTTTGATACAAAAGGTCACAATGTGATGGACAGTTGCATGTAGCAGTATAACCTAGAGCAGCATATAATGGTCAGAAACTGACTTTTTGTCCTTCTGCACTGGCCTGTAGCTGCTAACTTGTTAGATAAATAATATTTTTCATAGTTTCATTGAAATCTAACAGTGTGTCTCATGTCATTGTGTTGATTATGGGCCACCAGATCACAGCTTCATACACTTCACAAGGCTAAGGAGCTTTGCATGGTAGCACTATAAGGCTGTAATTTGTACTTATTTAAATGTTTGTCTACTTATTTAAATGTTTCCATGCCAAACTGTTAATGACATTTTATAACCTGCAAGCTTCAGTGTTCATTTTACAGCAGATTTCCGTTCACCTTTTGGCTGTACTACATTGCAATTTCCTTTTTGTATCACTGTAATTTTTGAAAATAAGAGTTTAGAGCCTATCCATTGGGAAATTGGCTGAAATGAGACATGCCTGTTATTTCAGTAGTAAATGACTACCAGAGCTGATGCTGTTGTTCTCCTAAAAGCCCATCAGACATAATGTGTAAAGTGAAAAAAAAAGCTCTGGTAATGTCCCTTCTAATCTCAAGCATAAGGAGAGGAAGATTGTTCATAGTTACCCGAAACTGCAATTTAATGATTTATGTAGTGAGTGAGCACTCATACTCTATGCACCATTTTCAAACTATATAGATTATAGAGGTATAACTATGAAAATAGTACACATTGATATTTGATGTGTTGATTATTTTGGGGTTGTGCTTCGATGTTTCTTTACTATACTACTAAACTATACTACTTTACTATATTGCGTGATATTACCAGGGTTTTTTGTCTACCTACCAATGTGACCATGGTTCCATAGATAAAGCTCCTAATTATCCACAGGACAACGTGCTCTCATTTGCCGACTGGTCAGTTATATAATAATAATATCGACAGGATTGTGCAAAATATCATTGTTAAATGATACACATTTCTGTTATTACTAATTCACTGAATATTGCCTCCACACTTCAAAGATAACCTCTGTCACTACTTCATGTTTCCCTGTTGAAAGTAAGAACTGTATTTGAAGACAACAGAAATCCCATACCGCCACCAGAACTCCTGAAACTAACTTGTCATCTCTCCTTACAACCAGCCCATTGCAGCTAAATTTGTCAAAAGAAGAAGTTGCACAGCCCACTTCTGTCAAAAAGGCCGTAATTTCTGTCCAAATATCTGAGAAAATAAGAGACTATGTTTAAGCCTTTCACAGCTGCTCTTGGGGATGAAATGATATTGCGGATTCAAGTAAAACCTCAGAGGACAGAGCCAAAGAAGCAGTGAGAAACAAGTGCAGGTTGGCTAATTAGCTAGTCTAATAATGTTCATCATCTGGTGATTGGCAGTCAGTGTCCCATATTGCTCATCAGCCAGAACATTAAGACCACTGACAGGTGATGTGAATAACCCTGATTATCTGGTTACATGCACCTGTCGTGGTGGATATATTTTTAGCAGCAAGCGAACATTTTGTCCTCAAAGTTGAATGTTAGAAGCAGGAAAAATGGGCAGCGTGAGGATTTGAGCGACTTTGACGACTGGGTCAGAGCATCTCCAAAACTGCAGCTCTTGTGGGGGTGTTCCCGGTCTGCAGAGGTCAGTACCTATCAAAAGTGGTCCAAGGAAGGAAAACTGGTGAACCGGAGACAGGGTGCCTAGGTGGTCATAATGTTAGGGCTGATTGGTGTATGTTTTGAGCATTTACACTGGTCATAAGTTAGTTTAATTAAATAATGTGAGTTTTTTTGGACCTTTTTAGAAGAGCGTAAAACTCCAGTCTGCAGCCTTGCAGAGTGCTAAAGCCAGGAGCGTAAATGTTTTGTGGAAGCTTAATTCTGATGTAACACCTGACCTCCCATTTTCTTTGCTCCTGCAGCTGACACTCTTCAAGAACTTCAAGAAAAGAAAAGTTTTTGATTACAGCCTTTCGGGCAGAATGATGGCCCTTCCTCTTAGCCTAACTTTTGTTCGCAAGTCAAACTTTCTCCACTCTCTGAAACCATCCAGCCAAACAATTTTCTCTGAGGTGGGGGAGTTGGGACAAGTGAGTCTGTTGACCATGACTGATAACCGTGGATGATCTGAGCTGAAAATTACAGTGCAGAACCACCACCCCGTATCCAACATGATGGCATGACAAAACCTTCCCTTCTTCAGAGAGTGGTGAAAAAAGTACCTAAATGAGTACATTTCAGTAATGATAGAAGTCTTTTTGTGTTATGTAATGAGCTAAATTATAGATAATTCTGCCCAGGAAAATTGTAGGGTGTCAGTCGTTCCTGTCATCTCTACTTAACCATCCTGTGATTAATTGTCCTGGCCCTGAGATCAGCTCTGATCCCTACAGGTGTGGATGGAGGTGCTATATTCTTCATGAGAACTTCATTGTTTAGCTCAGGTTTATTTAGAACACAGGTGGTAATCAAAACATTAATTGCAGAGCGATACTTCATAATTACTCCCTTGGACTTGTGATTTGCCTCAAAATGGGCAACAAATTGTGTTTCTTTGTTATGCTAATGAGTGCTTAACTTTCTGTATAAATTAAAAGTAGTGAAAGAGATTTCAGCTATACTAGTAGGAATAATTTACATTAAATTAGTAAACAGTTTTAAACAGTTTTCTGTGCGCCCTTCACCTGCTTCTCTGTGGCTTTTGCATACATTTGGTACTTAAATGGCATAATGCATTAATTAATTATTCAAAGTCCTTCAAGTGATCCACCTTCAAGCAGCATACAAACTGCTCTAATTCATAATTTATAGAAGGGATAATAGTTCTGAACCCGAAAATTTCCTCTATCCTTGGAGAATCAGTAATTACATTAACCTTTTTTCTATGTCATTGTTTCTGAATGACTCTCAATCAAGCGTGTGGGTTGTTCCTGCTTTATAAATTACAGAGCATGACAAAGTCAGTGGACAATGTTAACAGATTGAACCGTTTAAGGCAAATAATTAATAAAATCATATCAAATAAATGCTCTTTTTTGTCATTTAATACAGCGAAATTACTCATCTAAAAGACTGCTGGGATAACAATATGACTGAATGAGCCATTGTTTAAGGTGCTTTTGGAAAACGTGCTTGATTTTTAACTGAAAGCTGTCACAATGAAGTCGATATTTGTTGGAAATGTGGCTGGGGAACTAGACCGTTGTAAAAATGTATGTAGGTAAATATGTCTGAATTGTTAAGGTGATGTTACTCAATAAGTCCTGAGATCCACAGGATGCAAGTCATTTGTTCCCGACTGGAAGCTGTGGATCTGTAACATGTTGTACCAGTAGCCTACAGCTGTGAGACTCCACTTGCACTGCCATCACGTGACAGCCTGACTAAAAATAACCCTCTCTCCAACACATGATGAGGATGATACCCGCACTAAGAATAGGCCCACTGGAGGGAAGCGATATGATAGTAAATCATCAGTGAAGCAATGGCTGCGGTGCAACAGGGAAAGGGTTTAATAATTTGGCCTTGAAACAATGTGATATCAGCGAAGCCAGTGACAGAATAATTTGCTGTGTACCGCTTGTGCTTGGTATCTGTCAGGTATACATGCCGCTAATTGACTTGAGGAAGGATCGGTAGAAAATGAATCTAGCTGTAACCTTGGAGGGCTGGGTAAACAAAGGCGGCTCACACAGCGACTTTTGATGTTTAACTGCTGCTTCATATAGTGACATTACAGTCAGTACAGTAAAACAGTACAGTAGAATAAGATTCAAATGCACTTCTGTAAAGCAAAAAAAAGAAGGGCAGGACCTTGACCTGCAGGTGAAGAGCTGTTTATCTCTTTGCAGCCTTTGGTGCCAGCAAGCAACAGTGCTGTGAATTCATTGCTATCTTCCAGTAGAGGGAGTGTAGGAGTGCACTGACCTGGAAGAATTAAGGCAGGCTGGATGTTGGAGTGAGGCTTTTTAAGGTTGAGTAAATCAACCTTAAAGAGGTTTTGTCTTGATCAACCTGTCTATATGTTGAGTCTCTCCCTTGTCTGTCCACCATCAGCTTTCACAATAATCATAGAGCCGTTGATACTGAGTGTTCGCTTTACTGACAGTAAACAGAGAGGAACGTTATTATTAAGAGAGGTAGTTTAGGCATTAAAATATATTTAGCTTTTATTGGGGAGGCAGGAGGTAGAGCGGGTCGTCCCCTCATCAGCACGTTGGCGTTTCGACCCCCGACTCCTGCCTCTACATATTGAAGTGTTCTTGGACAAGATACCAAACTCAAACCAGCAAATTGGTCTTGATGCTATGCATATATTGGTGTGTGAGTGTGTATGAATGGGATTAGCTTCTGATGAGCAGCTGGTACCTTATATGACAGCCTTTGCCATCAGTGTATGAATGTGTGAGATTGGGTGAATGCGACATGCAGTGTAAAGTGCTTTGAGTGGTTGGAAGAAGAAGTGAAGTCCATTAACATCATAACATCACAGATTTTTTCTTTTAAAGATGTTTTTTATTTATTTTTTTATTTGACAGGACAGGTGAAGACAGACAAGAAAGGGGGGATGACACGCAGCAAATAGCCGCATGTTGGAATCGAATCCAGGCTACTGTGTTAAGGACTCTAGATCGGGCACCTACATAGGACGCACTCTACCAGGTGAACTTGCGTGCCCCATACACCAAATATTTTTACCAACATAATCAACACATACCTACAGTTAGGTTGACTTTCATGAACTTGGTAAACCCCTTATTACTGGTTAAATCTGTACTTAAAAGTCCAAAATGTATGACTAAAAACTAGGGTTGCAACTAATTATTATTTTCAATATCCATTGATCTGCTGATTTTGTATTCCTTTGTTCCATAAAATATCAGAAAACTAAAAAACGCTTTTCACTGTTTTCTAAAGCCCAAGATGACATCTTCAGACTACTACTGCTACTTTACTATCACATAAGACAATAAAGAGTAGCAAATTCTCAAAGCTGAGAGGCTAGAATTGCTAGTTATGATGCTGTCGTCATGTTTCTATGGCTGCACCATAACATCACATGCAGTGTACATCTAGATATATTGTGTATCATTGCATACACATTTCCACCTCAGATGTTTGTCATCTTTATCTAAAAAAGTTCTGACAACCTTAGCAAACCACATGCATTTGAATGACCAGCTGAGGTTAAGAAACTAGATATCCTCTGCAGGTGAACAGAAAATGTTTAGGAGGATAAAATGTAAAAACCTTGTGGCAAAGACACACTGACTGTTTTCTCTTTTTGCACTGACAATAACATTGTATGATATAAGAGAATATTCTAGGACTTAAGGACCACCTTTTTTCTTCCAACAACATGTCATATGATATCCATAGTATGCGCATTGATTTATTTCACATATGGGCATGATTCACTGCCCTTGGGTGAGCAGATCTCTGTATCAAGGGTTATTTCAGATGGGATTGAATCATAGTGCAGCCTATCAGTGTATCCAACAGCTAGGTTATATATTAGCTTTAAGGCACTATATGTGGAGTTGGATTCCTTGTCACTGGAAGGCAAACAGGCAGCCATCTTGACTCCTATAAGACGAGGATGTGCTCTCAGGCAAACATGCTAGCCCCATTTATCAAGCACCTGAAAATCACTGGGCTGACAGACAGGTCGATGTATGATCATATGATCATACGATCACAGGTGTTATCATGTGTTGGTGTGGAGGTGTCAGTGCATGGCTGGTCTAAACATCTTCGGGGCAAGTCTGGTTGATTAGCCTGGTTGGAGGTCTGGATGCACTGATAAGACGAAGTGGCTCACCTTCTACTTGGATGACCCCTGAGAAGACCAGGGTTGCTGCGATGAAGGACATTTCCTTATAGCTGTTTATGTTGAGCTTATTTCTTTCCAACATATATATTAGTAAGGGGATTTAATGAATTTTCGAATTTGCACACTTGTACATCACCTCATTACGTGTATCTTGATATTTCTTGTTAACCTAAGCATGCGCAACTGCATGTTATCATAACATATAGCCGCCTCTAAGGATACCTGCTCCTCTGTGTGTACGTGACAAATAAGATATGATCGCAGCTTCCCATTTAGTCAGTGATGCGCTTAGTGTATTTAGAGAATTACCTCACCATGTCTCAGCTTTAAACTAATCTCCTGAACTCAATTTTGCCATAACAATAGAAACCATTAGCAGGCTCAGTGGTGGTGAAAACATTACAGGATACTTGGATTAGTTAAGTGCCAAAACTGCTGTCTTAGTTTGTGAACATTGTATAACTTCAAGTTTTTTGCTGCACTAAATTTAGTAATTTTTTTGCCATATTCGGATTTTAAAATAATAGATTTTCATCGTTGCCAATTAAGTCGTCATACCGAATTCTATAATATAGAGCGACAATCCTGCATTTCCTCCCAATGCTTGCTCACTTTTTGGCTGTCAATAAGAAATTCCCAGTATGGCTAAAAACAGTACAGTGCGGACAGAGATCGGGTGGTGAGGTAAGACTTGTGAAGAGGGGGATTAGCAAGTCAGTGAAGCCATGGAGCACTGCAGCCTCATTGACCTGTTGCGTAGCAGAGGCCACTTTGACCGTGGAAGCAGAGAAAAGGGGATAAATTCCACCGGGGCTACTGCCAGGCCACATCTGGCTGCCTTCAAAAGCAGAGCCTAATTTACTGGGAAATAAGTGTCTGATGACCCCTGACAGTAATCATTCACAAGAGAGGAAGTGAAAAGTGATGAAGACAACAAGGAGCACCTCTGTCGATTTCCTGTTCGCCTCAAACAATTGTGGTCACTTAAAGAAAATCAAAGACCTGGCTGTGAATCTTCAGCTTACAGCAAGCTGCTAAAAACACATTCATTTCCGCAAATGCAAAAGTTTGAATACGAATTATAACTTCACAAAGTAGCAGGTTCCACATCATGGAGGGTTGTGGAGGAACGTTATTGATCTCCCTTGCCGTAGCGATCGAGAATCACAGAAGGTGTGATTGAAAATGTTACATAAGAAATTCTTGTCATTCAGTATTAAGTCTGAGCCCAGTGGTCCTCTAATTGTCATCTTTTCCGTAAACATGTGGTTGCAGGGTTTAAGTGATGGCAGGGTAGGTAAAATCAATATAAGAAGATTAATCCATCCAACAGCATACAAAACGTTACTTAGAGCTGTTTACTCGCTTTACAAATTTGGGAAATTGGCAGACATGTCTGAGAGAGTTTAAGCTCTTAATTTGAATTTCAACAGGCCTATTACCCAGACTGCCTTATCGAAAAGCCCATTGATTATCTCAAATTTTAGCCATGTCACTCATTTGCAAAAGCTAAAATCTAATTAAATATTGACTGTAACATTACATGAGATGACATGAGATTTTTTTTTTACACAAGTATTCTTATTACATATTTTCTGTCATTCTCATTAATTTTTTCGATGAGGAGCATATAGCCTTGTGAGTCAACCATGATGTGACTTATTATGCAGCAGCATTGACGAGTGGATGACCGTTATTCATGGCATTCTCTCCAAAGTATGACTACTGTCTGTGATCTTTCAGACAGGCGGTGTCCATTTGCTGACCGTGATGGTAGCTTTTTCTTCTCTGTCTCTCTTTTCTAGCATTGATATCTTGTATTTGTATTTTGGGGAGAGCTTGTTCATTTCTATGCAGATTCATTTGGCACCCTCGTGTCCTGTCACCCTCTACTTGTCACCCATCTCATCTGCTCTTCCCTGCTCCTGAGCATCATCATCATATGCGGCGGGTCTAGCCTTGTCATCTGGCCGCTAACAATCAGGCAAGCTGACAGTCGCCCACCATTTACCCACCAGGCTTTTCTCTACCTACAGATGCATGGTTTGGAGGAAAGGTGCAACTTTAAGCTTGATCTACATGCACACGCTCCTCCATTCTCACCTCCGGTGGCGAGTGTGAGTGGGTGAGGGGAGAATGGGGGATGCAGAGATGACACAGTGGCGCATAAGTGTCACATCATCCATCAGTCTGTCACAGGCTGTCGCCCGGCTTCTCCCAGAGATACTGTCGATCTGTAAACAAGAGAGAGAAACACCAGGCTTCCCGGGGCGCCATGTGTGCAGACAGTCGGGGCAAGGCAAGCCATTCTCACTATGAATCACACACTGGCAGAGGGCTGATTTGACCAAAGCGGGGTTTTGATCCACACAGCCAGGTGTGGATGACTAATGCCACTGAAGAATACTGCTTATAAGCAACCGTCCGTGTTGGAAACATAAAAACAATCAATGGCCTTGTGACATTTTTTAATGAGGGAATAACTTCGACTGAGAGGAGCTGACAACAGGACTTTTTCACTTTAACACCTTGAAAAGAGCAGTCTGATTGGTTTGTTGGACTAAATAAGTAAGGAGGGTATTCTCTGATGTTTTTTAGTTTGAATGGTGTGTACAGTAAGTTTAATAAGGTGTGTTTTTTTAAAAAGTAATTACTGATGTCGAAGTGATGACACTAGTGAGATGGATTTTATTGATTGGCTCCTGTGCTGTAACTGCTGTCAGATCTCAGGTGTCTGTGAAGTAATTGGCTGCGGATGGCCACATTCATAACCATCCCGGCACCCTTTAATCACTCACTGAGCCAAGCAGTAATCTGTTATGTGCTGTATGTTAGAGGATGGGGGGAAGGGACTCAGTCCTTTATTGCCCCTCTAATTATTTTCCCCATCACATGATTAATATTGTCACTTTGATTTTGTTCTGAGCCCGTTAGATGAGAGACTCTGTGACAGAGGACACTGCTCGTACAGCGAGGGGTCGACGATGTTTGCCTCCCTGTCGTTTCCGGGCCTCAGAGACACCTCTGTCCTCCAGGACAGGAGGACAGGAGCCAGGCTTGTGGAGCCAGGCCTGCTGCCTGCCTAGTGGGGGCTGCTGGCTGGGACAAGGCCAGGGCCACGACTGGGGCCAAGCTATTTCTGAACAGGACCAGGGAGGATGCAGCTGGTGTTCCTGCTGTTGACGGTGTCAGTGTGCCAGTGGAGCCCCTCCAGAACCAATGAGCTCTTTTATATCAAGACAAACCGCCATTAAGGCCAGTAATCACTGTACAAGCCATGGCCAAAACCTTGGCTGGGGACATGCAAGGACAAGAAGTTTTACTTTGGCAGGATCTTTTATTTAGGGTAGACTGAGCCAACAATATCATGCTTTACATAAAAGTAAACATTGCTCCATCAATACTGCTCGCTACTGAGGTTAAAGATATGACTGAGTCATTCTGCCTTATAAAGCTGCTAAGCAACCCGATAATTATATTACCATGGGTATTATTAATGCAAAGTTCTAATTGTCCATAATTGTTTAAATACTGTTTCAGAAGTTTTTCCACCCTGACACGAATACATTATATAAAGTATACAAAACATTTTTTTTTTATTTGTTGAAATTGTATGGCCCAAAAATGGTCCGAAATACATAAAATTGATCATGGCACAAAAGTCATGTTAGGACACTATGAATTAATGGAGCTTCAAAGTCCATTCTTGACCTCCGAAAAAGCCAAAACAATGTCACCACAAGGTCTATTTAGTGGCTGTTATGCAGCTTTTTAGTAATGTCGCATAATCTTCTGCAAATAGAGTGTGCCAAATTGTCCTGGAATTGTGTTCAAATTTGCATTTATTAGCACTTTAAGGACACTCTCCTAATTATCATCTGCTGATGTATCTCATGTGATATGAATGATAGCTCCAGAACCCCTCGTGATAAAACAGTTTTTTCAATTACCAGTGAAGTCCTTGTTTGATCAGCTCCAAAATGAATGTTTTGTTACTATAAACGGACCAATAATTATTGGATTCTTGAATTCAAAAAACAAAGCCATGCAGGAGAAGAGGATGACCTTTACATGCTGGGTGAAGAGAAATCACTACAGGGTGCTATAGTATTTTGACTCCCTAGTGGAAACAGTCAGACTGTTCTTGGTTTTTGGAGGAGGCTTGACTAGACCTGCGCGATATGAGGAAAATCTGCGATGTGTGATAAAATTGTTCAATATTGCAATGAACAGCGTATAAACTCAAAAGAATAGACTACCACTCACTTTCAAAGGTCTCTAATCCCCAGAATACCTAATAACAGCTTAATTCAAGTAGATCCTGAGGTGTTTATTAATCATCTGACTCTAGTGATTACAATATATTATATGCTTAAGTACCCTCACAACTCCTCCCGAGCAACACCTCATCTGACATGTCATGTGGGTTGTTTTTTTTATGTTTTTTTATGGGAAAACACAAGACAGAGAGCTCTATTCATTCTGCAGCCTGTCGGTTTCTTTCTGACCTTTGAGTGCAGCTGGGCACTGCTTTCATTCAGTTGTCTTGTGCAGCCAATAGAAAAGCCCGGTTTGCTACCTGAGGCAGCTAAAAATGGCATTATCGGCCACTTTCCATATTCATGAATCCTGTGTCACGTGATCACTTTGCTGCCACCTCTCAGCCACTTCATTTCCTCCTTTGAATTTGAAGGTTTTATTTAAGATTGAGGGTTTAATGAATAATTAAATTTAACGGAGTGATAGTTTGATTACAAGAATACTATAATTGAAATAATAATGACATAACCCATAAAGCATTTAAAGCCCCATTATGTAGCTTTTCTACCTTTTTAAAATAACAGCTTGATAATATTTGACTAAGTTGTAACAGGGTGTCATTCCCACTCTTTGCCCTGCGCGCCTGTTCAGGGTCAGGACAATTGACAAATGCTTTACGGCACTAGTCACACACAACTATCACTGACTTTGAAGAAACTGGATCATATTTCAGTGAGAAAATGTTTTGTGGTTTTCCCTCTGATGTCCTCCGGCTGCTCTGCTTCAACTATCTGTGATTTACAGTTTCCTGACGGATAATAAAATAACTGCTGAGAATGTGGGTGCTGATAGCTACTTAGCTTAGCTGTACTGCCCGGGACTGGGTGCTCGGTGCGCTGGGAGGAGCCACGTTTTCAGCAATGTAACCGGGCTCAGCAGCTTGTGTGGACCTAGCTAACGGAAGAGACCTAAGGGGATGTTGGCAGAGGACGCTAGGAAGAGAGAAGGGTTAGAGAGGAGCCGCTGGACAAGGTTAAATCTCGGACTGGCTTTTAGCTGTTGGCAAGAGCTTCGTGAAATAAAAGGCTGTGAGACAGGTGTTCTTGCTGTTGGCTTGCTCTGTCTTGTGTTGTCGCGTTTTCTTGATGTTTGGTTGTGTTAGCAAAGTTGTTTTTGATTACAAGTAATGCAATCATATAAAATTGCACATGTGCAGCGGTCAATATTTATGACAGTCGTATTGTACTCTGAAACACAATTATAGATTATTATCACTTCAAACCTTTATTAAACTGTCCTATATAACCTCTCCATTGGTTTTGAGGTCAGTTTGACAACATATTCAATCACTCTGATCAATGATTGTCCTTGCAGGTGTTTGTGTGACTCCTCTGAGCCTTCCTCTGGGGAAATCATCTTCCCTTCATGGACAAGTTCTTGTAGGATGTTGTGTGTGTTCATGCATGTGTGTTTGTATTTGCTCATGTGCAAGGGCAGGTCATTGTTTACTATGACCACACACACTCAAACATACAGACATGCTCCCAAGGATCCCAACATCCTAGGGGAGGGGATTTTTTTTTTTAATTGTCCTAGAAGGTGACAGGTGCCCGGAGGGGCTGAGAAACACAGACAGGGCATGTTTATATGTGTAGAAAGGGTCATCTTAGGTGACACGGCATTGTCCAACAGCCTTGGCGTCTCCCCACTACTCAGCCAATCACAGCCAAGGACTCAGTGATGCAGTCCCCCTCTTACTGGAGGGATTCCTAGGAACTGCTGCGTGACGATGCTGGCTTAAACAGCCCAGAGTCTCTCCTGTCTCTCTCACACCTCTCACACCTCCTCCTCCTCCTCCTCCCCCCTGTTCTCTGCCCCCGGGTTTCTTTCTCCCAGGTCTTTCACTAGGTGTATCCGCCGCGTGTGTTTGAACAGAAGATGATCTAGCGCCATCCACACTGCTCCCACAAGACTGGCTATATAGATGGCAGACAGAGTCATCATCCAGCCCTCTTTCTCTCCTCCTCCCTCTCTCCTCCAAACCAGGCTCCACCTCTCACTTTCCCTGCCTCTCTCTCTCCTTCTCTCTCTCTCTTTCTCTCCCAGCCTCATACTCACACACACTACACACACTACATACACACTCTCTCTCTCTTTCTCTGTCTCTCGCTCTCTCTCTCTCCCTCTCCAAGACTCCCTTCTCCTACTCCAGATGAGCGTGCCTCCTTGTCAGGGCGAGCAGATTTGGAGCTGAAGGTGTGCTGTTGTTGCCAGGTAAGAGTGCATGTTTGCTCTTTGGGCTGTCCCAGAAGTTACAAAGAAATGGGGTGTCTGTTGTTGGCTTGTAAGTGTGTTTTTGTGGCGGCGTGGATGTGTGTTGATGTATCGGTGTCTAGGTGACATAATCAGGAAGGGTGGGTGCTGTGAGGGTGCCACAGGGGAAGTACACTTTGCTACAACTCCCAGCCCTTCTCAGTGACACCAATTTTGGTGCCCGCCTTTCATCGCCATGTGCACTGAAAAGCTTTTTGTGCTGGCTTGCTTGCTGGGAAACTGCTGTAGGTACAGGGTGGAGCGCAGCTGGTGATAGCAGATCCGTTTCAACATATAGAGCATGTCTGGTTGCGAGGGGAGACCACGGTGTGGATGTGTGGGCGGATGGAGAGACGAGGAGAGAAGGGGAGGGGAATGGAGATGGAAGACGATCAGCTGCTTTCATCCCATGGAAGCTAATCCCTCCGTTTGTTCACCTCTCTCCATCAGATAAAATGGGCTGGCTGTGGCTTTTTTTCCTCCACTCTTCTCCATCCTTCAGTTTCGATGGGTTTATCTTGGGCAGGGAGGAAAGAGGCAAGCTATTGATTAGGAAATGAGCTGTAATGCCATTTGAAAAGAGAACAAGACATCCCTCTCTGTCTGTGACTTTCTCCTGCATGCTTTTGTTCCTGACTGTACCTTGTGCTGATAATATATTACACAAACTCACCAGTGATAATGAATCCCTGCTCATAGTCACAATCTTTAAAGCTTAGGAATCTATACAGTGTGCGGGCAGATCCAGCCGAAAAGCCACTTGACTTCCATATGTTACCCAATATCTCTGCTATTGTTGTGATTGGTGGGAACCCTCCTTTCTGTAAAGGAGGCTTATCACTTCCCACAGGTTAACTGACAGAGCGCCAAATGGCTACTGCACAGTGCACATGTAATGGATGGCTCCTGGCTCTCTGCAAACATTTCAAGCATATCCGTGGTGATTGTAGCACGGTTTTGCTTAGAAATAAGGCATCGTTACAAGACGGGCGTCCTATCGCCCTTCTCCTGCTCCTGGATTACCTAATATCTGAGGAGGCAGGATCAGCCTGCGCAACGGGAGAGAAAGAAAAGGGGCAGGAGGGGAGGGGGCTCGGGGTTGCTCAGGTGTTACTGTTTAGCCCAGCGCTTGGAATACATTAGCCAGGAAGCTCCCGTGTGTCAAACTGTTACCAGGTGACAGAGAGAGTGAGAGCGAGGCAGCACTCCATGCTTCCCCCACCCAAATCTAAATGACCCCTCAGCTCATTTCCCAAGGCAGAGCTTATGTTTACATACTCTCTGGGAGCTTCTGCAGATGCTCCATTTCATAAGCACTAACTGAATCAGTCAGGCTGAGGCTGTTCCTGCACTGATGGATGCAGCGTGGACTATTGGCTGGCAATAGCTTTTTGAAACACCCAGAGGGGATTTTTCATGTTTGTGGGTTTCAAGACACTCTGACTGAGGTGCATTACCTGGGACTTTCTGAAATTGTGTGTTTGAGTCCCGATGAAGCTCCACTGATAAGCTCAACAGGCTTCATGAGCTCAACAAATAATCTTCTGATCTTATTTACACCAAACCTGAGAGGGCAGGGTTTGACTCCCAAACTAATCAAGTGGCCACTCAGCTGTCGCCGGAGGTCTCGTCTTGTTTTATCGGGCTTGTTAAAGAGCTATTAATGAGAAGTACAAGCCCAAAGTCCTGAGCCCGATGTCCGAGCAGCGCTAACCTTTTGTCTGGGCCGAGTTATCTTGAGTGAACTTTTCAGAAAGCCAAAGGCCGTCAGGATAAAAGGGCATGTGCCAGGATTACTTTGCATTTGGCTGAAGCCTCTCACTTATGATTAGTTCATTAGAACATGGGGGGAAAGCAAGTGGAGGCAGGAAAAAATTTAACAGTAGCGGCAGGACAGTAAAGAGAGTGAGGCAGGTTTTTCTTTCTGCTCTGGATAGCAATACAAAATGGAGGATATAAATAGCACGTTATGATTTGACCTTGTGTGGCCATGTGGTAGTGGGCGCCTGTGAGAAGGGATGTGCACAGATCAGTGACACTGTCACCACAGAGCCCGACTCATGCTGGTGGAGATGGATGCCTCGGGAATAGTTTTCCTGCTCTTCTTGTTGGTACTTTTCCCCATGTCCATGTACCTCCGTATATCCATCATCTCATCTCATCTGGTAGTGGAGATAAATAAAATTAATCGCCGTGTGGTGATAGATTATAGGATTATTGTTTTTTTTAGAAGCTCAGTCCTGTATAAAATAATGAGGTCCTTTTGGAGTTGATTATTGATTGACTATTAATTACAGTCCAGTCACTATCACTGTACTACCTACAGTAGGTCAAATACATTGATTGAAACTGTAAAAATATAATACTGGCCCTAATTTACAGTATCAATCTGACTGACTTTGAAATAAGAATGAGCAAATAAACACTACACTCAATCATGGATCAATGTGATTCAGTTTTAAACTACATATGTTCACCTGAAGGAAGAGAAGCATATTTCTGTATAAAACAAGAAATGATATGAATGATGCACAAAGTTAATACATCATTCCAAAAATGTACTTCTTCTATCATTAGGTGTGAAATCTATAGCTAAATAAACTTGCACAGTGTTTCGATTCCTCCTAATAAACATGACGGCACACAGTTTTCTATTAACTGTGTTTGTTTTCTTCGTGGAAATGAAATATTGAACAGCGCCCGTTAGCGAGCCAGCATGAGTGAGATCATTTTCTACAATGTTGTTTTGCAAATTAACCTTGCCTTCAGTGCACGTACGTACATTTGACATATGCTTATTTTTTTGAATGCCTTCTAAATCTCACCTCAAGCTTGTATGCAAATCTGTCTGCATCCTGTTGAAGGACGTGGCTTGAAATGAATGTTGAGTGTATTAGTTTGTAATTTCTTTCTAGTGTCCATGTGAGATTGTTGTGAATATTTCATACTCAATTAAAAAAACTTAATTTAAAAAACTAAATTAAAGAAAAAAACATAATTTAGCTGAATTGATTTTCTTCTTTTCTTTTCTTTTGAAGTATATTGTTTTTATGAACAGTGAACCATATTTCAATCATAGGGATCATGTCGGGCCAAAATCTTTTTAACTGCTTCATGATGAAGCCACTTGCTGATCAGCTCTACAACACTTAAATAGTTGGGTTTCTTTTTTTGAACTTTAAAACTCAAACACACAAGAATTAGATAAAGCAAAAAATCTTTTTCAGGAATTTTCAGGAAAAAGACATTTCATCATGTGTATGGTAATAATGCCCTAATTGGAGAGGGTCCTTCTCATAGCTTTTATCGCTCGGCTATATGCTATCAGCATTATGTTAAAGTCCTGACACTGTTAATTAGCTTGTTTAAGTCCCGATTTGAAGCTCGGTGTTTGACAGGGTGTGTAGGACTGCTTGATCTCTGTAGACCCACCGAGATAAGACTCAGATTACATGATCAATCCACACACTCGCTCTTATAAATACACACATACACATTGTATTGACAGAGCTAAACAGAGAAACATACATATTCTTATAAAATAATGGCATTAAATTAGGTGCTTTCATTGTTTTATACTCTTGAGCATGCAAAACTTTAATAATGTGTGACAAACAGTAGTTATAATTTGATAGATTTTCACATAAATAGGCATCTGTTTGTTCTGTTGCTGATGGATAAGAAATGGTTGTTAGTAGGTTTGGGCGATATGTATTATTTCATACTTAAATACCTTCCTTATATTTCACTGGGGTATATGGTATATGGTATATGGTATATGGCGGTATTTGTGTAAAAAGTCATTGTAGCATGTATGACATTGTTTAGCCTCCAATGCTGCGTGTCTAATATGCAATTATCCTACTTAGACAGGTCTTGATGGTTTTAAATACTTATGGCCCATTGAATATGACTAGATAGGAAATAAGCTCCCTTCTTCTAGCTGGAGGACCTGATGAACACTTGTTGCTGCGGTGAATGGAGATGATGTGCATACAGCTTCCTCCCTTTTGGCTGGGTCGCCTTTATCGTGGGGACTAAGCCCAAAATAATACCTAACAACAGCAGAGGCATTTTTTCTTTCTTTTACTAGCCCTGTAATGTGATCCCCCCCCCTACTTGCAGTCACCATCGAGTAACTCCTTATTGTGTGCGTAGTGAGTGTGTGGTTGAGAGAGAGCGGCAGAGAGTGACTGTGAATGCAGCGGAGCAGAGTAGAATGTGAGCAGTGAAGCTGACAGTTTCGCAGTAAATATACAGTGTATATGTTACAATTTGTTGGTATCACCCGCCTACATTGGGCATACATTACATCACCTCATTAAAGCATCTCTGTATCAGTTTAATAGGAAGAGGTCTGTATTTGTGACGCTATTGTGAGTCATAGTGTTGGGATTTCTATATACCGTGGTATACCTTAATGCCTCGCTACCGCTCAAACCTAGTTGTAATTATGGGCACTGACAGCACCCAGAAAAAGAAAAGAACGCCACTTGCTGAAACTTAAAAGAAAAATTCCAAGAAGAACTGTCACCAAAATTTTAAAAAAAGCAAACCATCAAATGACAACTTAAGTTCTTTCAGCTTGTTTGACAATGTAACATCACATTGTGTAAAGCTATTGAATTTGACACAGCATGAGTAGGACCTCTCCTCACAATAGAAGAGGGCTTATAAGCGTGTTTTCATTTGTGCAGCAGAACCAAAGCATTGTTTGGTCTGCGACAAAAGCCTATTATTCCAGCTGTATGCGACTGCATTTAAATTCATATTTATCAGCTGCAGCATGGTCAAAACTATTGCCGCTAAGTCGCAGTGAGTCGGAAAGGATCAGCGCCACAGCCTGAACAATGTCTAATGAAGCCAGGAAAAAAAACAATTCTGTGTTGGATATGTCCTCCTCGTTTTGCAGATACAACAACAGCCTGCTTAATTAAATACAGTAAGTGAATGGCTTCAGAGTAGTCGGGGTGAATTAATGTTACAATGACTATATTCAGATTTGTCTATCCAAGGAAAATCTTTACAAAAAAATATGACAGGGTGTTATTCATTTAGAGAATCCATCTCTTTACATACATCCACAACTGCCCATCATAAATGTACAACAGCCTGTACAAAGTGTATTTAAGGAGGCTCTTTTACATGGGTTTGTCATGACTGTCAGTCAGAGAGATTTTCATTTGCAGAAGTTATTTTAGGTCTACGCGTATAGCAAGGGTGGCAGAGGGGAGGTGTTTCATTGTGAAAGGTAAAGACGAGAAAATGATTTTATGGCAAAACTTACTTCCAGTCTGAGAGCTGTAATTTTAAAATCCCCTTTAGCGGGAAATTGCTTTTGCCCTCCTACAATTTTTTAATATCCTGATTCATACTTAGTGCTAGTAAAACGCATCATCTACCGTAGCATTTCTCCTGCCGCTGCCCGAAGGTGCTTTGTGGGGAAGTTATTAGAGATTAATACCATCTGGGTATGTGGGACTGCTGAGGGACACAAGCCTTGCCCCATGTGCTCCGTGTCTGTTCTCCTGAGCCCCCACCCTCGCCCCTACATAGTGGGCGAAACATCCCCTTTGCCTAATGAAAGAGTAAATTAATTATTACTGAAGGGCACGCAGCATAAAAAAGGCCCTGGAGGACATTTTCAATGTTTCATGAATGTAATGAGGCGTAAAGACAAAAAAAAAAGTCATCCTTTTCTTCATGTGCTTACCTGAAACCCTCATGCACATTCACCCCAGCCCTTTGGGGGCATCCCATGATGCACCTGCTCGATATGCTGAAATATCAAGGCAGTAACTTTGTCGAAAAGAATAGAGGATGACGTGCAACCTTACCTCCAGGGTAATGTCAGTAATAACCTAACCAACTGCTGCTGTTTGTGTAATTGTCTTTTTGGCGCACATTGTTCAGGGTTTTCGTCTGAAATGATTAGATTAGAGGGGCTCCACTACGGTCCCCTGTTGATGTAGCCACTCGGTATTGACAGTGCAAGTGTCAGCACGGAGATGAGCCGAGAATCCAAATTGCTAGGGTCTATTCTTTATCTCCCTTTCATGAGTTTGTAAAACAGCTGCAATTTGTTGGGGAAAATTAAGTAATCTGGACAGAGTATCACAAAGGTGAAAGCATCAATTTGAGCAAAATGACACATTTATAACTCAAGCATCATGCTAAATTTAATCTAAGGCAGTAAAGGCTAATTTTTTTTTTTTTACAGCTTTTCACAATTCTCCTGAGCCACCTTTGGTGTCCCCAGAAATGTGTCAGCACAATGAGGGGAAACAGTGAAAACTATGTCCAAGTAAGTTACCTATTGGCTCTGCCGCAACTCACTCGCTGTTTCTGGGCGCCCTTGGAGGAAGCATGAGTCATAAAGCAACACGACACGGGCAGTGTGTGCAAGATACAGTGGCACAATGGGATAAAAAAAAAAGCAATTAAAATCAGTGTCACCCTGCACCTGTCCATGACACAAATGACCTTGGTGGATTTAAAATATATCACAATAATAATAATAATTCAACATGTGCTGGAAAGCATACAACTTACTGCCTCTGTCATTTCCCATTTCCCTGTCAACTGAGGGACTGAAGAGAGCAGTCACATTGCTGTATTGTTTCGCTCCCAATCAAGGTCATTGTATGCTCATTAAATTCACTGTGGATGGATTAAACAGAATAAATGCAGAGGCACATAATCAGCATTACAGCCTTAATATTTTTCAAGTGACCCTACTGTGACGATGATTTAATTGTTCTCTCTAATACAGCAAGGCAAGATATGTCATTAGCTGTTGAACCAGTGAGTCCTTGTTTCCCTGTTAGACAGGAACCCCCCTCCTACAGTGTGGCTCAGCCCTGCTGTGGAAAAGAGATTGCGAGGGAACGCCGAGTGATAAGGGAAAGGCATTCCTCCCTCTCACCCCACCTTTTCTCATCTCTGGCCCCGACAATTCTCCATTACTGTTAGTCAAGCGGCATGTGTGCCCTCCGCTGCCGACCGCTGAGATTTGCCTCTGATGCAAACATCCTTGTTTGTCGCCATGGCAACCAAGTCTTCTGCCTGCTGTAGGTTGTCATGCCAGCCGCCTCCCCCATGCTCTTCTTCACCCATTAGGACTGTACTGTATGACACGTGCGAGTGCTGTACGCCGTTCTACGTGATCCGTCTGGTTATCTTCATAAGCTGCTCTCATTACGTCGCACCGCTGTCGCTGCTCCTTCTTGAGGTAGTCCCCTTTTTAGCAGCTGCTCACAGAACGTTACATAGTATTACACCCTCAACTACAGGAATGTTTTCACTTGAGAGGACTGCCAAGCGGCACAGCCAGAGTCAATTGCTGGAATAATGGCACAACCAGCAAAAAGCAGCTCAAAAGACGGAGAGATATAACAGCAAGTGGCCTCAATTTCCACTCCTCTTGTTTACTCTGTCATCTACCAACAACTTCATCCTTTAAAAATGGAGCAGTCTGACAAGTTTGGGGCTCCTGTGAAAGATGATGCAAATGTGGAGGCATAGGTCCTTGCTGTGCAGAGTTCATTCTCAGAGCCAAGCTTCTTGGGGGGCAGACAGAGGCCTTTCTTCCAAAACATGTCCACCCAGTCAGACGAAAAAACACTCATTACCACAGCACCACGGGGCCAACCCAGCCCACTTGGGGATAATAACTAGGCATCTGCTTAAATTTGATATAATGCTGGCGTACTGGGTAGTCTGGGGTCTGCGATAGTGGCAGACATTATTGTGCTCTCTTAAGCTGTTTGACTCCTGCACTTAACTGCTTAAGCTGAAGCATTTGAAGCTAACCCACTCCGTTATTCACACCAGAGGGTTTAATGGGATCCTTACAATGAAGCCTCAGGATAAACTTTACCATATTTTGAGAAGATGATTACCCTTATTTACTGCTCTGTGGAGGACAGAGAGCTAAGACTATCGTGATAATGAGTGACTTTTCCCCCCCGTTTGATAGGATGGGCTTGAGGCTCGAGGAGCCATTTTGCTGCTGGTGAAATTTCAGAGATTACATTTGCTGTTCCTTATCTCCTAAATTAACTCATTACCTTGACATCCTGCTTTTTCTCCCTGGGAACACATTGGCCTTGAATTTATAATGAAACATGGCTGTCCCCTCACGTCCCACATGAACAGCGAGAGATTCAGCGCAAGCCTTTAACTCCCCACCCTGTTCTTCCCATTGATTTTGACTCCACGGCCAGATGAATAACCTTGAGGAGGGGGGCGAAAAAAAGAGAAAAAAAAGAAAGACAGGAGCTGGGGCAGAAATAGAATGCCTCCCATGTCTGCCCGTGCCCTCTCTGAAATGAAATTCTATCAAACTGGCAGCATGATTTTTGGTTTCTTAGCATGGTGGCAAAATCTTCAAAGTTATCCTGAAAAATAGGCCTGTCGCTATTAAATTGAAGAATTTTCTTGATTGTCAGAGTGTGTTTTTGTTGTCTGTGTCTCAGAAAAGTGGAAGTGTCAAGGCAATACAATGCTGCTGCCCAAAAAATATGTGAGAAAATTCATTCTGTTGGACATATTCAATCAATAGGTGCTTCAATAGGGACCCATTGAGGTCAAGCTGTCAAACAACATTGTCATCCTTAGTTTGCTGTCTCAAAATGGCTTGAGCGATACAAATTACAAAACACTCCCCATAAAGTCGACCATGGTTGCTCTCTAAATTGGGTTCAATCAGACGAACTAGGCAAAACATTTCAGTCCTGTCAATCACATTCTTTCCTTGAAGCTTACACTAATTGCATATGCAAATTGCCTAAGATTATGAATTTGCACCCACTGTAGGGTTTGGTGATTGCGAGTTGCGATAATGATGGATTTCCTCACATTCATTTCTTAAACATTGTTAATGAAGAGGCAGCCACTTACAAATGGGGATTAAGCATGCATTGTGCATTGCAAAATAAACTCTGTAAGGCTGCCGCTATTAAGTATTCCAATTAAAAGTCGTAACCGGGCTGACCATTAGTCAACCCTTATACTGTCAAATCACAAAATAAAGAAATTACACATATGATCTGTCAGGTAACTGGGTCAAAAACCTTTTGATGTTGCATTGTATAAGGTTAGAGACAGAGAGCGGGTGAGTGAGAAAATATGATTTGGTTTGTGATTTGGATGAACTGAGCCTTTTAAAGTCTCTATGGATCTCTGCAGTACCTGTTTCACTTCAGTGTCCAGTGTACTTTTTTCTGGAGACAAAGAGTGACAGCTACTGTGGATTCTGGTGGAAACCTTTTGGTTATTTATACTTGATGCCAGTGGGGGTGTGAGATGATTGAAGAGGTAACTATAATCCATGGAAACCAAAACCAGGGGTACTACAACAACAGGGATTGCAGGGGAGCAGCGACAAAGAGAGTTGAAGGAAAATGAGGATTTAGAAGCCATGTGATTTGTCATGAAGGTGCAGGCGTCCTCTAACAAGCTCAACAAGGTGACAAGTTGGCACTGAGATGGCAACAAAAAGCTTCTCTAGGAGGCAACACAACTAATCATAACTAACCAATACCAACAATCCCCATTCAGCCAGCAAGACTATTCACACTGCAGTCCAAAATCAGTGAAGCACCTTGTTTTCATTGATAAATTATTATATATTCTGCACAGAATAGAATTGTTTTTACATAATTTAAAATCAAAGCCACACAACATACCTTTTGCTTTTCATAAAATGAACCTATTCAGTGGCAGCAGGAAGGACAACTTTCATGTCAGAGCATCACACTAGCACACACAAACATCTTCGCCACGCTCAGCCCTGCAGCACCTCTGGACCTGCTCACAGATTATGAGAGGCTTCAATCAATAACTCCGGATCCCATCCTCCCACTCTGGCTGGCCAACCCCGCTAAGAGCCCCCGTGGGGCCTGAACACCAGACAAGCGCAGATATCCCTGCGCTGGCTGTGGACTTGTCACTTCCACGTGTCCTCATTTTAAATCGATAGAAAACTTTTAGTTTTATGACACCATAAACAACATCCTCTGACATGGTGAGCAAGCTGGAGCTGCTGTCGTCATTAGGATCAACCAGGGGACTGTTTGCTATGCAGATTTGGGAGGAGCGGGTGCAATGAGGCATTACAGCCACTAGACGCTGCTGCAACCTGAAATCTGGGTGTCCCTCTGGAGAATCAGACGTGACGTTTGGTGGCCACCAAGAGCCAAGGCAGTGTTGCGTAACAGACTCTCAAAACGAAACCTTCATCTGTTCATCTGTAAATACCCAAGAATCAGACAAACAAGGACAGCACTGAGAGATTCCACTGATGAAACACAGCTTCATAGACGCATCAGCCCCAACCTTTGTTTCTCATTTAGTTCTGAAAGAAAGAAAAAGTTGACGTGTAGATTATCGGCACTAATTAAATATCTCACAATTTAGCTTTTGAATAAGCTGCAGAGCATCAAAAAGCTGCACCACTGTTGACATTAATTT
>NW_023339652.1:4508716-4520814 GCF_004916995.1 Morone saxatilis | reverse complement strand
AATTTTGCCAACACAAATTGCATTATAATTTGAAATGGCAAAATTGAGATACTGTACTTTCATCACTAATTCACTCCTGACCAGTCAAGCAGTGAAAAACTAATTAGATATGTCAGGAATCTTATTTGGAAAAATCACAGAAATGTGTGCTTGCAGTGCTTAATTGTCTGCACACCATTCTGTCCTCTCTGTTGCCTATTGTTGATAACTTGCAGTTTATGAGATTGTGTGAAACTGTTTGCTCTGCTCACAGGAAAAATATATTCTCTCTGGACAGAAAACAACCTCTTTTCTTGCTCCCTTACTGCAAATCACCAGTTGCTGATTGACCCCGTATATCAGAGGTGTGCCAGTAAATGATGTTTTCCCTCTATGTTGTCTCGTTGTATCTCTTTGTGTACAGTAAACACAGTCAGTGACTCATGTCTCCATTTCAAGCTTTGGGGTCACTACGTACTAACTGGCTCTGTGTTTACCCTCCGTCTACCTCCTATCTCCTGCACTTCTCCCTGTTATCTCTTCCCCTCTCACTCCGTCCATCGGTCTCTCTCTGGGTGTATAATCCTTTCTCTGGATGCATATATAAAGAGATTCAGTGGAAAACACACAGCCACAGGGCAGTGTCTGGTTTGTTGAGTTTGCAGGATGTGCTCCAAGTACACAATCTTTCCCTGGAGAATAATATTATTCATTTAATGTCAGTTAAAATTGTCACATAGAGGCTGAATTATTATTTTCTACATTGACCTGCTTCACTAACCTCTCCTTTGATGTTCATTTGACACCATTTGTGAGCTTGACGTTGTACCTCAGCGGCATCGTTGCAGACTTCTTTTAAATGACTGGAACACAGGCCAGACCTGTGTTAAGATAACAGACAATATATTTATTGAATGTGACCAAGATTTTTAAATTGAATTTGGATCATCAGGGGGTCTGCCCAATTACTAAAGAGTCAGTGAATCATGCTAACGCTTCCTTGATTCTTGTGTCTCAAATCCTTTACAAACCAAATACTTAAACCCAGTTTATCTTTTACGCTGGGCTTATGTATTTCGTGGTGTTCAGAGGCTTAAAGGGGCAGCGCCTACCGTAATCTGATACAGCCAGTGAACTAGTCTTTTAAATGTTGAATCGATATGTAGCTAAATACGCTGGCTCTTGGTGGTGTGCCAGAATGTGGATCAAAATGACTCTTGCCTGTTGATAAAAATAACTCGATGCTCAGTTTGTCTGTGTATAGC
Source organism: Morone saxatilis (assembly GCF_004916995.1). Classification (NCBI taxonomy): domain Eukaryota; kingdom Metazoa; phylum Chordata; class Actinopteri; family Moronidae; genus Morone; species Morone saxatilis. The sequence goes on along the minus strand of NW_023339652.1, from coordinate 4,519,570 downwards.
TGTGTTTTGTCCTATTTCAACCTTGTAGGAACTCTGTGCTTTCTCACTTCCTGTGAGGCTGGCCTCCACAGGCCTGGAGATGCCGTCTGTCACAAAAGAGGAATTGTGTGTATGTGGTTTGGTGTTAATGACATGGAGGAATGATGTTTCAGGGCCTTGCTTTAAAATGCTAACGCCCCCAAACACGCATTTATTGTCTGTGAATGCTCTAATCAAAGCCGGTGATGATATAATGCTTCCATATAATGTAATATATGCATACAGATGAGTCACAAATTAAGGAAAGAACTGAATTAATGAGCAGAGAAACATAATGAATGCAGATGCTTCTGTATAGGGCACAAGGGTCACTTAATGATGTGATATCAACCCAGCTGAATTTGGCCCGGTGTGTTTGTCATCAAAGCACCAAATATGGAAGGTTCCCTGAGCTCTGAGAGCACATTGTCAACCTTTCATAAAATTTTAGGTGCATAAAGGACATAAAAAAAATCAGTTTAAGTGGATCATCTCCCCTTGAAATATAGGTATATATTTCTTTGAAAGCAGGTAAACAAAAACCCCCTGACCCTGATGTCCAGGTGGCTCAAGCAACTGTATTTCATGTTTGTGCCCATTAGCAAACACTAGTTGCTCACCCAGTGCAAGTAACTCTGTTGCAGAGCAGAGGCTAAATGCCTGAATAACCACAGAGGTAAGGAGAGAGTCAGATTCAGCACCGCGGCCTACAGGACAGCTCCCTCACGCAGCAGCAGCAGCCAAGGCTGAGCCTCGTCGCAGCAGCCGACTTCTCAGAAACTTCCTCATTAACTTGTGTAATGAGTTGAGTGTATAGATGCAGCTTGTCCCAGACCCCTCCGTCCCCAGGGTGGCTCCTTCTGTCCCACCATCAGTCAGGGAGTCAGTGTGTCAGATGTTTTATTCAACACAGCTGCGTGTATTTTTGGCACCTGGCTGCTTCATCAGAAAAGAAGGAGGACGGGTGGGGGACTGTAGTGGGTCTCCAGAATGGGGTCACGATAGCTTCATGCTTTCAAACCTGCCGGACCACCGTAGGCTAACATCAAACATCCGGAACACCTGTTTCCAGACAGCGTTCCTCGTACAGACTCCGCTCAGATGAAAGGACCAGAAAAGTTTTTGACTCGGGGGAAATTGCACCAAGATCAAAGACGTGGCGTTGCTTAAATGGCGGAACAGAATGGTTTTCAACTGATGAATGTTTTGGGGTCTGCAAAGTTTTTTCCCAAGTTACGCAGCTTGGTCTGTGACATTGGAGACATATGGGCCTCAGTAGTCATCAAACCCACTTTTTAAGCACAATTTGGGATGTGCAGTAACTAAAACAAGCTGTTATCTCTGCAGTGTGTGGAAAACAAGGTGCTCAACACTTCAGGGCAAGTGTATGATTGATGGCAGGATATTGCATAGACTGACTCTGATGTTTTTATGGTTGTCTGATGATGCAGAGTTTCAGTTTCCAGTGATCGTGTTTTTATCAGTGTTAGTGTCAATTGTCTTTTATTGAACAAATAAATTGTAATCATCTCTGCTGGCTCAATGATTGATCCCTCTGTCTCAAAAACCTGTGTCGGTTGTTTTAATTTTGGCAGTGTTTTGTCCAATGACACATCAAGATCTATTATATCATAAACACATGTTGGAAGACTATAACCAGTCTCGAGTCGGGAAGGTGGACACGCTCCACTGATTTTCTTTTTTATAGTTTACAGTACTGAAATTATGCTTGGTCATTTTCCTCTTCATTTAATGGCTAATATTGCCAGAAAATGAAATGGCTTTTGTATAAAAGCTGGCATTGCGGCTCCTTCTTTTTGCTTTTTTGTCTTTTTGATCTTGTAGGTACAAGACAAAAAGGCAAAGGTCTCACGTACTTCGATATTAATAACTTTTATGTAATATCATTAAGATACCAAATGCTGTCTATTGATTATACTATAATGCGTCCTATAAATAGTTTTATAGCACTTTAAGTGCAGCATACACTGGTAACATCAAGTATTGTTGCATCAGTTCATTTTCATCTATTCATTCTTGTAGCACATTTTCATGTGCAAATGGCAGTCAGCAGTTGTTGGACTGATGGTGGCCGGTTGGATAATTTTAATATATCATCCAACCCTAGTGAATAATGGATAATTTTTTTCACTTAACTTTCTACGCTTGATTTTGTTGAACTTTCTTGGCAACTACATGGAAATAAAATCACATTAAGTGAATCTGAAACAATCCTCAGGTCCCAGTGGCCTCTGCAGTGTACATCTCAATCATTAAATCATAATAACATCATAGTAATTGTGGCCATGCATATTCTACAGCTGATATTTTTAGATTTTAGTTATGTTTAGGATATTTTCCATAGATGACCAGTCTGTAAGCCCCATAGCCCTGAATTCTAAAGCCACAGAAATGTCAAAATTTCCATGTTGTCACACAGAGAGAGACAGACACTGGCTGAATTTCAGGGGCATGTGTTTGAAGTGTATCCCCCTAGAGAAAGATGGCCCTCATGCTATCTTTCATTTCCTTTTTCACTTTGAGAAGATATCAGCAGAGTGGAAAGAAGCCAGTGAAACAAGAATAATATACATATTGGATTACCTCACCATGGGTGGATATCTCCAGCTTGCTTTCTTGACCAAAAATTGAAAGGATTGCTAAAATCGTATCAACTCTCAACTGAAAAGTGAAAGGAAAAACAAACAATAATTGAGGGTGCGTTCTTCCTGCATATGGACATTATCAGCATCCATGTGTGTCCCCATGCTCAGCCATAAAGTGAGCTCTCAGAGGCTATTTAGGAAGCCAATACATGTAGATTAATGTGACTTGCTCTAACCACAAAGGATGAATTACACCTTTCAATAAAATGACACCCTACTGTTTGAAGATTAATTAAATTTCCAAAACAGAATGCAATGAAGAGACCAAAGAGAGAGCTGCTTAGTAAAAACACCCTTTGTTCCCTTAAATTAATTTAGGTGGAATATTTCCATAACGGTCCCACAGATTAAAGTCATAAAATCCAGGAGATGGCCCTGTAAAACAAAAGATCAAGAGCTTTCGCTGCACCGATGATGAGTTCTTTTGAGAGCATCAGTGGATTTGAAAATTGAGCAAAGACAACGCACCATGAAATGCCATCACATCAGGCAAGCACTCTGCAATGGCCAAAACATAAAATGTCCCGTCTTCCTTTAATTTACCATAAAATGATTTTCCTCCCCCCTTTATACAGTCTCCACTGAGGTTAGCAGCCATGGTTCCGCAAATATTCATTAGGCATAAATACAAAATCAGAGCGATTTACTGGCATTAGCCACCTTTTGCCCTATCAATTTGAATGCATGGCATATCCGTAATTCATTCAGTTGCCATAATGGGATTGCACCACTGTTGTAGTGGCAACCTTCAATAACTGCAACTCCAATAATGGACTGGGCGCCTTTTATCCTCAGCATGCCCTGCACCTACATCAATGGTAATGATTTCTTCTTCATCAAAGTGTGGAAATACTGCATCCAGGCAGTGCAATTTTCACTTCACAATCATTAAGTCTGCCTTTAACCAACCGAAGATATTCTTTGTATTCTTGCCTCACATATTTCTGAATATGAGAAAGGATGTGCTGTGTGAGATGCATCCAAATAGAGCTGAGGATGACGCAAGGTTGGATTTTCAATTGGGCCTTTGTTGCACAATTCAATTTATACATAAAAGGAAAAACCCATCACCAGATACACTTAAGATTTTAGTTCTTAATGATCAGGGCTTATTTTATGATTACATGTTTTAGTTTTTAGTAAAGCCTGACAAGGACTGGATTTTTTAGGCTGGTGCTGATATTTGAGACTTCAAAAGAAATCTTATCTCTCCATTATGAATTTATTTCTAAATAAATAATGTAAATACATTTTTTTCATAATAATCCTTTAAACCTTTTACAACCTAAGTACTAAGGACATTTTAAAACTTGCTAAACATTTATTAGTAGTATTTTGGTACAAACTCAAGAGATACTAATAATATGTTTATGAAAACAACTAATATCATACATTAGATTATCAAACTTCTTTAAGTTAGTTATTACTAGCAAGTGGGACTACCATTTCGTTTAATCTGTTATATCAGTTTCCCACTATAGTCGATGTCTAACTCTATAGATAATTAGCATCTTTTTATCTTTAAATTAGCTTTTTCTCGCTGGATGATGTATAATTTGCTACCTTGTCATCAGTTCCTACAACCACCTTCAAACTTACCCTCAGTTAATCAGAATGACAGGTGGTTTACTAACCCATTCCAAGGTTAAGTCATTATAGGCACCAGTGCTTTCGTAAATCGCCAAGGATTCTTCCAAAAAAAGTGGTCAAGACGTACAGTAGGTATCAGAAAAAGGCAAATTTGTCAGGTTGTTGACAGGCTCACTGAAGTGGGACAGCAGCTCACGAGGGAGTGAGCTTTTTTGGCATGTCTCTCTGCGGTTCCTCCTCACTGACTGGAGAAGGGACTGTGAATTTTGGCCCAAAGATGGTGCTAAGAACAAAATAGTGACAACACACAAACCCACACAGTACTCTTGAAAATGTGTTTTGTTTACGTCCACGTAAATGTAACAATGAGAGTGTAGTAGCAGCCATATATAAATCAAGAGTGCTCATGATCTTCTAATATCTAATACTCAATAAATATGATCAAATATCAATATCTTAATGGGGCCAATAATGACTTTATAGAGAAGACTTTGTAGATACATTTGATTTGTTGGCTTGTCAGCACCAGTACGCCTCAGTTGTCAGAGAAATGGAGGTGCTGCCAAAAGGAGCAAAGGGAAGGAATGGAAGACAGAGTGTTCATGAGCAGCCAATGATGAATTACATGGCGGAGGGTTTGATTAGCTTTTTATCTGCTCACGGGACTCTTGGGGATGAACTGAGATTGATGGGCTGCAGTGAGCTGACATGGTGTTGTTTATTTGGACGATGCATACTTGGCTGGAGTGCAGTGTGCCACAGAAATATGAGCAGCAAAGGCTCTCGACACGCACTTAACAGCCCTTCTCCTCTGTGGTATACTCACTTGTCTTAGTTATTTTAGGGAAGCTGTGCATCCACAACATGTCAACACAGCAGGCACATTTTTCCATTTTTTAAATAAAATGTCAGTGTTTTCTAAGCTACTTCCAGTTCTCTGACCTGAAGAGGGCAAAGGAGGGTCTCGCTGATGTACACTCGTGATGTAATAATCCCAAAATCAATCGCACGAGAACAGTATTGATCCTCTGCATTTAGTCCCACCATGTACAAATGTTATCTTTGCTGCCACGAAGGGAAGCACTCAGACTATGCCATAGATTTTCTTTAAGGTTCAAGGTCACCTTGAGGAATACTATCTTAATGGGGAAAAAAATCTAGCTAATGTGTGGTAAGATAATGTCTGAAAGCAGGTTAGAGTATAGATGTGTGACATGCAGCTATATACTGTAGGGAAAATGAACACTTTGGAACACCTACAGCTTATTTACAGCGTGCCAGAAATAACTGAAAGATAATCACACATGAATAACAAGCTTAGAAAGAGAATCTTGGCTAAGAAGTCCCTTTGGAATTAAAAACTCAGTGTTGATTAATAATGAATACATTTTATATTATTCTCATAGAAGTCCTTAATTCTCCATAAATCTTAATCTTAGACACACAGTGAATGCTAAAAGATAAACATAAATGACTTGGCCGGAGTACATAAAGAGCTTGTAATCAGTACTTTACCTTTTAAAAACATACTAATCATGTTGTCAACATGAGTGACATACATGGCCCACACAAACAGAGACTTCTGATGCACGAATCAATAAAACATGAGAACATTTATGTATTGTTAAAAATGTACAGTAAATATTTAATTTGCTAGATTTTTAAAGTCATTGGTCTTTATATTGCCTCAAGACTCTGAGAATAACACTAGGAAGTACCATAAGACAGTTTTCAGGGGTTTCACCATCTGATTATTGTACCGTAATTATGTTCCCTTAGAGAAAATCCAGAGATAACACAGTTTTCAAAAGATTTATTTTAGGCCTTGACATATTTACCAAATGCATTTGTTGAGAGTGAGAGTGAACTGTGTGGCAGCTGTGGCTCAGGAGGTACAATGGGTCGAACATTAATCGTAGGGTTGGTGGTTCAAACCTCCTGTTGAACTTTCCTTGAGCAAGAGACCGTGAACCCCCTAGTTGCTCCTGACGAGCAGGCCAGTGCCTTGCATGGCAGCTCTGGTGCACTCAGTGTGTTAATGGATGAATGAGAGACAAAAATTGTAAAGAGCTTTGTCCATTAAAGTATAAAAGCACTGAGTCCATTTACCATTAAGTTTGGCTCTGCAGTCTGTTTTGAATACACTTTGAGTGGAAAGTAGGAACCGGAAGGGAGGTGGGGTGTTTACATGTTTCTGCTCTAGGTGATGGCCAAATATTTGTTTGTGTAACTCTTAAGAGCTAAAATCACAAAGGAGAATGAAACAGTGCGGCGCTGAACATTTCGCAATATGGCAGAACCACACTCCAGCCTTGTGTGTGTGCAGTCTGTCAACATCCATTTCCTTCACTTTGAGCTAATACCTTGTATTGAGCAACAAGCAGGCGTGCTCCAAACAGAAGCCAGAGCTAAATAGCCATGCCTAATAAAGCCTAGTATTTCCAAAATGGGAATCGGTGCATCCAGAGTGTCTGAAACTGTTGGGCTAATGGGCCTTGATGACAGTCAATGTGCAGACCTCATCTCTCCTCATAGATTTATGGGATGGGAAACCAAAGGGCTCATATGCTGTTAAAGTGGATATGGATTGATACTATTTAGAAAGCCATATGCACAGACACACATGAGGAGGAGTATTAAGCTCTGATCACTTTAACAATGAACAGACATTTTAAATCAAGTTTACTGTAGATTTAAATAGACTAGGATGCATCTTTGCAGAACAGCTGAACAATCTGTTGACGTGGATCTATCCTGTGCTAGTCTTGAAATATTACACTCTATTTTAAAAACAACATAATTGTAATTTCAAGTAAACCAAAAATGGCATTTTGTTTTGGACGGGGATGATTGCAGAGAGGCATTTAAACTGTGCAAGTGTTTACTCCAGCTAAGTTGGCAGCAACATCAGTATCCTCTCAAGAGTCTGTGGCCTGTGGGTGTGATTAAGCAAAGCTCTACACTGGCTTTTATTGAAGCAGTGGATTTGGACACCCTCTTTTCTGTTGGTTGATGGTCAAACCAGTCATGTTTAGCATGCCCTTATTGTGGCTTTCACTCACGCTGACAATGCCTGTAGCCTCATGATAGATGAGTTTCAGCCCTGTCGGAGTCGTGTGCCTACCTACCCGATAGATGGTCAAACTAGTAATCAAGCCAGTTGAAAAACCTGTTTCTGAATTGGATAAAAAGATTGGATTTCTGGGCTTGTCTGACTTGTTCAAAATAACCACCAAGCTCACTAGGCTCTACACCTGGAGCCTGTTACTCAGTATTGGCCAGGACAAGCTGGAATGCAACGTTTGGAATACTAAATCTCAATATTTCAGACTAACAACAATCAACATTTTCAAAGGCTCCATGTCTGCTACAATTATACAATATCCAGCTTGTGCATTTGCTTTCTCCCCTTCCAAAGATGGCTTGTAAACAGACTAGTGCAGCACAGTTGACAATATTTCCCACTCTAGTCTAGACAACAGCTGTGTTTGGCGAGCTGAATTGAATGGCTAACATCTAAGCTGCTGTATGTACTGTACAGGCAAACGGTCTATCAACAACTCCACTTCCTGAAACTCTTTCATAGCCTTACCCAGTACAGCCTTGTATATATATGCCAAGGCTTTTTAGGTTTCTATCCTCGTAAAAGATGTTTTGGCTGTTCCTAATCAAGGAAAAATCTTCAGCTTTCCACTTTTAAAATTGCTTTTTTTTCATTCTGTTGAATGCCTCCCAAAACTCAACATTTTTGTGCTTTAACATTTGCATCAGATTGAACTGAAATACTGCAGGTCAATTTTCAGTACCTAGCTAATTTGTCTAAATGGGTGCCCAAATCTTTTGAGAAATTCTTTGATAAGAAAGCTAAGCAGTCTCTTAACTCAACCTTTTTTAGCAGAAAAAGATGAAAACACGATTCTTCTAGTTTTCAAGTCTGTTTGAGTGTTCTACCAACCTTAATGAGCACCAAAGACAGTCATGTTTTCTTCTTTATAACCCACTTTCAATTTCCTGAGCTATTTTCCATGACAGAATACCAGGAGATATGTACAGTTTAAGTTGAAAAAGTAGGTTAGCATGGAATATGAGCCCACCTCCAAAGTCTTAAGTGGTGGGATCGGATGTTGAACACAACCCATTTTCAAACCTAATCAGCTAACCTGCTTTTGTGGTTTGTTTATTATGCTATAACTGGAACCCTTGACACATAATATAATAACATAATATAATATTCATCAGACAGCATGCTGTTGACAAACTCTTGAATAACCACACTATTAATAATTGAAAAGGGCACAGGCTTCAATGCAAACATAAGGGCAGGGATAGTTGCATCATCCAGTAATGGGTCCGATTATGGGAGTGACTGTAGAAAATGAAAAAAAGAAAGTGGTTTATATTGTTCATACACTTTGTTGGTAGGATCAAAACAATTTTATCAGATTTCTGAGGATGAAGGAAGGGTATTAGAATAAATCAATCTGTCCAAGGAGGCTGCCCAATATGTCCCCGTACGGAGAGTGCTCGGATACTTCACCGGTCCCTGGTAATTCTTATGACGGCTGCCCAGACCTGTCAGCATCTATAACCCTTACAGTCCGCCGTGACGTCCATTTGGCTCCTCGGAGAAGGAGGTGGAGGTTTGTTAAAGGGGGCGGAGATGCCAGAGATCTGAGGTGCTTCCAGTTCACCACAGGCAAGAGCTTCCTCCACCCAGCCCCCTGCCCTTTTTTTGGCTCCAAAAGCAGCAGTAAAAGGTCAAAGCATCCTCTGCTGCGTGCCGCGTTATTTGCCCTTTCTGCCAGCAAGATCCCCCATTGACCTCTAGTCAGATTCCCTCCCTCCCTGCTGAACTCTGTGGCTCTCTTGCGAATGAGATTTAAGCTGAGTATATGTGTTGTTTGTTACCTTTCAAACAGCTAAGGGCACCCCAGCTTGATTTTTATTTAATTTTTTTTTGGGGGGGGTTCCAACAACTATTAAGTCCCTCTGGCTACTATTGAGATTTTAGACTCTATTACTGCACTGCAGAAAATAGATAAATTACCTCTGATGTTGTACTCTCATTGTGTCCTGTTTTCATTAGCCATGTCAGCCTGCTCTCTTTTTCCTCCACCCTTTGTTCCATTAACTTATCTACTGTATTTTCTAGGCTATTTATACAGGGATCTTAACAATGAATGTATGAAACAGTGGCTGTCCAGTGAAAACCATTTCAGCTTTTCATGAACTAAGAAAAACAACCCTGTTTTCAGTGTGTTTTTGAATGTTGTATTTAGCTTTAGAAGTAGGAGAATCGTTCCTTTCAATAAAGGAACACTTAGTTGTGTAGTTTATTTCAGAAATTTCAAGAAATTCAAAATCACAAAATTTGGAGTTTTTGAGATAATTGTTCTTGTACATCAATGAGGCAGGTGAGAACAATTGTCCCTTTCTTTCTGTTTCCTGTTTATAAAGACGAATTGGGGAAGGATTTTGAAGCTTTGACACTGAGACTGTGCAAAAGATAAGACAACTAAACTAAAAGTATAATCACTTTTTTGGGAAATTCAGTGTATATAGTGTGCTGCTATTCCAAAAGCTGTGATAAAGTTACATCCTCCTAATCAGAAACCTATTATAAGATATCTTCTGATTGATGTATACATCTTATCTTGTCAGTAGCTTGTTTCCCTCTGTCCACAGTAATATTGGAAACTTTCAATTTGGATTCAACATTTTGTCTGTATAAACAACATAGTTTTACTTACTCTTAAACTAAACTAGGAGGATATTATCCAGTTGCCTGGATACTCAATCTACCAGCATTCATAGCACAATATGTATTGAATGATGACTGAGATACTGTAGCCCCACCTGCTGTACAGGAGCATACAATGTCCAAGCCATGTTTAAGACACATAGCCCGGAGAGAGAGGGAACACATCATGGCTTATTATTTTTAGGTTGCATGCTTCTCTGCTCTGTAATTATGCATGCAAGTGGCACACGGCAAGTTATTTATACTGTATAGTGTGTTGCCCAACTGCCACGAATCTTCTGATTGGTGCAACTGCTTTTCTAGGTCAGACAGTGGATCACATGCATACACCCACAAACACAGACAAATATTCTCTTTCTCTCTCACACACAGCAAAATGCTTCCACTGGGGAAGGTGATGTGCATTATTCGCCCGGTTGCTCCTCTTCCTCCCTAATCTAAATATAAACATGACTCACAACAAGTGATGGCACTTGCACTGACTCAAGATGGCGGCATACCTTCAGTGGTTCTTTACTAAGTCTGACAGGTTCTTCCCCCATCTGCAGGATAGTTTACAGTTTTTTTTACAGTATGTTCCTGCCTGTCAGTGAAACAGACTGATAATTGCTGTTGCTTGGGAATAATCTATAGGTAATAAACGTGGCACTGCCAGCTGTTCTGTGATGCTTAGTGGCCTCCAGGGGTGGTAATCAGGTGGGTGCTCATCTGGCGGCCGCACAGGCAGGATGAGACTTGGCTGTGCCCCATCGCCTCTCTCTCTCTCTCTCTCTGTGTGTGTGTGTGTGTGTGTGTGTGTGTGTGTGTAGGCCCTGCTGC
>NW_023339652.1:4471383-4508616 GCF_004916995.1 Morone saxatilis | reverse complement strand
TGCGGCCCCCGCATAAATATGCAGACTGGCTGATTATGCATTGAGTTATGCGATCGCATAATCACATTTTTCTGGAGGGACTGATTAGATGACCTGAGAATGAGAATGGGTTCGGTTTGTCCATATTGAACTACTGTAGAAACATGGCAGTTCAACATGGCAGATTCTACAGAAGAGGACCCGCTGCCTCTGTAGATAAAACAGCTCATTCTAAGGTAATGAAAACACAACAATTGCATTTTCAGGTGATTATACACTAATGAAAACATATCTATGAATATTAATTTATATTCCATTTCTGACAATAGATCCTCCTAAATGTTACACACTGGCACTTTAATAATCAAACGACATACTGAGTGAGTTCTGGTCATGTATTAACATGTGATGTGATTGGGTTGAAAAAAGAACCAGCAGGGGACAGGTGTTCAGGTTAATCCTATATCTCCATGTGCACGCCTATAAGCCTTTTCTCCTTTCTCTTCTTCACCGTCTGAATGTGTCTCAGAGCATACACACTCTCACACAGATTACACTATTTAATCTTGATGAAAAAAATCAAATGAAGTGGAGGGGGACATGGGCAAAAAAGACAAACCTTAGTGGCACAACAGAATCCCTGCAGAAACACAGAGAGAACAAAAGCAGCATGTATTCATGAGCATAAATCAATTCAAATGTATGTAAAAGATACAAGAGGCCAAAAATATGTTGTTATTTAAAGAGCACCCAGTATGTGTTTTTTTTTGTGTGTGTGTTTTTTGTAATGTACAAAGATTTGAGTTTATAGAAAAATAAGAAATTGGCTTTAAAACTCTTTAACTACAGGCCTCAACATGGAACATTAGGATTAATGTTCTCACTTTTCAAAAGGTATTAGCCAAAATCTATTTTCTTCAGTTATTTCTAACTTCCTGGAATTACAAAAGTGAACATTTATGTCTCAAATCAGATCTATGTGGACATGTTTTCGACAGATCCTGGTGTAACATTAACCAGAGAACAACATTTTTTTCATTTTAGGTGTTTCTGAATTAACATTAATTAGCTACAGCTGTGCCGGTCACAGTTGTCATTGTAGATGGCAAAGTTGATGGTCACAGACTAAACTTTCATTAAAAGTTTTCACAACTTGTTAAAACATGATTAATAATGTAAGCTATAATTACGTGTGTGCCCTTAGTCAAATTGAGATTTTGATATATAAAAATGATTAATCGTTCAGCCCTAACAGCCGATACTTTATTATCCATAATGATTCTTATGCTCTCTGTTTCTCAGAACACCTTATGTTTACACAATGTACATTATTATATCCTATAAGAATGTTCACCCACTCGTAAAAATCATGTGAACACACAGCTTTATATCCTGTACTGACGAGTGTGTGTGACTGGCAGCCATGCAAGCCACCCAGTTTGAGCTCATTTCAGTCCAACCTGGCTGCCAGCTTTGTCACTGTATTGACCGTATCTTAACTCCATCAACAATGCCTCATTGGTCATTGTTTCAACCTTGGATGTATTTCTATTTTTAGCTCCTTCATCACCACCATCACACTTCAATGCAACACATCCGTTCTCTGTCTACCTCACAAAATAGAAAAGATAAAAGGAGGTTTTTTTTTGTTTTATATCATTTTGTCCATCTGTATTTCAGGCTTGGCTCAGTCAGATTATTATCATTGTTGATCACTTTGCCAGAATTTCCCAAAATACAAATGAAATTAAGACTTTTCCTATTACTGAGAAGCTCTTGGTCACATTGTACTTGCCTGTGATCTCTGTGGGTGAGGTCTGGTTGTTTCCAATCCAGGCAGGCTGGACACTGAAAGCCAGCCGCCTGAAGGAACAAAACCTTGAAAGTGCTCTCTGTCACTTTACATTTCCAGCCTTACATTAACATTGCAGGCTACAGAGCAAGGGACACAAGAGAACATTAGCTGCTGCTTAAAGCAGACAGCCCCCAGGCTACAGTTGGGTGCTGAACTCCAGCTTAGGAACTTGGAAAAGTTTTGCTGCACATTTTATGAGAACCTGAACCCACAATACTTCGGAATATAATTCAATTTCAACTGTATGTTGGTTCTTCTTTGTCTTGCCTTGTTGAAAAAAAAAAGAATATCACTTTATCTTAAAACCAGTTATTTTTAGATTTGGAAAGATGAACATGGTCTGTTTCGGACCAGATGTCTAGTAGTGGTACGTGGCGTGGTACATGATGAAGGGGCTTCTTTTCTAAGGCCAATTTTGTGCTTGGTGAGACTTGCCCTTTGATTTCTTTGCATCTAATCAATAAGGCTTGAGTCAAACTGTTGACGTGCACCGTGTCTCAATCCATTCAATGAGCAGCAACTGTAAAGCAGGAGAACGTAAAAAGGAGATTGACATTGCAAAGGCTGAAATGGAAACTTACCAGTACGGTTTGTTCAAGGACTGCCATCAGCTATGAGTCAGTCATATCTAAGTTTATCTGACCAGAAGTGGTGGGAAAAGAATTGCAAAATAACACCTAAACCTAAATTTGAGTGTGTTCATTTAGTGTGAGTGTGTGTAACCACAGGAATTATTTAAGCTAACAAAAGTCTAAGACAAGCCTATTCTATAGTATATACATCAAGCTGACGGGCATGGGCTGATGTATTCTGCACTCTGTGGTTTGTGGTGTCCCGCAAGCTCTCCAGAACAAACTGATGAATATGAATTTATTTCGGGTACATACAGCTCCTTCACAGTCTCACCCCACTCCAACAGTCTCCTCCTCCCTCCACCTTCTCACTGGTGTAGCAGTGCAATCTTCACATGCAAATATCCTGGGAGGTGGGTGGGCAGTTGATGTGGCCAACTTGGGAACATAAATTACATTTGCATGTGATTTGAGGGGATCAGGGGCTCAGTGGGAGCTGCTATGCAGGCATAAGAACTCAGAAGAGGGGCTTGATTGCACTCCTCTATTTACTCCTCATCATAGGTATTGTTTGTCCTCAGGAGGACTGACTTTGAGGTTTCTCTTACTGCTATTGTCCTATGGTTTGAACTGAAATAGTCACTTGTGAACCATGGAGATAAACTACTGTACTGAGAGTCATTTGTTTGTTATGTACAGTAAATTATTTGTTTACTTATCACATATGTATGCTCAGTTGCATAAATATAGTAGTAGTTTATTAGGTACAGCTATTTAAAACTAATGCAGCCTAATAGAAGAAGGGAATAATTCCTACTTTCATAAAGGTTATAATGTTCCCTGTCTTGTTTTGAAAGAGCTGTTGATTCATCTTGGTGGTCAATTTGGAGATTGTTTGGGGTGTTGTTGACTTGTATTGCATTATAAGGTGTTTCTGATATTTAGTCTACTTTCATTGTTATATAAATTGAACATTCTAATCTTCAAGAAGTAATTATTTAATGCCTGTCTGTTGCAGCTAGGATCACTGTATCGAACAAAACTAGAAACATTTTTTTATTACATTGATGGCTTTCTTAAAAGCCAAATTAATTAAGATATATATGTATTATGTAATATATATGTTATGTGTATTATATTATGTATATATTTGGTGTATTCAGTACAACATACCAGAAATAATGGTATGTGTACACATACCTAGCCAAAAAGCATTTCTGATTCTTATATGAGAGACCCTTCCTTTCTTTGTGACTGACAAGGTAAATTCTAACAAATGCCAATATTGCCTTTTGATTTCTTTTATTAAATCTATGTCAATCAAAAAATAGGACATTACCCAATAATCAACATAATCCCAGGGAGACTTTGTTTGAGGAGGATTTTTATTATTTGAGACAGTTGACATGTGGATTGTCCATGCAAACATCAGGAAAATCTACCTCATATTATGCACAACCATTGTAAATGCAACCTCCTTTAGCGCAGACTTATTAATTAATGCAATTTCGGTCACATACATGCACACATGTCACAGCAAGGAACAGCAGTTCTGTCCAGCACAGACTAGCTCACATGACGCAACAGGCCACGTTATATAACACACATCTCTGCTGGAACTGGAGCAGAAAACCACACGAGCCAATCGTAGGACTCTCCCCACCCACTCCCTGAGAGCTCATCACCTTTTTTAAAATACGATTGTCTATATACATATGCAGAAAGCATAATTAGAAGAGTAATTTAACCTCCCAATCAATGGCTGGTTACGTTTTCATTAGGCACTTATTAGTAATCAATATATGATTTTCCTAGAGAGGGATCTGTTATAGCACTGGTAATTGCTTCTTATAAAATGCAGAATGCAAATGGAATAGGATCGGTTCTGAATTTGTGGGCTGAGACCGAGCATGGCAACAGTGGAAGCCTTTGTTTACCAAGTACTGATAATGAATGTAGTGTTGCACTGGGAAATTACAGTCCTCATTTTGGCATTTCCTATGGACATTAAGTTCCAATTAAAAGGAGAAATTGAGCATCCTGAAAGAAAAGGATTGACTGACATTGATTATATGCATGATATAATGCCAAAGCTGAACCAATTCAATATCCAACTTCTAAATTAGCATCCAAATACACAAGCTATAATAATCAGAATTGAACAGTTTTGCATACTAATCCCATAAGGAAGAAGTTAATGTTTACACACGTGTATCTGTTGTCACATTGTTTATCTTAGCTGAATCCACAGTAAGATGTTGGTTCATTTCCATCACATATAGACTCTATTAAACATTTAAATCTTAACTAAAGCAGAGTGGCATATGTTGTAGTTTCTCATAAGGTATGGAACAGTGCCAGAACTCTGCAGGGAGACTGTTCTATTCACTCACTTAGTTACTTTCTTAATGGATTTTATCACATGAAAGGCCAAATACAAAAGGGAGACAGAGGCTGAAATTATGTTGCTGCCGCTGCTTGAAACAACTCCGATCGGGAACAGGAGCTGTAAGTGGCACTGTGGTAAAAAGAAAAGAATATCTGAATCTGAATAGAGTGATGTGGGTAGAATAATTGAAGGAAAAAATGTAAAAACGGTGACAGAGAGAAAACTGAAGAGGGTTAGAAGGAGAGGAGAGAACATATAATTACTACATTAAATACATTGAATAAATTCAAACACATGCATAAATAAGATACGTATAACAGAAGTATGACAAAGACATTAAATTATATTTATTGCATCTATTGTTGAAAATGACATTAATCAGTGCTTGAAAATTAGGGGAAATCCCCTTATTTGCCTTCCTAGCAAAAGCTAATAACATAAGCGTGAACAACTGCACAGTTCCCTACCTGAAAGCTGACCCTTATGTACTAGTGACAAACTTTCATAACACAACATGTAATAAGTATTTTACATTTGACAGAGGCTAACCTTTTTTATATACATATTTTTGGGGGGTTATTGCCCTTTATTTGACAGGACAGCTCAAGAGATTGACAGGAAAGGAGGGGCGAGAGAGAGGTGATGACACACAGCGAAGGTCTCGAACCTGTGGCTGCTGAAGCAAGGGGCTCAGCCTTGGTACATGGGGCACCAGCTCTACCAGCTGAACTACCAGGGCTCTCTGACAGTTTAAAGCTGTCTGAAATGTTTGTGCTGAGTTAGGATAATCACTTCACAGAGGTATCAAGAATAGGTCTTCATAGGTCCAAACGGACTCCAGAGAACACTTACTTAAACTACACATACATAAATAAATGTTTTTAAGCAGACATTGTCTGAAATAGACCAGAGGATAACTAAACATAATCCAAAATGCGGTTGACTAAAATCGACCCACCAACACTGCCAGCAGCCAGCAGTGTAATGATTAGCCACGGTTAAAAAGATGTAGCAATACATGTCCTCTCAAGGGGGGAAGACCTGTACTGAATCCACAGAGATGACATGAATCTTCTTATCTAAGCAGGCAAGACATCAAATAAGTGAATTTGTCAAGATGTCAGACTATCCTGTTACACTCAGCAGGTTGTTTCAGAGCTGCTCTTAAACAAATAGACTTTAAACTGACATGGCTCTGCTAGGACCCGAAGGTCAAATTCTCATTGATGACTCAAGCCTTTTGTGAGTCTTTATAATGAAAAACAGTTAAGATTTTCTTTTCTTGTTTGATCCTGACTCTTTAGTGGAGTGTGTTTGAGCAATTCAAGTTTAAAGAGAAAATGAAAGTACTGATTTAACTTTGTCCTCGGACCTTACTGTGGGGGGTCAGGGTGTCTAGACAATAAGTTCTACATAACGCTACTTTTCACCATTGAATAGGTAGCTGATTAGAATGTCGACAGAGGCTGCACTTAACTATGCTGGATACTCATTTTACCAGCTTTGATTAGCTGTAATATCATTGTTTTGTGAAGTTTTGAATCACTTGTATTCAATAAGGCACTTTGATGTGATGATGAATTTCTGGAAAAGAAACAATAGGTCAAATTAGCATGTCATTTTCTGCAAAAAGCAGCATGACGCTTATTATTCACAAACTTTTTGTATATATTGCCTGTTAAAGAAAGCTGATAGATTGTTTTCTTACATTTTTCCTCGTCCTTCATTGAATGTACTCAAATCATTACAGAGGAGCTCTACTAATGCAACCCACACTGCTGTCTCCATACTGAGCCTCTCTGCCTCATCTGCAGCCCTCTGCTCTGTTAATTATGGATAATGGACGTGAGCTGGGGAGGTAGAGTCCCTTCTGCCAGAACAAAAACAACTGATTAGGCAGAGCAAGCTGCGTCACAAAGAGACTTTGACGTTTTGGTCATCAACCAGACAGACTGGACTTCTAGCATTATAACTCTTGTGAGTTTGTAGTCCCCTCATGCTACACGCATAGAAAAAGATAATAAATGTATCCTATAATAACATATAAAATAAAACAATATTTTATATAAAGTATAAAGTTATTTATATACATGAACATATACCCAGGAAATAATTCTTATGTGCTTTTTTTTTGCATTGATGTGGGCACAACAGGATTCCCCTTTTGTCCAGAGGGGACATTAGCTAGGAGCAGCCTTAAGTCCAAGCTGGGATAGCATGGCACCTATCCTGGGTTTCTTCCCTCTCCTCCAGGGTCAACTGCAACACCCACCATAGTGGGCTGGTCTGGCTGGGTCGATTGTCTCAAAATCTAAACCTCACACTTTACCGATGACTGTGTACTTTTTCTGTCATAGGTAATATATTCTTCATACTGTGCAGCCGTTGCCATAGCCAAAATCTCCTGGTCCAGTCGACTACCAGCTAACTATTTACATGCACAGCTGTTGCCAAGCACCTCTGAACTTACTTCAGAGTCTTTCTAGTCAGCCTGAGCCTAAGCTAACCTGTATGAACTGCTGTATGTGGTAATAATGCCATTTCAATCTGTCACAGTCAGGCTGGTGGCTTACAGGCTCACAGAATTGGCCTTTTCATACATTAAAACACATTATTAGAGACTATGCTAGCTTGCATCCCATTAACCTATAACTGTGGCTACCCCCTGCTTCATTATTTCCAAGCATTATTCTTTTCAAAGAGAGGTTTCAAAAGAAGCAGATGTTTGACAAATCATGATTGAAGCTTTTAGGGACCTCAGACATTTTGTTCAGTTCGACGTGCTGGACGCTGTTCTGACGTCTTAATGACACATAAAAGGTCATAAAAGGTGTTCAAATAGCTTGACTCATAGAATACTGAATATGCCATTGTGGGGGGCCACAGCCAGATCCTGTATGCACCCTGCTGGCTTCACACCTATCTTGGAATGGAGGTGGAAATAGGTTTGTCGCTTGCAACCGCTGCCGAACAAATACTAAAAATTGAGAATATAATCACATGAAGGTGAGCGATTGCCTTTGTAACAGTTTCAGTGTGCCTGCTGTGAAAATGAGCATCTCCACACCTTTCACATTGCAGATGTACATTATTATGCTCAGTACTCCAGAACATCAGCCTTCCAGTCTTACACAAGCCTGTTTGTGAAATTTTGTGTGCTTTGATTCTGTCCTCTGGCCATGAAACACACGTTTGCTCATTGTTTTTGGGTATTTAAAAACATTTTTGGTGAAAATCTGTAAAAACCAATAACGGTGTTGGTTAGGATAGTTCTTTTTTACTTACTTTTAAAATACTTGGCCAGTTCTACTTTGAAAATTTGCCAGTTCTCAATCTTAGGAGCAAACCTCTACAAAGGTTTACTGTACTGTCTACAGCGGGACTAATTCAATTCGTCTGTCCTTTGCTGCCAGATGGATGTCACAGTCAAACCGTGCTCTCATCAAACAAACTTGATTAAAACCGCCTAATCTATGCGGCTGCTAGATGATGCAGTTTGTGTGTGTGTGTGTTAGTGTATGTTTCTGTCTTGCTGTCCTGACGTACAAGAGGACCTTCGTTTATCTGTTTAAATACTGACAGCGGGCCAAAAATAAGCATGTAGGGCACTCAGGGCCATAGACATCTACCTCGATGACAGTACCCTTGTTGTTTGCAACTTGGAAAACGTGTTGCTTTTCAGTGTGAAAGACAGAAAAGTCTGTTGCATTATGAACTATACTCCACACTTGTCAGCTGACCTACTTTAGTAAGGAAGGAAGGAGTTCTGAGATCTGGGCGTGAGGTTGTACAACAAGATAATCAGAATAGTATTGTCTACTGATGACACCTTACAGCATTGTTAGAAATCTATGACTGCAACAGCCCAGTGTCCCTAGTAATTATCTACATATTGGACCATTCTGCACCTCACAATTTACGCCTAGTGCCAACGTTCAGTGCCGTTAATGTAGAGGAGAAAAATAAGGGTGTGGACATTGGGGTAATGGATTGGAATGTAGAACATCTGCCAGTCATCAGAGTCTTACTTTTTCTTGTGTGGTGTTGCAAACCTGGGCTGTGAATTGAGAGATACTGAGTAGCACTGTGTTTGAAATAAGCGCTTCTGCTGTGTCGAGTCTCTATAGGCAGCTCTGGCTCTGGGGCGCTTTCCCGTCTTAACAAACAAATACTGAACATGATGATGATGTTACGTCACATGCAGTTGTGGCGGTGGCTTGCCCTCCCCTGTGTCTGGCTTGTCAATAGCACAGTATTTCATTACTGCAGTTATCATGACAGCCCTATATATATTTCTCGCCTTTCCCCTGATGGTCTCAATACATTTTTAAAAAGTTGCTTTTTAGACATTGTAGCTAAGAGGGTCTGGTAAGTGGGAAGTTGGGAACATTGGACTTCTCTATAATTATTACACATCTTGTTTGTAAGTAAAGGCTTGTGCCAGTGCTACTTCCCAATTTTTTAATTTGAACACCTAACAATTAAAATGATACAATATATAACTGTAATAATTCAATTTATAATGATAAATTTCTCCACCGTCCCAGACATTGTATCTTTGAGTCCCAGGTGCTATTTTTATTGTCCACGGGACAATGGGACATCCTTGCTTTTAACCGCTGCCCCCACAAAAAAAGTAATTTTGGAAGATACCCAGCAAAACTTGGCTCATCCAGAGTACTGAAGCCTCAAACACAGTAAGCTGTGGTTGTACTTTAGAATATATTTTTGGACAGAACAAAGTCTACAGTCTAGTCTGCTACAAAGGTTCATGGCCAGAATGGAAAGTAATAAAAATGACAGTGACCAATAACTCTTTAAACATATACATAGCAAGATCACAGCCAAGTCCCTTGCACATAACCTACTAATACATTTTCTCACATAAAAGACCATTCTGTTCATCAGAATAATGGTCATATCAATTGGCTGTAAGGTAATGACTTACACTTGGCAGCTTCATCAAATTCAAATAGCTTAATTTCTGTAGTATGTGTGTGTATTCAAGCATGTGCACGCTCTAAGGGTGGAGGAGAGAGGAGAAATAAATGTTGGCCTAGACACAATGAGGTATATTGTCTGGTGTGGAAACCAAATTTCATGGGAGCTCATTAGACGGGCCACCTCAAAGATTCCCAAAGAAAGAATTGGCGAGTAGGATGAGCGCAAAATTGGATTTTCTCTACTGTCTTAACTGCAAAATACCCAGCACTCAATCTGAAACTAATGAACTGGATCTGGATGTGATCTTCAGTATGTGGTTGAGATCAAATATGTGCACCCACAGTAGCAAGGGCAAACATACCCTTAAAAGGTTATTGGTTATTTCCTCTCCTCCAGTCTTAAAATGAAAAGAATAACTAACCATCATTGTAAGAGGAGTATATTAAAATAAGGTCTAATGTGTGTGTGTGTGTGAGTGGTGATGGTGAGTGATTTGTGCTTATCATAAGGTCACAGTTGCCCATTTCAAACACTGGATTTTCAGCAATAACGCCATCAGTAGTCCAGCTTATATTTCCCTTTCGTCACATTTTTTATGTTTCCTTTTTTAAGCTAGTTTCACATCTGAGGCAATAAAATGGCAGATAGGCATTTCTGTTGGCAATTAAGTGACTTTGAAAGAGTGAAACACTTTCATTTGTTATCTAAATGCAAAAAGTTTGTTGAACAGTAAAGCAATGTGTCATTGTGAAAACCTAATTCTATGGTTTCAGAAAGTTCTCACTCTAATTTATCCCTGCCAGGGTCAATTTTTTTGAATAATGTTCTACTTTTCTTTGTTCTGTCGATACTGGCGATGTTGCATTATATCAAGATATTTTCAGCAGATTTAATTGGGGTTTGATAGCAGAAAATGTTCAAGCAATCTAAAACGTCCGCTGCATAACTTCATATTTTGGTGTCAATTGAGTAAAGACCTTTTACTCAACTGTGGAATATTCACTGATATTCAGCAACATAATTCAAAAGCACAGACAGAGTCATTCTACTTCCTCCACCTACCAAGAATAGACCTGAATACAATGCAGCTAAAAGACATTTAAGTGTGAGGCATGACTTTTGCTTTTTCTTGGCTGGAAAAAATCATGTACCCTAGCTCTCTGCTCCCTGAAATTAAACCAGTAAGTAAATTAATGTATTTCACGCATGGTCTCAATGAAAGGTATTATGGCATTATTAAGGCATTATTACTCACAAATTAAAGATTTAAATTTTTCGCATCAGATACTATAAAGCAGCTATTGTGCCTCTTGTTTCAAGAGGATATATATATTTATATAGAGTAGTATTTTTAAACACGGCGTCTAAGATTCAAGCCTCTGGGTGGGCAGCATATGACTGACATTTTGGAGCGAGGACGTTGCCAAGAGTGGTGCTGTCAATCGCTATGGTGATCTACTGACTGGAGCATGTCATAACCTTGTATAGCTGACAAAGATTGATACAGGCTCTTTACAACAAGACCCTATAGCATCTTTTCAAACCATTCAACATTTAGAAAGACCCATTGTATGGTAAAGTGGAAGCTAGTTAGCCTAGCGTGCTAACATCAGCACTGATTACCATTATCAAATGACCAGAAACATAACTTAAAAGTAACTTAGAACTTAAATTTCTTCTTTTTGGTAATTACGACTTTGACCAAATTTGTACACAAGTCAATATAAACACCAAGGACATATATAGTTTTCTTAGCAAAAATGAATTTTAATTTCAGTTTGATTTCAATTCTTCATTCACAAAGTGATGCAATGCATTATGTAATTTACAGCCAATAATCATCCAAAGCTGACTATTTCTAAAGCTTGCAAAAAGCTGATTTAACATTTGGCTATGCTGTGTATACTTAGGTTCATCAGAGCAGTATGTCAGGTGTTGGCATTCGTTTCCAAACCGTCCCTAAAGAGATCTAATTGCCTCTGAGCAGAAGTCTAACATTGGGTTCATACATCCCATCTCTCTGACTATCAGTGGAGCACACTAATGAGTGTTGCCTAGCAACCGTTAAAACAGGGCTGGTAAAGTCAGCGTTGGCAAAAAGACTCCTGCTCAGCGAGATCTTTTTCTTTTCTTCTCAACTTGATATTCATGTGCCATCTGCATGCAGTAACAATGCCCATTTTCACATTAACATCAGAAAGGTTGTCTTGTTCTGCCAAGACATAATTATGTTCCATTCTTAATTAGCTACCATCGTGAAGCTCTAATGCCATGTCTTTAATAGAATGGATGATGGGGTGAAATCATATTAAATGTGAAGTTAGTAATTTATATATCAACTATGGATAAATGGATGAATGATAGCTTTATGCATTTCACCATCTCTGTTGCTTTCTCTGCAAAAATAATGTACTGAACATGAAAAATATCCTGCATATACAGGAAATATTTTTTCTCGCATTGACTACATGGCTGCAATCATACCGGGTGATTATAGCCTGAGGGCTGGACAGGATAGTTGGCCATATATGTTTATAAATGAATGATACAATGTGGAACTAAAGTTCTTCACGTAATTGTTATCACTGAAATTATAGCCTGAAACATCCCATTACTAAACATTCAAATATGAAGAAAACCTTCTCATCATGGAATAATGATTTCCGCAGAGATCTGTCGAGGCGAACGAGCCAAATACGACTCAAATTAGCACCAATGGCAAATGCTCCATATTCGCTTTGCACCTGTGGAAGCCAAATAATGCAATTTGATTGCATGATTATCCAGAGTGCCGACTCTGAGTGCTGTCATTCAGTTTGATTGTGTTACATGAGAGGATTGAGTCCTGATCAACCCTAAGCAGAGAGGAGGGAGAGTTCAAAGAGTATCTAATCCACTTTCTAGATTGGTTCATATTCTGTAAATCTATAAAATATCTCATCAGAAACCTAGCTTGCTATCTTGCAGTCCAGAAGGTACAGAAGTGTATCTCTTTAACAAAGACAGAATGTTTCTCATGGAATGGCGTTATGGATCTAGGTTTAATCCTAAGAGCATTGCCTTAAACAGCTTACCCAGACTGGCTGAGACTTAAGGTGCTCTATTTCAAATTAAACAGTGTTTGATCGATGTTCGGCTTGAAGTGGGTCATCCTGACCAGGGGTGACAGTGAGCCTGGCAGTACGCCACACATGGTCATGGTTGTCTCTTCCAATAAACCATGTGAGGCTTCATTTTATGTAAAGTCTGCTTACCTTTCAACTCCTGCATTAAATGTGAGTTGTGTGTCTCAGGTGCAATAATGGATGCAAGGATAATACTTTTTTTTTTTTACTTTTCTGAAGATATGGAGCAGGAAAACCTGTGATTGAAGTTCAGCTAACTGTATAAATGCAAAGGGTAAAGGCTTTATCATTCAAGGGCAGAGCACCGTAGGGGCAGGGCTTGCCAATGCTGTGTCATCATCATGCAGGGAGACCATCTGAATGTTATTATGCTGTCTGATTTGAGTGCCAGCGTCAAGGGCATTTTAGTCTATCCAGATGGTTATTGAAGTTCTTTGTAGCACTCAACCAGACCCAAACAACATTTCATTTATACAAGAAAAAACATTTCATTTTATTTACTTAAACCTTAATAGGTTTACTTCATTTACTTAATGTTGAGTGCTCATATTCGCTCCATTCAGCTGGGTTGTAGTAATGTTCATGATGAGGATGTCTGCTGTTCCAAGGAAATCCCTATTTTCTGGCTCCATCTGAGGAAAACATCTCAAAAATTTGTACCTTAGTGCTTCTAAGTAAAGCTGGCCTCTTGTGACTAATCAAAGAGCCTGTACCTAAATAACATGCACCCCAATGAAAATGTTTCAGAAAGCCAGAATTCAGTTTTGTTTATCCACCTACACCCAGAGCAGTGTGCTGGGAAAGCCTTTAGTGGCTTGAGAAGTAAACATATGTTTGCCAAAGAAACTTATCTCCATAATCAAAGTGACAAGTCTGTTTCATCATCTTAAGTTCTCCTTCTAAACAATCAAACCAAAGTCATGGATGCGCCACACTGGATACGCCTGTTTCGTATATTCCTGTCACATTCATTTTTCATTTGCATGCATTCAGTTTTGATTGTTACCCTTGCACACTCAGCTAAGTAAATGGGCAAAAATGCAATTTATTGTTAAATGTCATGCAATTTAGTCCGATGACAAAGAGACATCTCAGGCAGCATAATTAGTAGGCACAGCGTACCAGGCTGTTTCTCTTTTTTTTTTCCTCCTCTTCAGCATCTGTAGTGGCGTGATTATCAAATGTTTTGATGTCAAGAGAGAGAAATGTTGACTGACAGGCCTGGCCTGACTGGAGCAACAGATCATACAGTAACTGACAGCAGAGACCCATCCTTTCTCCTTTGCACAAAAAAAACCAAAGCAAACAAAACACTAAATTATTCTTTGAGCCTCAACAGACAGAGGCAGAGTAGTATTGACGTGTAGAAATGAGTTTGGCTGGGCCATTCTCATGTGGTTTCACTGTTAATCCTCAAGAGAGAGGAGTTGGAACACTAATACCTCCAGAGTGGAAAAAAGCCCTCACAGGAAAGCCAAAGCCTTGCACAAAAACTAATTTAATAAAAAAGTTCTATGACAAAGTTTTTTTTTTAAGTCATAAAAATCCATAAAAAGGACATATTCTATCATCAGCATCATCATCAGCATGACATTCCTTTCTGTCTGTACCACTGTAGTGCTTGTGAATTTTACAAATGCTCAAGTTTCTTTCTGTGCTTGCAGCAGAGAAAAACAATATCAGTTTCAAACTTAAATCTATGAACGCTTCATGGGGAGCTTGTTAGTCATTACCTCTTGTGTTTCTGCTTATAAAACACCAGGAGACTTCTGCTGGGTCTGCTGGTTTTACAATAACTTTCATGTTGCCTGCGAGGGATTCAGACGTCTTGAGGCTGATTGGGGTTTCTCCCTGTTAGAGTTGATTTAAAATATTTGTTTTAGTTAGATGCCAGTTCTAAGGTTCTGGCCTGCATGTGAGAATACAAGCATCAGAGCCTACCTGCCTGCTTTGGACAGATGGTGTATTAGGGACAAAAATGCATGTTTGACCTTCATTGGCCATAGCTTGTTTATAATTGTAAAGTTTTAGGCTGTCCTGTTGTTTCCCTAGGCTAGTTTATTTTGGATAGATTTCCCAGTCTGTCAGTCAGTTTCAGATGTGAGTAGTTTGACATTGTCATTACAAATGGCTATACTTGATGGAACCAGTTACACCTTTTTTAGTGGACTGAACAAAAAGGAACACAATTTAGGTTTAAATATGGCCCTTGGATTTCACTAGAATACTGAGCAGTATGTGCTGTAACTCAAGACAGCATATTACTGTTGCAATAAAGTGAGATCAGAAAATGACACTACAACATAGAGCTACAGTTTCTCATTAATGTGATGCCATTATTGTGTGCCTCAAGTGCAAGAGTAGCTTTGAATTTTTAATTTAAAAAGCTAAGAAAAGATGCCACACAGTCTTATCATTCATACATTTCGGAACTGACACTTGCTGTGTGTTTTTGTAAACTTATTTTAGGTTGTGACCCTCATTAGGATCAACTTACAACATTTTACAATGAAGTTTCCCTTAATATTAGAGATTTTACCCTTAAAACTGTGTTTCTTTCTTTATGCACCTTGCAAGTAGGCAAAGCTGTGTCAGAAACCCCTTCTTTATAATTGACAATCATCAGATGACTCATTACCTAATACTCAAATCAGTAACAAGACCAAACATATGTAACAGCGATTTTATTTTATGTCATTTGTTTTTATGTAACTCTGTTCATAACAACGTCAGTAGAACCAAAACATTATGTCACCCCCTCGTCTGCCATTTAATTCTTCCGGAGTAGATATGTTAACTCCAGATGTCACTCTGGATGCAAAAGAAGCCATCAGTCATGTATGATATGTAAACAGCTCAAAAACATGGGGGATACCAGACAGTGTCATACGGCAGTCTCATTATATCCTACAAAAATACAAGTGCCCCTGTGCAAAGGTTTGGCAGAATAGAGGTGCATTCATCTTTTGGCTGTTTGCTAACAGCCTGGTAGGTATCCTTCTGCCAAATTCTTTTAGCCAAATTCAAGTGTGCCTCAGAACTGGCTGTTGTCAAGGCTGCCTGTCTGGTGGGAAGGAAGCAACTGGCGTCAGGAAAACAATGGAAGTGGCTCCATCCAGCCTTCAAACTCTAAGGAGAAGATGGCATGAGATTTACAGAATGATGAAGACTCTTCCTTCCCAGGGGTAATATCTCCATGCCGGATATTGGCTTTGTGTCCCTGCCGCTAAAGAGTTTCTTAAGCATTGGTCCCCTCAGCTTATTATTAAATAGATATTGAGATCTAAACACCAATATGAGCTGAAGCTTGATATTGTGTATTTGTGTTTTTCATGAGACTGTCCTTCTTAGTCAATATGAGTATTGCAGTTTTGTGTACACTGGAGATTTGATGTGTTGTCAAGAGGAGATAAATGGACAGTGGGATGGTTAGTTTATCTCAATCAATATCTTTTCAGATATTTGAATCTAAGAAGAGCCAAATATAGTCATGTAGTATGTGCCCCTGATCTTGTCAGATCATTCATTATAGTGAGTATGCAAAATATGTATTAGTACTTAGGGCTGTTATAGTAAATGGAATTGTTTGCTAATTTCTAAAATAGATACAAATACAGGATATTTTCTTTGTGTGATTGTTGTTGTTCTATGATGATGACATCCATGTTTTTTTTACATGTACTGTAAGCCCATGTAAGCTGGGTATTTTGTATGTATGACACTAAACTAAACTTTCAACCACATAGAATAACTCAACAGTCAACAGTTTCCAATGTAATTGGCCTCTTTGACACGTCCATTCGAATCATATTCCAGCATTTGAGGCCCACTTAGAGCAAGGGTCAAACTTTGAGTCTAACAAGCACCCTATTTAATTCAATCCAGCTTTCTGCATTGAAAGTCCAAGAGACAAGGAAAAGTAGTATGTTTTTTTCTCAGTTCTTTGACATATGAAATCAATTCAAGGAATACCATCTAGAAGTATTTGAAGAAGTGTTACTGTTAAAGACATTATTTTGCATTACATAAAGTGCATTTCAATCTACCTGTTTTTATGTATATTTACATTTTTGTCTAAAATAGCCTAAGAAACAGTAGAAATACACAAGGAATGGTGGCAGACCAACACATCATATCTGTGTAGACTGATGAGCAGATTGCAACCTTCCTCAAACTAATGCATAAAGCAAACATTAATGCCATTTCTGTCATGTTTTTTACATGTTTTTTCTTTGTCTGAAGTTTGACTGGTGCTCTTTTAAGTACGTTATCTTGTTACGCCATTTTCCTCTCTAATGGTTTGATGGGATGGGTTCAAGTAGTGCAGTGGTGAATGTAAATGTGTATTAATTTGCATTTTCTTTGCAGATTTTCTTGAAATGTGGTTGAACTATTTGCTAAATTTGGATGGAAACTTGACTATAGTCAGTCAAATTTAATTCTACAACCATATTGTACTTCAACTGCAGTCAGGCTTGGTCACTCTGCTGCTGATGAGACGGATGGCTTTGGTCTACAGACCTCCATGATAATAATGTTTGAGCTCACCTCCAGCAGGCTCCCAGGATGAATGTTTGCTGGGGATATTAAGAGTGAAGGCAGGACAGCAGAAGATGGCTCCTTTGAATATGAGAGTGAAGAATGAAAGACAGGCTACCAAACTGGTGATGGTGCAATCGCTATGAAAGCTATGAAATAGGGTAAAAAGACACAGATGAGAATTTTTTGGAGCATTTCTCCTCAGGATTAGGATAATTAAAGATGAGCATCAAACATTATGCCAAATTTATTTCAGCTTGAACCATACACCATGTTTACTCACTGTAGTTTAGAAACACAGCTGTTTGGCTTTTTAATATCTCTCCTAGAAAGATAGACGACCTCTCAGCAATGCATTTATTATTTTTTATAAATTGATGGTTATATTTAATGTGATGATATTTTAATTCTCCATTTACATATTTCTGCAGTGGTTCTTCAACTTTCTAGCATATTTCAGTCTTGCTGCTAGGCATGATGGGTATAAATAGAAACAAAAAACATAAAATTTACAGCGGTATCATGATGAAAACTGCT
The DNA here is from genome assembly GCF_004916995.1 of Morone saxatilis. NCBI lineage: Eukaryota > Metazoa > Chordata > Actinopteri > Moronidae > Morone > Morone saxatilis. The sequence goes on along the minus strand of NW_023339652.1, from coordinate 4,490,676 downwards.
TTGGTTGATTTCAGGGCATTCCCTGCATGTGAGTGCAATGACATCTTGTTTTCAGGCCTCCTACAGTGAAGCTTAGCTGTGGGGCCCTCACTCCCCATCACTCAGTGTAAAATGTCTGTTCTTGACCCCACGACTATAAAAATAGACACATCTGTAGGCCCTCTTCACTTAGCTTATTGGGTGTCAATGACTGCCAGTGGTATCCCCAGCCATTTGAAGTCTATTTTAAGACCATATATCCCAATAGGCTGACGGTGAGGTGTTTGTTTTTCAAATCCACATGACTGTTGCACATTCATGAAACACCTTTTCGGTAAAAGCACAGAGTTGGCTTTCAAAGCCCTCCTGCTGTCTACTGGTAAATATCAGCCTCTAATTAGCGGCTGTTTATATCTTTTGCGGTATCATCTTTTGGAAGACAGCCGGCCAGCTCTCATACTGATTTTCTGCCATTAGCAATCAATGGACAAAACTTCCACTGTCCTCTCTCTGTCTCTTTCTCTCTCTCTCTCTATCTCTCTCTCTGTGTATGTTTCTATCCAGAGAAAATAAAATAAATATTGGAAAATGTGGCTGTCTTCCACATTTGGCAGCACAATTGTGTTTTTCAAATTGTGACTTTTTATACAATTACATACAATTTATATATATATAAAAAAAGTACTTGAAATCTTAACTTGAGTTATGGCTGAAGTTTGCTTCATTACATTGTAGTTCTCAGTCCTGCTACTGGCATACAAATTTTATACCCCCTACTATGGTGTGATATTGGTCACCCCACTTACATCTAATTTAGGTCTATAACAAGTCATCTCTCTGAGGTGCCCCTGGCTTCCTTACTCCCAATAATATCCCTAGATTGCTCTTTAACTGCAGTATACTTGCAAGGCCCTATTAAGAAACACTATGAAGCCAGTATACAATATAGCTTTGTCCATGTTGGAGTCGGACTTGTGAAGGATTACCTTTCTCCAAGATTAAATTTCCTGTGGAAGAAATACAAGTATTGCATACAATCTCAAGTCCCCCCCTTGTTTTACATGTTACATGTTACTGGGTTAGAAATACAGACAGCTGTATTAATGTGTTTCTACCGTTTCTTCACATGGTTGAACTGTCAAAGATTGTGTAAAGAATACCCACTGTAGTTAGGTTCTCATTTGTGAGTATGTAGGGATAGGTATAAATAGTTGTCATGACCTTCTTCTCATTCATATAGCTTGTTTGTCCTTTGAACCCAATAAAGTGGCCCAACATATGTTGTTTATGTATTGCTGCTTCATGGCGTGCCATCTGCTGCCTGCAAATGAGACCACCAATTTCTGTCACAATTACTGTAAGACTTATTAACATTTTAAAATAGAGGACTGAGGTTGGGTTGAAGCCAATCTTTCATTATAAAAAATGAAACTCAAACTTACTGATTGTAGTCTTCTTTGTTTCTGCCTAAATTTACACCAACTGAACTCCTAAGGTACTGAAGAGGAGGAGAATTGGAATCACAAACTAAAAGTACATTTTTGTGTTAGAATTGATTTTGGAAAGAAGAAGCAAGGCAATGGGCTTTTTAGTAAGTGCCCTATCTGTCAATTATCGATGAGATTATACTTGTTTTTCCTGATTCATGAGATCACCTCTGGTCGAAAATGAGCATTTCTTTTCTTTCTCACTGCCACAACTCGACACTTTCTTCTAGAAAAAAAATGTAAGCAAAAATAAGACTTTGGCTTTATCAACTTAAATCATAATCTTTGCCATGCATAATTGGCATATGTTGTTCATATTTCTAAATTTACATTGTGGTGGAATCAAAGACACCTGTTATTACAGCCATCAACATGAGGGTTGTTTAAGATAAGGTCAAGTAATAATACAGACACAATTATTAGGGTGGGAAAGGTTTTCTCAGTTCAGCAAAAGGGTGGATTTCAAGGTGAATAGTTTAATTACAGTTAGTGGCCTATTATGGGCTATCATACCGCCTCTCTGGAGTACCACCCTACTTCTTTTCACTTAATAGCGGACATTGGGAATTTATTGGTTCTGAACTGTATTAATTAATGGCTACTGGTTAACCACTGTGAAAGTCCTGCCTTTGGGCGGAAGGAGTTTATTTAAAACTTCAGCTAATAATTTGACGCTAATACTGGACATCTTTGTTAAAAAATTGACCCACTAATTTAATTTTCCTGGAAGCCTCATTCATATGTCTTCATGGACTCATTAGACACATCACATTGTAGCAAGCACAGTGGCTAGGATACACTGGTTAGATCACTTGTATGTCATATGATGTTTTCTCATCCACTTATACAGTATTTATTGGTGCACTTGTCTTCACAGCAGATGTTTTTATGCTTATGGACACTAATGCCATGATATTTCTTTTTCAGTGATCTGCCATTTGGAAAGGAAGACTGGAGGAAACTCCTCTAACTGGAGATATTGTAAGTGTCTGGCCAATAGCCTCTTCATTTCATTTATTATATGACCTGTGTATGTAATAGACAGTATAATGAAGCCCATTTACAGCATACTATAGAATCCCAAATCCCAATTTTCCCCCAATTGTGTAATCTGCAAAAGTGGCCTAATTATATTTACTGCAAAGGACATCTTACCTTCCTGTTATACCCTGTCGCATACACACAATATCAATCAAATCAGTAAATCCAGCAGGGAGTCAGGATGCCTGATGGCCGCTGGTCTCATTTAAGATGCAGACATTGTCCTGTTGCTTCCTTTAATGAGATCTGGAGGCGTGCAATCTAATATTCACCACTGAGGCTCCAACATGGCCCCCGAGCCTGTAGCCCAGAAGGCTGTGTGCTAATTCAATGGAGTGAAGTTAGCTGTGATCAGAAGGACTGGAGTGGCCATTCCGTCAAGAGGATGAGAGGCATTAGTCTTTTCTATACATGATGTACTAATAGTTCACATTTGTGTTCATTCTTTCATTTTGGTATAATGGACTTTGAAAAGAGAACTGCTTTGGGGTCGAAAGGCCAACACAGGTGTGACAATGAAGGAGCATAAATCCTTCATATAAATAACAAATACAAATGGAGAGGGCACATTTTCACATGTAAGTTCTCCCAGAGCACACTTACCACACGTACCTGTGTGCCATTTTTTCTTAGGTTACATTAATGTTGATGGTATACTCAAAGGTAAATATAACACATTTCAGACATAGAAGTCTGCAGGTCTTATAACATAGTTCCACTTCTGAAGACCTCAAAGGCACAATGAAAACAAAATCAGTCTACATCTACCTCAGAATTTTTTACTCAAAAAGTTGGCACTTGAATTCCTTTTGTCAAACAAAGCCCAGGGCAAATTACTTTTTTGTTAATGATTTGTGTCCACTGTCATACATCATAAATAGTGTTGCATGTCTTTGATGAAGCTTTATTAATACAGTTTTCGCAGTTTTTTTGTATGCAATTGAGTTTTATACCACATAGTTAGGCCAACTTGCTAAGTCAGAATACTCAGTATAGACAGTATTTTTTGCAACCCAGTGACCAATACACTGGTTGATAGTTTTTGCTTTTTTACACTAGACTTCAGTCAGCTTTGCTTTCGATGAAGTGATGGGTTTACACTGTGTTTAAAAAGCACTAGAAAGGAAAAGTCTTCAGAATGGTCTAAATTTGACAATTTGGCAACAGTAAGTTAATTGGCTCCATCTATTACCCAATAAGATTAATTCTGTCTTCATAGCAGCACTGCCTCCTAATTCCAATCTATCTATCTCCACCTTCTACTTTAAGCTACCAATATGGTGCACCTCAAAGAGCTATAACTTCACATATGGGGATTTATGAGCACCAATAAATACTTTAGCTGTTAAGTTGCTTGATAATTCTCTTTTTATGCAGGGTAGTTGTTAGTGTTAAGCCAGTGTTTACTTGGTCCCTGGTTAGAGGCATAGATTTGCAGAAATTACTAATTAGCACTGTCTGATTTGACATAGTGGAGCACCCACTCCTCTCTCGATGATGAAGCTCCCTGCGTCTGTCCCAGCTGTCACCAGTGATTGATGCACTGTGCACTTCCCACCTTCACTTGCCAGTGTTCACTGCTGTTTACGCCTCATACCTGATCTCACATCCAGAAATGTCTCAGCCTCCTCCCATTAGCAGGCATATTAATCACCCTTCATGGCATATGATTGTGTTAAAATCCCTGTGTAGCATGGCTCCACATTTTGCCCGAGGGAAGTCGTTGCGTAGAGCCTTTATTCCTCCTTCAAACGTGCTTCATGTTCAGCAACCACTGATAATCCCCAGAAAGAATAGTTTTCCTACTGTACCACTAATCCCCTGAGCTCCCTGTGGGCCACAATAAAAGCAAAGAAAAAGAAAATGCTTTGACCAAATTATCCATGTGATAAAAGACAAGCCTTAAGTGCTTCCACCATCACAATTTTGTTGTTCTGCAGAGCTGATTTTTAGTCCCATCACTTATAGTAAACATAATTATAGGGGAATTTTTAAAAGACTTATGTTCCATTTAGTAATTTGCTATTGTTTTGGCAGCAGCTTCTGTTAGTGTCTGCTAATTTTCAGGTGTTTTATAGAGTTTGGAAATGTCAGGAGGTTACAGAGCTGTCTGGGTCAGTGTGCAAATAGCTGCTGCAGAGTACACTTACCCATATTTAAGTGCTAAATGTGTGGTATTCTGAAAAATTGCAGAAAAACATACAGTATCCACCTGAGCCACATGGAAAGTTTTTCCAATTTTGGTTTTGCTATAATTGTTGACACATCCAAATATTCAAGTATGTGGAATGTTTTCCTTTGGCTATTATCCTTACAGCTAATACTTACAGAAGTGATGAATCCGTCGGTGAATGTCAACTCATGGGGACTGACAACCGCCTCATTCGATTCATAAGCTCTCACTTAGCCAGGTCTCCCTCTGAGAGTGTGAGTGGGCTTTAAACTTAGTGCTGCAAAGTAATTATGTAGTGCAAAGCAGAAATGTACTAATCTGACATTATATTTTACTGTTCAGAGATGTAAAACAACAAGCATGTGAGGGCTTATGATGACATGACAGGGTGATTAATGACTGACAAGATGTTATTCAGTCTGTGTGATAAACTACAACTCTAACCAACTACACAGTTTTAAAGGAGAATCATTGTTTTAGCACTGTCGAATTTCATGGATAGTGTAGGGAAACAGTTCAAGATCTCCATCAAATTACAAATATTGAATGGCTGTAGTGTCGGAGTTGAAGGAAGAAGCTATATCCTACCCATTGTTCGCGCAATTGCACGATTTCTTTTCTATCTGCTTATTATGCAGATAATTGAAAAACGTATGTAACATTTAGGATTTAGTAACAAGCATTACATACAAATGTATTTTGAATACAGTAATGCATTACTCTGTTATGTTTTACATCCAACTTTGATCCTCACAGAGCTGCTAGCATACCTGTAGAATGTTAGTCTTGTTGTTTCTTCCTTGCTCAATGAGATAACACCAGTGTGGACTTCATTACTTCAGGATGAATAATGACAAGTGTCACATCTTGGTATTTATTTAACTGATGCACATGGTAGATGTTGATAAAGATGATGGTACTCTCTGTTGGGTTTAACCTTATTTATACGTGTGAAGAAAGGCCCAAAGATCTAATCAGAGGTGACCGATAAGTCCCTAATTAAAAAATTGCAAGCTTCAGCAAAACCTAATCGTGTTCTTGTTTAGTAGCAAAGTTAATTATTTACCTTCAAAATCAGGCCAAACCAAGTGCAGTAAAGGTGAAGGGTATTAATGGAGTTAAAGCAGTTTTTATCTCACCATTACTAGCTTCATAAGTACGATAATATTTTCCAGCACAGACTAGACCTCTATCAGTGACACTCTCATTCAGTCTTCTGGCTTGTCATTGCCAGCACAAAATGAAATCCTCCTTCTCCACTGTCAAGGTTAGTATTCAGCCATGTTTCCTTTTCAAACAGGACAGACAGCACTCCCGGTATCCCTTTTTAATCTCGCTGTGCTGCTATTTCATTTCCGGCATTGTTCATTGAATAAGTCTGAGCCTGCTATCCGAAATTGGTGGGGTGACACCAGGCAGTCACAATTTCATGTCACTTGCAGACAAAAACTGTAGTTCTTTAATCGATGTCTTATAATCCATATTATGAAGTTAAAACCTTAATAAGTTAATACGTAATGCCTTTTTACTGGGGAAAAGGGAAATAAGGTTTTTAGACAGGTTTGTTGACTGGTTTCATTTTGAAATGACAGAAAAGATATTTGTTAAATATGTTAAATAATAAAATAGATTATCAGCAAAGTTTTAAGCAATACCCCAATTAAGTCAAATTTATTTTCAAAGTGTACTTTGGTGTGTACTGTGTTATAACAATGGGTAGAAAGCACAAATGCAGCAACCAATGTCTGCCTGAAACATTATCAGCACCCAGAAAATGCACTGAAATGTGTTTGTGATATAGAGCAGTACATACATTTGTAAGCAGCATTAAATATGTACAGCAGTTTTTCCTTGGTGACTGTGGTGCGTGCTGGAGGCTGCCACGCAGTGTTTAGTAACCATCGGATGGGGTGGCTGGTCTCTGTCAGTGCAACTCTATGATCCTTACATAGTGAGAGAAAAACAGTCCCCTCTGGATAAGCTTTAAGAGAAGACAACACATGGGAGAAGATGGCCTGGCGTGTTCAAAATGGCCACAGGGAAGCCATTTCCCACAATGCTCCAATTCCCCTGGCTCCTTGGTGTCGATCTGTCCTTTGTGAGCCAGAGTGTCTGAGACACATTGCGGTCACCATGGGCTGGAGGAGATATGACAAATACAAAAGACAGACCCTGTTTGCTCCTTTCCGCTGAGAGGAGAATGCGAGCCTCATTGATATTGTATGAGCTTAGCTGGCTTCTGGTTTCTTCTGGCTGTCAAATTCATTAGTTAAGTTTCACGCAATTAGCATAAACCTGTAATAAGAGAGAAAAACAGCTGCACTCTAATAAAACAATATATTTACTGTATTTGCAGAGCAGCATGTCTTGTTTTGATTATGAGGAACGGTGCAATACATGTGATAATCAATGTTTTAGGTGCTGTGCTGAACAGCAGGGTTAATTCAAAAGTAATTTAAATGTCATTTAGATTAAAACTGTAAAAATTTAATTAAATTACTGAGATCCTTTCCAAGCTTTGTATTAAAGTAAGATGAGTGACTGTGCAGTGTAACAAAACCAATGACCAACACGTATATTTAAACTCAGGCTTCAACATGTTCTATGTCTTCAGAGACAGACTTCAAACTTTTGAATTAGTCAATTTTCTGTTCATGTCCAGGCAGGAATAGAAAAGCAACAGTGTAAAAGGGCACAGTCAGCTCCTGGTGTGTGTCAAATTGAAAGCAAGTTTTCTTCTGCCTTGAATTTACCACTGAAAGATAGCTTCATGGCTGCCATGAACTCCATAGGGACCAAACTAGATACAAGCTTAACTCACAGTTAGATTATTATTGTTGTCATATTTTGACTTCCTTGAAGAAATACATGTCTGAACTACAGGATACTACATAATTACATCTTCCCCTCCACCAAAGGGTTATATTTTTTTTGATGGAAGTTGGCAGTGACGTCCTCATAATGCAAGTTAAATCAGGAGGGCGCTGTAAATGGTGCAAATGACTCCAAGACCTTGCTAGGGCACAGTGGCAGGTTAGCCATGAGGTCATGAAAAAGAACACTCCACAGAAGGTTACTTAGCCTTAGTAGCAGCAAAATGATGCAAACCAGCTACAGATGTTTTTTTTGTAGATGTAAGGACACATTTGCTGTTTAAGGACAACAATAAAATGAAGCTACAGAGACCAATACTTAGCTATTTCTCCTTGTTTTCCTAATTGCCGCTACCAAGATCAAGCATGGTGGATGACAAAAGTCTGTCCAATTAACAAGCAACTTTGTAAGTGATAATTTGTTTAAAAACTCCTGATTTGCTTGAAATGAACCCAAACACAAAAGTGCACTCTAGTAAACTCGTATTAGCAACAAACTGTTGATGTGACTGCAATGCGTTTTCTCTGCTTGCAAAAATACTGAGCAAAGCTTGGATTATAACATTATTACTTGATGACTGAGAGTCAGAGAACTGGTGGGAAAAGCATAAGACAGAAAGACCCACAGTCCCAACCCACTCTGCTGACAGGAAGAGCCAAATCGCCTCATGTACCAAAGGTGGCAGAAAAGATGGTAGGCATCATATTAAACTGATCAAAGCTGCTGCATGTGAAATATCTGGGGCAGGCAAGCTTCTCAAACTGCTCTTAGATCAGCTTCTGGTGACTCATCACGATGCCTAAGCTCAAGGCACTTTCAAACCGAGTCAGTGTCAATACTGAGAAACATTTGTTTTGTGTAACACCACAGGGAGGCTGAAACATCTGCGTTAGGAAAAAATGCAATGCCGTTTGAGTGGGCGGCTGTGGTTGTGTGTAGGTGTGAGGTAAAGACTGTGGGTCTAATCCCTCTATCTACTCCTCAGGGAGTGTGGGTGGTGCTTTTTTTTCCTTTTGGGGGATTAAACTATGGCTTGGTAAATATTCAAAGACTAGAAGAAGGCACTCTTACTGCCTGAAGAACAAACAGACTTGGCACATTCAGAACAGATGAGCACAAGTAACAGTCTTCTACACTATCTGGTCTCCACTTTCTTCTTCTTTGAGATACAATTTCTGTATTCAGTATGAAAGTTTCCCATCTTCTTCGCCTAATTAAATAAGAAGCTCATGTTTGACATCCCAGATTAGAGTGTGAGCTGAATTCATCTTCTTTTTTCCGTATTACAGGCTAAGCACTCCAAAGACAGATGGATATTGTTTTGTTGAATTTTAGTGAGATTCTTGTTTTAATTATAACTGTTGTGTGATTCCATTTATCTTTCACTTTGAAAGTCAGGTTTCTGTACTTTTCCTCCAGTATTTCTCCAGTGAATCCGAAGTTTAAGCAAAGCAGACATTCTGCCCTCTTGCTTCCTGCCTGCAGGCTGCTTTGGATTGGTCTGGTAATAGATTGATAGGCTGACTCCGGAGCAATTTAGCTGCCTCTCGTCGTCACTGCGGCCCATGCCCATCTCTCTTCCTCAGCGTTGTAATGACACACGCCGAGGCTAACGTAATTGCGCTGAATTGTGTGTTTAGCAAACTTAATCTGGCAGGGAAATATTTGAACAGAGCACAGGGGTGAACTCAATCACACTGATGATGCCTGTTTGGCTCGTGACTTTGCATATGAGAGCTCGTGGCCAAAAACTCTCAAATGGATTAGTAAGACTAGTGAAAATCAGTGTTAGCAGCATGTCAGTCTCAAACGTGGATTTGCTGTTTTGGCTATAATTTTCTTTTCTTTTTTCTGTCTTCATGTTTTGACATACTGTACTCATCATATGAAATACTCCTCCATAATTATCCTCTCAGGTATTTGGATTCGTAGGAAGGCCACATGGGCCCCTTTGAAGCTCTGTTTCTTTTCTTACAGATGTGTAATTATTTTTCTGGACGGTTTAATGGTTCCGTCTATTGTTTGTTGCTTCAACAACTCATTCTAGGCCAGTTGTTAGTGGTCCCAACCAGTTGGGCTTGTGGCCAAACAAAATCTTTGTCTACTTGTGACCCCTACAGGTTGCACATGTCTATTCATGGTGGCAATTTCAATCAAAGACTGATTTTTGAATGATTATTTTCATCCCGGTGATGCAAAATTATCAGCAACACTTTATTTTAAGGGTTCACAGAGACTTTTTTAAGAAGTTTCCTGGAAACAGCAATGCAATTTGGCACAATGGAATCAGGTTTGCAGACAGTGTGCAACTGTTTATTTATTTAATTACAATCAATTCCTAAGCTACAATAACCTTGATTCTTTTATTTGGGGCACAGCAGGTCAGCTGAACATGCAAAAGGATCTGTCTTTAGAACTTTCAGGGAAATCCGTCTGGAGATTCATAATGTAATTTAAACTCAACACAACTTGCTAAAATATTTGTCTAATAACTTTGCCTTTTTTCTCCTTATTATTATTTCCAGGAAAGCAAAAAGCAAAGATTATAAAAATGAATAGAAGAACAAATATCATTACAGCCTGTGAAATCATTTTAATTCACCCCACCAATTCACCATTCAATTACTCTGCGTATAATACTGTATGTTTCTTTCACTTTAATTATTGTAAACTGTTACAGCACCATTAAGCATAATTGATTCAGGTAATGAAGTTGTAACCAACAAAGGAACTATTATTTTTTTCACATTAAATAAGGTGGCCTCAGACGTAGTTGCATCTCTGTGCTGAGCCTCGGAAAGGAAAAGGGTTTTTCTCTGCCTAGCTGACGGCGGCCTGAGCCAAAACACCCAGATGCTTGTTTAATGCTGCGCTGGCTCACAGTCGCTTGTAAATTGAACATGGGAGTATAATTCTAAGTGTCTGTTTGTTGTGTTCAAACACCGGTGAACCTTCTGCCTGCGTGGCTTCAATGCTCCCCCACTTCAGAGAGGATTTTTAATTCCCCCCTCATGTGCCTGACGCAATCGTTTCCATAGAGGACGAGGCAGATAAAGTTTTTAAGTTACGTTGGTCTATCTTCTATCTATCTAGCAGTGTCTGTTGCGACCACGTTACAAATTCTATTGAGTTAATGTGTAACTTCAGCATTAGCACTGCGTCAAAGTAGGTTTGCAGTCGAGTTGCTAGGTAACAAAACGCCTTCTAAGGCCGTGTTGTTATTTCTGAAAACTACGTCAGGTTTTTCACTCCTCTAAGAATAAATGCTGTGCTCACAAGCTGCTTTGTTAAACAGATAAGCTGAGGAATCTTGCCAAAGTAAAGCTAAAATATCATCATCTTTGCCTGGAAACAGAAATCTACTGTTAGTAGACGTGAACCACAAAATTAAAATGAAAGAATTAGTGTTCAGCCATGAAAACAGTGGGAAATCAGGAACCCACTTCTTTCTCTTCAGCAGCCCTGTGAGATAATAAAAGCCTTAAAGATGTCAGTTCCTGGAAAAAATGCATTTTTTCCAAGAACAAAATGACACATGCACTGTAATTGTTGAACCGACAGGTTCAAAATGGTGTGAATGTGATGTGAGCATCTTAGGTAGAGTCTAAACAAATTCAAGAGTGCTTTTACCTCCAGAGCATAAAAGCACCAAAGCACCATGTGTCCCGCTGGAGTAATTGTCACAACAGGGGTCAACTTGACACAGCAGTCTTCTCCTTTCAGGCTGGCCCTTTCTGCAGATCTTTCTGCAGAAACTTTCTATTTTTTACTCCACCTAACTAATCATATCTTTTAAAATCATCTTGAAAAATACAGAGAATGACAACGTTTACAGGTTTTATTATTTGCAGTTTCCCGGCACACCTTGTCCCCTTGCACTTAAAGATAAAAAAAAAAACAGCAAGCATCTTTCAGGGCATCTACTCTTGGTAATAGCAGTGAGGCAGCTGGAGCAAATGAAAGCCTAGTTGGGCCCTCAAAGGCAAGGGAGTGGAGCTGAAGTCAACGGACCCCTTTGCCCCTAGAGTCAAGCTTTTTACAGGCCTAGACCAGCTTTGATCATCTGCTGGAAAGCCCAAGCTGGAGAGGGGCATTAATGGCACTGAGGTGGCAATCTTATTATGATGCTAGTGCATTAAGGCTTCATTTTGCGGCCTCTGTGCATTGCCGAGGATCAGTACATAAAAAGGCAACAAAAAAGCCTCTTCTTAACTTTTGGAGGATATACTTTTCATTCAGTGCACTGTATGAAATATGAACACTGTGATATTCAAGAGATGAAACACTTGTGACCTTTTAGTTCCTGAACTAAAATATTGCCAGCCCTATTACTGAGATAATTCTCTGGTATCATTTATCGAGACCCTTCTCACTTATACTGTAAAAAAGGTCATTCAGTTGTAGTTTGTATTATGTGATATGACAAAGCTTCGATTATACTATAATAAGTATATAAGTGCAGCAGGCGTACAGTATGTGCCGATAATAACTACCCCTCTGGTGATATATTTGTGTGACGGTGTGTGTTTTTTTCTGTTGAAGAAGGTTGTTATTCCAAATGTGGCAAAAGATTATTACCCCTTATACGTTTAAAACAAATGTCACAAAAAAGGAAGAAGAAAGGATAAGCAGCAGTTTCTATGAAGCAGCAAATGGATTTAACCACGTATGTTCTCATAGTACTCCCAAAAAAAAACCATTACAAGTAGCTGGCATTACACAGGTGCATCTGGCTCTTTTGCTGCTGTCACCATGGAGACGACCCCCCTCTGGCCTAGTTTAGTTTGCCTGCCCTGCCGAGCACATAAACATGAATGCAGTTCACACAGTGCTCCGCAGAGAGCAGACACACCTGTTCACTTATTATGATATACATTCTTCTGCTATAAACCTGAGGAGGGTAGAATACATGATCTCTTCAGACATCACATAATGACATTTACTGTGTTATAGCCTAGTGGGCAAAGGGGCTCATGCTACAAGGTTATTCAGACATGATGTACACTGTAATTGAAGGTCAGTACTGCTTTATATATGGAGCACATTTCATACAATTAGAATGTAAAAAGCTTTACATTAAAACAAAAAAGCAAAATTAAATTAGAAATTAGAAATTGGGAGGAGAATTCCTACAAATTACACCAATAAATGTATAAGATAATTTATTTTATTCAGATTTTTTCTGTTTTGAGTCCATGAGCTATACTACTTTATCTATAAAATTGAAAAAAACACATTTTTAAACTGAATACATTTAGCAGCCTGATAATATAGGTTATAATGTAAGTATACCGTGTTCCTTTAGGAATAATAGTAAAATATTTCTAACATGCTTTTAAGGGATTTACGTTTTGAATAAAGGAAAGAACCAAACTGATTTTTATTGTCTGTAAATTACATGCCTTCACACCCAGTTTGTGCAGTGCGCTGCATACAAATCGACAACATAGATGAGGCAATGCATGGCTTTTTATGGGTCATTGTTTGGATTTCCTATAGGCTCACCTCCTGATGTTTCATGTGGAGTTTTTCTGTGTTCTTGTAAAGCCACGGATTATCTTGAGTGAAGTGGAAGAGATCTTGTTTATCCTAGATGTCTATATCCATCACCAATCTCTCTTTTATGATATATCCACTTTCCTTCCTTATACACTGACCGATTAGGGTCTCCTGGGCATTATATGATGCTTCAGGCATGTGTATGAATAACAATCATCTGACCTGAGGTAACTATATGAGTATTGCCTCCAGTAGACAGATAAACCATTGTGGGAAATGACAGAGAATGAGATAGAAATCAGCCATCCTTAGTCAAGATGGAGCCCACTCTCAAATGGCGGCCTGCCAACCAAGTGCACAGCTATCTCTCTCGCTCTGGCAATTGCACAACAGACCAGACACATGTCGACATCCATCATAATCATGTGTGACCTAAAATGGTCTAGTCCATGAACAATGTGTACATAGAGTGAGTAGTACAGATGTACAGTAGTGACACAATAAACATGGCTTGACCAAGCCTTGGCCTCTTGGGAATGTTCACATGCTTGAGAAACAAGAAAACTTTATTGCATTGAAGTGTTGAATAAGGGTTCCATCACCAGACTTAAACCTTTGACGTGTGTGTGTGCATAGGTGCATGCGCGTGTGTGTGAACAAAACTGCCACTATTTACTGTCTAATTTTATCTAATTTGCATCAAGATAACAATGCTAATGTCAAGAAATCCCATGAAAACAAAGACCTAAATCAACAATGAATTTATTCTACTAACAAGTAGTTCATAATAGCCAAAGCTTAATACTGCCCATTCTCCTATGCCATAGAGCTCCATTGTTGTCTCACAACAATGAGCCATACTGTTGCACTGGGTGATGTTTTCCTTCATTACCATGAACATGGACACTGTATATTATTTTGAGTCAGTCTAATATACACTTTAATGCTGCTGTAAACACTCACAACAGCAACAAATATGATAGAATCCACAATATTAAAGGGGGTCGATAAATTATTGGTCGATAATAGTAAATTTATGTTATTATGTATTATTCTGATAATAAAGTTATAGCCAGTAAATTATCAGTCAGTATTAATAATGATTTATGTTGAATTCTTATGCAAAACATTTGATTATATTTTTTGCTTACTACATCTTAACCTGTCTTACCCTCAGCTACAGTTTATGATATTCTTTTTAAAATACAAAAAGTAAAATTATCTTATTGCTATTGGCAATGCCGGTTATCGGTATTGGATAAGAAAAATCCATATTGTACATTACTACAAATGTATTAATCCATGACTGTAAATACATCTCTATATAATTGTGACATGTTTTTAAAGAGTTTCCAATGTGCCACACATGGGGTAAGGGCTTACTGAGAAATGGACCAATGTATTGTTGTTGGTTTTGGTATTTACATGGGATTTGTTGACAATAAGAAAAAAATCCAACATGTGCTTTGTACACCCAGTCATCCACCCCTTCTCTCTGCGACTTTTCACTACAGTATAAGAGAACATGATACTATTTGCTGCACTGGAAGAAAATGTTGGCAGTGAACGTAATCAGTTATGTTGGCAATTGCATTTCTTACAAAAGGTTACAAATGCAATGTGTTGTACGGACATAATTCGTAGGAGACATAGTTGGCTGGAGAGATACAGAGTGATGAAATCTATTGGAAGTCTTCTTTGGCATGTACAGAATTTAACCCACTGTGGCAGTGCATTTTAGGACAAAACTATAGAGAACTTAATAAACATAAGTAAGATGACAAATGAGACAAAAAAAGAACCAACAGAAATTATAATTGGCCAGCGCCCTACAGCGATCTGAAAAGCTGCTGTTATTTGAGGACCAGGTTTACAGGAACTCTGAATCAGAGTTTTCTTTCGATCCTCAGATACCTGAGAGCTGCATCTCATCTCCAAAGTTGCTCCTCTTCACTGGCAGTGAGTCACCCCCAAAGTACCTTGACACAGGGAGTAAACAAGCCTGCCTCTGTTCATCAATGTAATCTTGTTTGCTCAGAGGGCAGTGTCTGTGCAGGACAACACACTGCCACAGGGATAAATGTCCGCGCTGGAGATATTGTGATCCCAGTTTTCATGTCTTTAAAAGGAGACGGGGTGTAGTGGCCTTGCAGCTCGGCATGTGTGCACACAAATCTGTGTGACGTCACTGGAGATGAAGGGTGACCCGCAAAGCTGCATCACAAAAACTGTGGGAGGCACAAGTGAAACCGTAAAAGAAAAAAAACTAAGAAAAGGAAGACTACAATTCAGGGTCTGCCAGCTCTGTTGATAAGATTTAAAATTGCCTTTAGCTTGAAAAACTAAAGTGTATATACAGAAAGTTTGCATGTATTTTACTTAGCTTTTTGTAAAAACTAACCCCTGACTGTGCTAATTTGAAATGACTGCCTCCACATGAGAGGAGTTTACCATTCAAAGTGATCTCTGGGGCTCATAATTACTCTCCCAGTGAGCGGCCATCAAAAGCAGAAAGAGAGGATCGCAATTTTGTCACAACAGAATAACTCCACCAATACCACAGCTGCTACAGAGTCTGAATATTACCAAGGTGCAGCATATCTCCACCCAAAGACTTAATTCAGATTCTTCAGTGTGAAGAACAGCGGGCGGGGTGTTGTGATGGTGGATAGAGGGTTAGAGTCACATGGGAACAATAAGTGAGTTTTTCTTGCAAAAATAGAACTGCAAAATGATAAAACAAGAGTCTCAGTGTCAAGTTACAGCTTTACTGAGAGTCATGTTTTCATATTCGTTCCACTGTCGGGTGTCAATCTCTGCACCTTGTAACATTTATACTTCACTGTCACTCAACATTGTCAGCAAGCTGAGTGCAGCGCAGAAAAAAAACCTTATTACGGACAACAGAACAACGCTTCTGGGTGACAGCAAAGGGTGAAAGACTGCATATGGCAAATAGACAGGAGCAAGATCTCAGGAAGTGAGTAGAAATGAAACGACAGCGTGCTGAGTCTTGAAATAATACAAGTGCCTGACATCTTATTTGACCACATTATATTCCTCACCACCTGCTAAATCCAGTAATCTCTTTTTTGTTACAATTTAAAGTTTAGGGAGTAGGAGGATGCAGCAAAATAACAGTTACATTAAGCTGATACCAAGAGACATACTGTACAGTGGCAGTGAAATTTACTCTTTAAATATCTTCACTGTTTGACCAGGCGTTTTCCTTAGAGCAGATGGTAAGCCTGGTGGAGACCTATGAGCATAGAGATTTACCTTATGTAGATGTACCGCACAGCGGAGCATGGTTGTTGCGAGGCATGCTGGGGAAACAGTTGCTAAGCACTTCAGTGGCATTCATTTTGTAGTAGGAGACACATGGATGGTTTGTCAAAGCACAGAGTATCCAGCATTATCCTCTTCATTCATTCACAAAAAGGCTTTATGATATAAAGATGCTTTTAGAGAGTTGACGTCAATGATTTTTTTCTCCAAGGTTTTCTCTCTCGCAAAAGCGAGTTCTTTTCTTCATTAAGGATAGTGTATGCTATTTTTGTGGAGCAAAGAGTTTCTCTTTGACGTTAAGCTTGTGCAGTATATCACATTCAGTCATAGAAGTCAGTAGGTTGTTATTTAATGGCAGTGGCCTTGCACAGTCGGCTTAAAACACTGCAGCCTTATTAGCCCACAGTCTGAGGCTGCAGTGTTAATAGCTTATTTTAATCATGTGTAAAATTTAATTTTTTCACTCTCCTGTATTAAAAACTGCATTTTTTAGAAGGAGGGAAATAGATTTCCATAAAGAAAAGCAACTTTGGACACAAAATATTCAAAATAAGTCAAAATAAAGGAGGAAAGAGACTCATTTCTTATTGATGATATGAGTTTCTTATATGGTTGGTATGGGCAACCCATTCAGCTTTATATTTTTTTAAATAGCCCCACCTGTCAAATCTAGTACTGCTGTTTTTAGCCTCTCTAGCTGCGTTGGCAAGGGCCTGTTGTTTAAGGTACCAGTGAGGCATGAAGTGAGATCCAGTCCAGTTTGAGCTGAATTGAACAGATGAATGTGTTTAAAGGCTTATCAGGTGCAAAACACAGCACAACGTTACGTAATACTCACAGGAAGGATTTTACATCACTGGAAAGTTATAATGGTGGCAACTATTTTATCTTTCATTTTGACAATTGCAAGCCATCCTTGATGATTGTTGATTGAACCCCCCTGCATTAGTACCCCAACTGCATCAACCGACCAGCTCCACCCAAATGAATGAGAGAGCTTTTCACACACGGTTGAAATTGGTCTGTACGCAGCCTGTCTTGTTAGCCAATACAGCTTCTGTCTGTCAACAACTAGGCAGTTTTAGCATTTTACAGCCACCGCCGGTCCGCCATCAAACTACAGGCTGTCTGGTGTAAAGCATGCATGAAGATGCAC
This sequence comes from Morone saxatilis, assembly GCF_004916995.1. Taxonomy (NCBI): domain Eukaryota; kingdom Metazoa; phylum Chordata; class Actinopteri; family Moronidae; genus Morone; species Morone saxatilis. The sequence continues at coordinate 4,473,179 of NW_023339652.1, read as the reverse complement.
ATAATACAAAGCACATTCTGATGTTTCAAATCACACCTAGTTCAGTGTGAAAAGTGGTGCACGTATTATTTTTGTGTCTGCACATCATTTATACATCTGGACCCAGCTGACATATCTGGGGCTTTGCTTTCTGCCTCACTGCCTGTCAGAGAGGAGAAACACTCTTTTGATTGGCAGGTTAAACTCTTCAAGGTCAGCTTGCTCTACAGCTCACCCTCTCAGTGTAGATTACTGTGGTAATATCTCTCCTGTCGAGTCCCCCCCTCCCCCAATCCCTTGACTGGTTCTCAGTCTGCACTCAGATCTAAAGATTGTGTCCTTGCCTCCTCATCATGTCATTACATAAGCATGGAGATTGTGCTGCATGTTTAGATATTTGCCATATCTAGGATGCTGTGAGAAAAATAAATTACATTTCTGCTAGTGATGTGAGTTGCTCAGGCTAATGGGAATGGGAATGGGATGTGGTTGCATGCCTCAAAAACATCTGGCTGGGGTCCATATTCTTCACAGGGATTGCATCGTTTAAGGTGGTCTTTTCCCAAGATTCTATTCAGATAGTCTGTGCTTAAAAGCAAAATGATACTATGAACTAAATCTACTGAAGGAATGTGCCAGCTTTATGTGGGGATGATTGAGCTCAGAGCTAGTCTTATGCATCCAGGCAGACGTAAGATAGCGACAGACAAATACCTTCAAACAGAGTAATATTAGGAAGAAGAATTGTTATTTTGAGTCCCAGAATTTTGTGGTAAAAACTGATTAGCAGAAGGATTGGAAAAGAAAATGTGAAAACACAGCAGGAAACAGGAACTGTGTTCTATGAAGCCTCACAAAAGAATTTGTGCAGATGGCTGCTGAAAGCCACAAAGGCAAATACTGAGTCGCAAGCGACTAATATCACGATGACATGCTCATTGTGTTCCGATCATGCTATTTGTTATGCATGCATATTTAGCAGCGCATTTAAAATGATGACGCATGGTTGATTTCTGCACAAGATTTTAATGGGACTCACTGTTACCACAGCCTGCACCCTCTGTATGTGATTTACATGTGAGAGCAGCTGGAAAGTGTGTGAAAGTGTTGAGAGGAGCCCATCAGCTCCCAGTGGGACCTAATATTCAACTAATATATGACGATATTAATAAAAATGAAACCGGCTGCCACATGTTAACACCCAAAAAACTAAGCAATAGTACTGTACCCAACCAAAATTCAAATTTAAAATAAAAAATTAACGTTTTATCATATTAAATGCTGCTGAACTGCAACTGGAAATATACATAAGTATAGTCTAATTTTTATTATGAGCTCCTATATGTTGGGTATAATTTTAAACTAATAATCCGATGTGACTGTTGTGGGCACACTAGCATAATCCATTTGAATATGTTTGAATGTGTTTAGTGCTATATAAAATGGAATTTATTTACCTTTTCACTTTGCATCATAATTTTATATTTTGATAAGGTATGACAAGTGCATTGAAATGTGAGTGAATGTGCTGTCTGGGAATACTTTTCCTTTATACTCCTGCCAAGTTGAGGTAATGGCTTTTAATCTGTGCATCAGTTGGCCGGTAAATACACTTTTCACAGTATGAGGGGGAGAATAAATGGCAATCATCAGTAGTTGTACCGCATTCACAGAACTTCAGTGCGGGGGGGGGGGGGGGGGGTTAATAGTCTCATCTCCTCCTGTGCTGGCATATTACTTTTCACAACTAGTAGTAGGTCCTTGGAAGAAGGATATTTTTAGATTTTGGCTAGTCAGGCTGCCTATACCAATGCAAC
>NW_023339652.1:4461097-4471357 GCF_004916995.1 Morone saxatilis | reverse complement strand
CATGAATATGGACATGGATATCAACGATCCCCAGAGAATTATTCATAATGATTGGATAGCTTCTTTAACCTTTTATCCTAAGCCACCATTAGGCAACAATTTACCTGTGACCTCATAAACAAATTGCCAAATTTCTACTCAATTTGTTGTGGAAATGCATATTCCCTAAATGATGATCCATAATGATTTTGGTATCTTTCTGAGCTTTTGTTCTAGCATCAGGTTGATTTACCCACGACACAACATGACTATATATCTTGAAAGTCACTGGCCGAATTTCCAGTAAATTTGCTGTGAATATTTATAGTCCACAGGGGTTGATTCGTAATGATTTTGGTGACCTTCTGACCTTTCTGACACCCCCATCAGGTGGTCAGATATAATTTCTGCTTATTCGCAAGAAATCTAACGGGCAGATTGCTCCACTATAATTCTCCCCAGAGGATGATTTTTTTCCATTTACTCAGGTCCAAACTTTTTTTTTCTGCCCGATAGAAAGAAATTGTCCTTTGTGTATTGTGCATATGCTAATACATCTTTGAGGCATCATTAGTTGCTTACTGTTCCAACAAACTCCAAGATATTTGTTTTGTGTCAGTGTAGATAGCACCCACATTCCCCACCAGGACTGTACTGAAAATCTTCCCACACCTCCACAGCAGGCGGCATCTGTTGGGAGGAGATCCCCAGCTGCTCTTTCTACTGGTTTTCCAACACATGGCTGGTCTCCACTGGCTGTTCCCTGAATATGGCCAATTGTCTGTGAAAACAGTCCATTGATAATGGATATCTGCCACCCCACTACTGACGCACAGATTACTGGGCTGATGGAACAATCAACAGGGGCAGAAGATGTAGGCTTATTTGTCTTTGCCTTGCTTCTAGATACAGTTGTTTGAGCCCATTGTGCACTCTGATTATTCTGAGATTTCAAATACAAAGCCGGCGTGTTGTCTTACCTGCGATTTATTCCTCTCAGCATAGTTTTAGAACAGAATTTTTTCACAATTTCCCATCCCTAAGGTCCCAAAATTGATAAACAGTACATTTTATCCAATCCTTATTTTCTTTTTGGTTATAGTGGCTCTTTACACATTATTTTTCTATACATTTTTCAATTTAGTAGAGTAGTCTTTGAGGTGATAACAATGATATATACCTAACTAAGGAAGTATTCCAGCAGCAGTGGTACTTTTTGTGAGAACTAGCCTAATATAGACTACTTTTTTTTATTAATTTGTACAAACATGGCCTTACTTTTCATTTTCATCTTCTCTAGATCTCAGTTACTGCCAGAGACTGCGGAGGAAGCTTTTAAAGAGACACTGCATTGTTGAGTTAAAGGTTAGTTTCTTTCCCTTTTACCAATTGACACACAGAGGTGGTTGTGGGATTCCATTATGCTGTGTTTATGTTTATCATATTTCATTTTTTATTTTTCATTGAGAATTCCTCAAGACCTAAATTTAATGGAGCAAGTGTATTAACCCCTGCTGAATGTAATTATTTTCATTTTACCCCTTTAACACTTTTGCTATAAACCACCTCAAATCTTGTTGGGTGCACTTCTAAATACAAAATAACTACAATGACAGCTTTCTGGGTGAGAAATTAGAATATTATATATTATACGAATATATTCTTCGGATGGTAGGCATGAGGATGGAAGATGATGTGTCACAACCTTTTCTACACAGTCTACTTGGAAAAAAGTTATTTGCTCTGTGTCGAATTACTGAAGCTGCTTGGTTGTATATTTTGCTGGTTTGATTAAAGGTTATTTGACTGGAACATTCTCAGCCCAAACCCAAAGTTTCTGTACTGTAAACTCACAAAGAAGCTGACGCTGTGAATATATGAGTAGAAAATTAGCAAGTCTGCTTTGACCCTTGAGGACACTGCTGCTACTCGGAGGACCAGTTTATGGATGCACCTGCTGTTTAGATGCAGTGTATGGAAAAACCAGCGAGCTGTCAGTTATGCAGATTGTTCTCTGGGAACTGTAGCCTTCACAGTGTGACAATGGATTACTTATGGGTCCAACACATATGGGTAGAATAGTGTCTTATTGATTTGACCTTATAGCAGAGGGGAATAGATTCACAAGATGACTGTACACTACATCCACCTGTCGTTGTACAAGCCGCGTTATCAGGAGAAAAAGAAAAACAAGATGAATCATGTGTCGCCTGGGAATCTGATAGCAACTGTTTCTCATGCTGAAAACCGAGCACAGAGAAGGACTTGAGACTTTGTTGTTTCATATCAGCACTTTCCCACATGTTGATATGGAAATGTGTTAAATTTACATGTACAGTGTTTAGTTGGAACCGGTGGTCCTCTTACTTACATACAGTATCCTGCTTTAATGGCCAATAGAAATTTTTGGTTGTGTGCGATTTGTTAGTAAGCAGTAAACTATTTTTGTAAATCACAAACTTTAAAAAAAAAAAATGCTAGTTGCAAACTATCGTACTAACCACTACTGGTCTTACTAGCCATCCTGGCTGTAGTAGTTTTATTTTCCAGTGTGGTGAAGGAGAGTCTTTATTCAAGCTGACTTTGGCTTATGGGTTTTGATATAACCTGATTTTTTCATTTGTATTTTGTTGTGGATCCAAACCTGTACAATCCTCCCTGCTCTGTCAAACTCCATCCTCTCACACCACACTTCTATGTTAAAGTCTGTATTCAAGCGCCAACGCTGGTTCAGGCAGGGTTCAGTGGCTATTTACTGAAGCATTGTGAGTGATTCTGGCCTTGTTAAATCCTATTTTGTTTGGTGAGTGTGGAGCTCAGCCTCCTCCAGGCATGTGAAGGTGGAGGACGAAGCCGGCGTGCCGACTGGGGACCCAAAGAGCAGTCCAATTTTTCATCCTTATTGCCCGTGACATATCCAAAGTGGCAGAGTGCCGTCCGCGGAGAGACAGAGGAAGGGAGAGAGAGGGAGAGAAAGTGAGAAGCATGCAGCTCAGATGGAGTGAGAGGAGTGTATCTCTACTTCCGCCTTCTGTAGTCCTGAGCAAGGCCCCAATTTTCTTTGCTAAAACAATGCCATTCACCAGTCTTCATAAGGGCAGACAAGGTTAAACTAAGAGTCCCAAGGTTCCTGCCTCTCTATAACTTACCCCACCTTCAGGCATTTAGTTTAGCCAGAGAATAAATGCAGGTTTGAAGCTTACAAACAGAGAGTAAAGAGTGTATTAAAATCCAACTAACTCCTTGACACTAACACCAACCCTCTACCCCTAGCTTTCACCATAGCTTTCTGCAGGACTGAGCTTCCATTGCAAAGGCCTATTTTTTCTCAGGGATGTCCAGTGACTTGTCATATTGTTGAAACCATCTGTCATTTTAATCACATATAAATCGCTTGTCTGTGTGTGTGTAATTTATGAAACAATTCCAGTGCAAATGATGTACTGTATTATGATTAAGACCTGTGATGATAAGAATTTTGTGCCAATCAAGTGTCTTGATTTTAGTTTTTTGATGTGATTTCAGTCTTAATTGAATAAACAAGACTGAGATCTGTTCTGTCACATGCAGGCAGTGTAGTGATGGAGGGCTGTGAAGGGCACTGTCAAGGTGACTTCTCAGGGTGGCGAATAGGGGAGGTGGGATCTTTTGTTGGAGGGTGTGACTTCAGAGGAAATTTTTTACGAGGGAGATTTCCCCCCACTTTTATTCCACTTTCATTCTCACGGTTGAGATTAAGATCTCTTGTTGTAATTATTGCTCTGTGAGGCGGCCTAATTCTGCCAAGTCGATAGCATCACACCCGTCAGGTGCTATAGAGGGTATCTGGCACCAGCTGTTCACGTCCTCTACATGTTCCAGTGGGCTGCAGTGGATGGTAATGGCACTGTTATGTGATACATGTCTGTTGATCGACTTGCTTCTGGAGAGCTGCCAATCCCCCACCCCTTTGCTCCCCTCCAGTGACCGCAGAAAGTAGACAAGAAGAAGAAAAAATGAAAAAAGACAAAAAATAAAAATAAAAAGGAAAACCCTTGGGTGTCTGGTATTTTTAAAACACCTGATGTACAATAAGGGCATCAATCATCCTCCACAATCCCAAGAAGCGTATGTCTGGCTGCCCCCCGCCCCCAAACACAGGTGCTTGACAGACAGAGTCAATTCTGCCTAATGAGCAATTGTGTTGCCATGTACTGTAGTATCTGTTGTGCACAGCAAGGCACGGTTCCAACCAGACTGCTTGCATCAGCACGCAGACAGAGTACATATCCACCCAAATAACTTTTGTCAGTATTCATATCTCATAAGCAAAGTCTCTCAAGAAGACAGGTTTCCTGTGTAGGTACTAGACTAACACCCAGCTGGAATATAAGCACTGAGAGAGAGAAATATAGCTGGAAAATGCAGTCTAGCCCAAAATATCTCAACTAACCAGTTATTGCTGGTGACCCCTTGTTCAGAGCAGCCATAGCTGTTGTCAGATGGAAAGCCACTATGTTAACCTTTTTAAAAAGCTGAATGAATACATGAAATTATCTCACTTCTATTTTGACAAAAAATGTATTTTAGTTACCCAACTCTGCTAGTAAAATAATCTTTTTATAATTGAAGTCCAATCGCAAACCTAGAGCTGAAATGATTAGTTGATTAACTGATTGTCATAAAATTAACTGGCAATAATTTGATAATTGATGAATTGTGTTAAAATGATTTTAAAATAAACATTTAATTGGTGTTTTATAACACCATTTATATATATGTGTGTATATAGCATTTAATATGCCCTATAGTCGTGTACAGCTACATTATAGTGTGTCATAAACCACTGTGTACTCAATGTGCTTATAATAACTAAACAGAGGGACTTAAAGTAAAGTGTTATGGGAGGATGGGGAATGGAATATCTTTACTACTACACTAAAGGTTATATGAATTAATCAAGAAAATCATAATTAATCCATAATGGAAGTAAACATAGTTGCAGCCCTACTCCAGTCTACTCTATTAGATAATTCCTTTTCATTAAAGCTTACACATGGATATTCATATTTATGGAAATTTCCTTCCAATATGCTAAAATCTGCACTTTCTGCCGCAAACTTATTAACAGCATGGCAATTCTTGAATGACAGATTAGTTTAAGTGCTTGTTTATAAAGCAGTGCATGCATCTTTTATTAACATCTAAATATCATTGTGGATATGACAACTGACAACTTTGCAGAACTTTCTTCTTTCATTTGTTGATGCTATTAAAATAAGTTAGTAACCAAGAAACACTGTCTTTGCACTGAGGGCCTGCATATGTTTATTAAAGGGTTTAGGTATCAATAACAGGACAGTTATTAAAAAAGGTTAAAAGAATGATGTTTTGTACATAGACATAGGCCCCATTAGTTGTTAGTTGCTTAGTTAAATACTTAAGATGTGACAGAGAATAAACCAGCTCACTACCAGTCACAACAAACAATTTATTTCACAGGAGGACCTACCAGAAGGTTTTTGCCTGAGTAACTGAATTAACTCAGACACAATGATCTGTTGCCTTCCCTTGGCAGTGGAGTAGGATCATTATTTTAGTAGACTGTCATTGGGTTCACCAATACAACTGTGGGTGTTTAAGATAAGAAGAAAGAAGTCGCTTTCATCGTACAGCTTGAATGATTCAAAGGAAATGAAAAGAGACAGTATGGCGAGAAAAATCAATTAATTTCTTTATGGCAGGTAATTATTTACTTGGTAATAATGTTTTTCAGTCAGACTACTATCTCTGGAGGATGATGTTGGTCTGTTTAAACATGAAGTGGTTTGGTTGAGTTTGTGTGTAGGTCCCCACGTGTGTTGAAAGTCTGCATTCATATGTCGGTGTGCATTTGTGTTTGCATGGATGCTTGTGCAGCCTTCAGGTGGGTTTGGGATGTTATCTTCCTGCTGCAGCTGATGGATCCATTGAACTCATAGTGGAGCAGCTTAATGTTGGGTGACTGTCACAAATGAATGACCAAATTTAAAATAACAGTTGCTGACAAATCCGAAGCTTTAGCGGCATCAAGATGAATTTAGTGCATAGCTTAATGGGGCTTTTAGTGGATAATTTGTATTTAAGTATCGTGTTGGACATTGCTCTTTCTTAATACCATAGTTAAGAACTCAGACTTTACATGTGAAGTGAATGTGAGATTTCATTTCTCCTTGGGAGTTGTTGTTGGCGTGTTTATATGTCAGTTTGAGCAGAAGAGCAAGTGCTGTTGAGTGGTGGATCGTGACTTTCCTGCCTGTGTGGGAGCTGCTGCTACTCCCACGCATCTCTCGGTCTCTCTTTTCTCTCTCTCCAAATCCACTGGTCTTTAACCTCAGCTCAGTTCTCACTTAACCACCAATCTACTCTATGTCACAGCTGTCCATGAAATAAATTAACCAAATAATTTAGCCATATGATCCCTGGTGGAAGTCCCACGTAGTTTCACGTCAGAAAAACCAATTTCCGTTGTGCGTTCAACCATAAACCACACCACTTGAAAACTGAAGTGTGCTTTCAGTAAATTGCTGTGATAGGGTTAGTTCATACTCATGCGGCATACTGTAACGTAATGTTTGCCTTCTCCCCCTCAAACACTCCCACATGTGATAAGAATTGCACAGAAATACCAAAGGACTGTTTACTGATGCTGTGTGACTTTAATCATAAAGAAAACATATAGCAAAATCTCATTTACATTGAACATGATACATGATGCAATACATGTTATGCCTCTCAGGTTTTCCATCTATATGCTAAAAATGTCTCTTAGTGATGACTTTGCAGCACACAATGCAACATTATCTGATAACAATTCTAAACAAATTTAGCACGTTCTGAAATTTCACTCTCGCTGACCTTGGAGGCTCTGTGTGGCTGGGCAGTAACGGGGTTGCTAAGGTAATTTAATTACCAGACCCTCCATGGGCAAGGGTAATTACTGCTCTCTAAATCCCCACTAATCCCCCTTCTGAGTCCCCTACACAGACTTGGCCCAGGGCGCTCTAACAGGCGGCGCTGACTTCTCGATCCCGTCCCTGACAGGGGCCCTCCAAAAAACACACTGATACTGTCTACACAAAGATGCTCCTCGGTGGTTTGATTTCTGTAAGATGTGTACTCTCCATACTGTAGTGTGTGCCCTTGCACGTGTCCACCCCTGTGTACTTCAGTACAAAGGACTCCAGTCATCACTCCTGATGAATTCTTCTCACGTTGCTTCTTCCCTCCTCATGTGTGTGAGTCAATCGGACTCTCAGGTCAAAAGGGCCACTCATCTCTCCATAAGAATGTCGTAATTATCACTGCTGGGATGAATAGGATGTGACCTCTGTGAGCATCAGCGCTCGGTGACTGGAGTTAGAAGAGAAGGAGAAGAGATAGAGGCTACTGAGCATGCTAATAGAACCTTCTTTAGGAAAAGTTATCAAAAAAAGTTTGTTTTAATGGAGGTTATAAGCAGATAAATAATGTCGTCTTTGTAGCAATGGCTCAAGCGTATCTGCTGTACATGCATAAACAGTGGTTTAAGCATATACAGATATATAAATGTCTGCATCTCTACTCAAGTAGTAAAGTAAAACTACTAAAGAATACTAAAAGTATTCTTTTCAAAAACTACTCAGATTATTAGTTACTTTTTAACCATTGATGTTTAATGCATTATCAATAGCAAGCATTCAGTCGAAAGGGGAGATGTTGAAAATATCTACTTCTAACAAAGCACATTTCACTGGAAGATACTAAAAATGCTTTTGAACCTATGTAGAACTCGTGATTAGTTTGAATTTCTCTCAGTGGATTGCAAACAAACAGGCAAGGGCTACATTACTCCTAACTTCTGAGCTGGTCTGGTCAGTGTGGTTACCTCTGGCCTGGCCCGCTGCAGTGTTTAAAGAATATACAATCATACCAATTGTGCATACTTTACATAACTAACTTTTTTAATTAGGCAGCACTGATTCTCTGGGGCAGCAAAATAAGCTGTAAACACCAATTAACACATCATCACCTTATAAAGTTGTTTGAGCAAACATCTTTGCAATCATCTGTCTACTGCATCGATTAAATTCGGAGCAGCATTATCATTCATCTGGAGTTCTGGACATTTACAAATGCAAGTTTTGGACAATGTTCAACAGTGAGTAATTGCATGCAAATTGTATCTGATTGGCTAAAACATTCAAAACCACTGTTATTGTCCTTTAAGTAATTTTATGACCCACTGGAATTGTTAGCAGATTAAAAATGGGAAATTTGTGGAAAACAAGCAACTCTTTGGTCTTCCTGTGCTCCTGTTGTAACCTCAGATGCCACCGAACATCTGTTTGACATCAGTGGCAATGGGAAGTATTGCTGACCCTAACAGGTGTTGCGTGTGTAACTGTGTGTACTGTACATCCGTGTGTGTGTGGGTGGGCGGGAGTTTACGTACTGTATCTGCAGCATGCATGTGAGTGAGAGAAGCTGGTTGGTGGTGAAAGGAGCATCTGTGTGTATTGAAAAGAGTTCTCTGAATAGCTCCATATTTGAACAGCCACTTATCCCCTGATAAAGCTGTAAGTGATTCGTGGCAGCTTCCTGCCTACAGGAGAGAGAGAGAGAGAAAAGGAGAAGAAGAAGAAGGATGAGGGGAAGAGAATCAGAGAAAGAAAGAGATTAAATGAGAGCATCAGCTGTAATTAGGGCTACTTTCCTCCATTTGGAAGTGCATGTCTCTGTCTCAGAGATAATTAGCACTAGATACTCTGGGTGGGCCAAAGCAATACAATTTGAATGCATTAAAGGGGCAAAAAGCAAGATTTTACAACCTAATACCACAGTAGCATATCTGTAGGATTGACATGGGGGTTGACTGTGGCTGCTAATTTTGTGAACCAAGGTGATGGCTGCCAAGTGTGCAGAAGGAGTGATGACAAATCTTTGGTTTTTAGTACCAGGGCTACACCTTAAACAAGATCGATTTGAAAGAATCTGACATCAAACGGTATTAGTGGGTATTGTCATCTTTTGCCTCAGAAAACCCACCTTTCTGACTACACCTAGATCCCACACACGCACCTACTTACCAACTGAGTTTGAATGCACTCATTGTGCGTTCCTTTGGACATAAGTGCAGCCTAGTGTTCTGAATGATGACCATTTTAGACAATTCTGCAACAAGCAAATTATATCCAGTGCCTGCACAGGAGGTTTTGTGCCTTATCTGTAGCAAAGCAGAAAGTAAAGTTGTGGAGGTCATGGTGGTGATGGGTGTGTTCATGCTTTTATAAACTGTAACCATGATCTTACCCTTACTTTAACCAAGTGTTTTGGTTCCCTAACTTAAACCATACATTAACCATAGTTTACTGTATTTGCCATAAGCATATTTCCTTATCCATCACCTTTGCCATGCACAGGTATTGTAAAAAGCCATAATGATTAAATTTGTCATCACAGGTTTATTATATTGAGGTACTTGTTTGGTGATAAGGTTGGCAAAATTGTCTGCTAAATTAATGTAATGTAATGTACTGTCTAACACTAATCATATCAGCTTAAAAAAGCTAAAAGCAACATCCTTCTGCATACTAACAGTGCGGAGAGTACAGTTTTCCATGAGGAAACCTATATGCAGTCTAGCAAGTAGAAAATATGCTGCCAAGGACAGATAATGTCTCTTAATATTGGATTTATGTTTGTAGAACTATTGAAAGTCCAGCGGTCACCTTGTTTGCCATGCATGATGCAGGTGCATGATTTTATCAGGAAAATGTCCTGTCCTTAAGATACAGTGTGCTACTAAGATAAATATATACCTGTGACTTAATTATTTCCACTGATATTAAGCAACAGACTGCATTTGGAGTATTAATTCCTCCAAAATGTAGCTTTAATATTTGTGGCAACTGTGGCTCAGAAGGACGGGGGTTTGGAACTATTCCTACAGGATGTCAGTCAAAACTGATGAATGTCTTAAAGGTTATTTAAAGGTCCTGTGTAACATTTCGTTATTCATAAGTATGTTTTCATTAGTGTATAATCACCTGAAAACAAGAATCATTGTGTTTTCATTACCTAAGAATCCTTTTCTACAGAGTCTGCCATGTTGAACCGCCGTGTTTCTACAGTAGCCCAGAATGGACAAACGAAATGCTGGCTCTAGATGATCCCTTTAGCATTTTTTGCACGTTTCACGGCCACTTTAGTCTGCCTACAGGCTTGGATGAGTAGGGTGAAGCGAGCGGTATTCAGTTGGTTGCAGTCTGCAACTTCACCGCT
>NW_023339652.1:4438150-4461085 GCF_004916995.1 Morone saxatilis | reverse complement strand
ATCCTACATACTGGTCCTTTAATGATCTTTTATGATTACAAAGGGCAGCAAGAAAAAGCCGAAAATATATGACTTTTTTGGATTTACATTGTTGTACATATGTAATACAATATCAGTATAAAAAAAATTGTGTATAATATGTCAAGAGCAAATTGGCATGTAGTCGTTTAGTTTGCTTTGTTTAGATGAGTTACAAAAGCTTCTTCTTGTTCTAAACCTTCACATCCTCTTTCTTGGAAGTTGAATAAGACCAGTAATTTGCAGTGTCCAAAGGTGACCATTCAAATGCTCCTGACATTTAGGAAATTGTCCTTTTTGTTCACCCATCTCTTTATTTCACAGCCTTCTTCTAAATGCCATTTCACCCTTTTCATTCCACTTTCACCCTGTTGATCTCGCTTCCTCCTTTCTCCTTTCTTGTTCCATCTAGGTCGACCACTGACAGGCTCGTGGTTGGAAAGATTTGCTTTTTTAGCTTTTTCTGTTCATATCCCATGTCCATTTCTTTAGAAATGTTGAAGTGCGCCACTTATAATTCTAAAGGTTTTGATGGCGCTAAGTGCTAATGCAGCGTTTAAAAACTGCTTTTTGGTCTTTGTGTTCACTTTCATAATTTCTTTCTCAGTGACTAATTTGGTCCCTAATGTTTTTGTCCCTATTTTGATGTTCGGTTTTGCTTTACATTTCTTAGAAGTAGTGTCAATCAAACAGCACAGCCATTTTTCTTTGTTTTTTATTTTTGTATTGATGAAGTTAGAGTTTTAGTGGGTGGCGCTCCTAGCACTTTCAGGCACAATTTCTATCACTGCTAAAGCAAACTGCCCAGTTCTTCTTTTTATTAAAAATAACCTGTCAACCCCAGTATCTAGCACAAATTCTCCATGATACCAGAGATACCAAATAAAGTCAAAATTTAATAGATTTTGAATAAAAGATGCGGAATTTCTCTCAAGGATTACGTTTTGTTAAGAAAAAATTCTGCCCAACAGAATAAAGGATATTCACACAGTATAAATCTTCTCTCAGTCATTTAATGTCAGTGGGGTAGTTGTTTTAACACAGATAAGTGCTGCACCTTCAGAGCTCAGTGACGTCCACGGAGGGCAGTAATCTGCACCCAGAGACCCAGCACAGTCATTAGCGATTTATAGCTGCCTACATTTTTCCTCTTTGGAGAGCCATTAATCTCAAAACAACTCATACACTGTATAGACTTTCCAGAGTGTTTGTTTACTCTCTTTCTCAGAGAAATTGTTTCGCCAAAACTATTATATATCTTCCAGACAGTTTACGTTTGCAAGGGAGATAAGCTTTTGGAGGTGTGCAATTTTCAGCCTCTAGCTGTGATAGCGAATGGCCTCTGCAGTGCTGGGATGTGTGTTTAGCCGACTTTGTTGGAAGAGACAACAGATATTCTCCAAAGAGGATGGGTCCTGCACCGCGCAGCATGGATGCACTTCTTTCTCTGCTCATTAGGGTTGAACTATAAGACTGCTGGGCCACAAATCTGCACCGGCCACATCGCCTCACCCAGTAATCGATCCCCCCACGGCCACACGACACAGGACACACACAAAGCACACACAGAGCCAGTGAACCAAAGCTTATGTACAGAGTAGCAAGCTGTGCAGTGTCCAGGCAGGGTGTTAGTTGGTAATCATTAACACAGACTCCCTGTTTGCTTTGCCTCTGTCCCGGCTATATGTCTGTTAGCTTCCATGCATGTGGCGAGTGTGTTGTCAACAGTCCAATGTGCCTCACTGCACTTTATTTACACTGGGTCTCTCTGTAGACACACATCAACACACTGTGCATATGACACATTACACATATGCCCATACAGTACACACACATTTGACATCTGTTAACGCCCGGAGTCGCATATCTCGCAGTTTACAGTTGACTTCCTGTTCTAGCATCTCACAAATGAGTGTAGAAGACAAATTGTGTTGTAGAGTAGAAAATGGCTCATAATTAATCCGTAGACTAAACAAGCAAACACTTTGAAGGTAAATTCAAGGATTTCCTGGGGAGAGGATTGATTGGATGCGAGATGACCCCTTCAAGGAAATGTGTGTGTGGCTGAAAGGGCAGACAGGAAGCACAGAGAGGACAAACATACCAGCAGGGTGCTGCAGAAGTCTTACTCATAAATTCCAATTTTTGTTTGTTTTCATGGCTGAGGTCTAGTGTTAGAGGCCACATAGCCTAATGGACTATATTGTAACTCAGCAGTCTCAGGTTTGATTTCACCACCTTCCATGGATCATGTCAGATGTGTTCTTGAGTAAAACTGTACCTTTAAAACTGTGACATTCTCACTTAAACACTTATTTGATCACAAACTAAACATTATAAATAAGTATAACTCCAAAACATTCTACCCAGAAAATAGCATGAATAATATTGCCTCAAAGGTATGCTGTTGATCACATGGATGATCCTGCCAGGAAAACAAGGGAAAAGACCAAAATATGTCGGTGAATGGTGAAGAATGTAGATTTGTAATCTCGTTGACTTTGGTCTGATAGTTCTGATAGATTGAAATCAAAATCTTAAACAATTTAATCAATTTTAGTTTGGCAAAGTTCTTGTCATGGTTATACAGCATTTAAAGTTTGAGAAATGTAGCTTATTTTGTTAAATTTGAAATGGTACTCAGTCTGTAGCCTGCCTGGAATCTTTTTTTCTGCAAACTGTTTTCCAGTAATATAACTTTTTCTCTTCTCTGGATACATGTTGCCCTTTTCTGTGCTAGGTAATGGCGGTGGATGTAATGTGCAGCTGCTGCAGTTGAGTTAATGAGTAAGCCGATTAATAAATGATGTACTTTACATCTAAACATGTAGATAATATTTACTTTCCATACTTATCATCTTTTGGCAGTTATTAGATGTAACAAAGGGCTGGCTGTTGTGGTTCATCATCACCTTCTCTTGGCTGAAAACTGATGCTGGCAGTAGGCTTAAGTACTTCTACATTTCATGCCAATAAAGCACCATTAAACATCCACACCTCCATCAAGTCAGGTGCCATTGGCCTCGCCGTGTCCATTTGAGTGGTCAGATGAGACTCGACTGCTTGGCAGATTTTTGCTGCTGGTCCTTCTTTGCCTTCGCATCTGCTGCCCCCTCCCTGGGAGATCCGAGTGCCACATCTGGTCGAGCTGAGAGTCGAGGGGACGCCAGGCAGCTCCTTGAGTCAGAACATTAGCATACACTTACTCTGGGAATGCCCTTGACATGCTGTCTGAAGAATGGCACGTGAGCAGCATCAAATACACCGGCGGGACCCGAGAAGAGACAGGAATATGGAGAGAGGGGATGGAGAAGAGGGAATAAAGAAGAATAAGAGAAAATGACCAGCAGTTATAGCTTTAAAAGGGGAGTCACATCTGTAATCATATACAGTATAAATGCCTCATTACCATTATTCATTAATCACACCATGTGATGTTATTAGGCTTTTTACAAGTACTTTGTCTTATTCTAGTAGAAAATATTGGCTGAATGCTCCACAATAAAAGAATACGTTTATTGTTGGTGTGTGAAAATGCACACCTAATAGTACCTTCAATTGGTATTTGTTTTCATGGAGCAGAAAGTGTGAGTGGGTGGAGAAAATGACAGAAAAAAGTGAGCTGAGAGATAGAGGGGATGTGTGCATTTTGTCTGACAGACGAAGAGCAAGCGAGGGAGAGATAGAGAAAGAGAGAAGCTGGGGGAGGGGGCTGGAGTAGGTGGGCGGGAAGAGAGGAGGCGAGTGTCACGGACAGAGAGAGAGAGAGAGAGAGGCAGGGAGGGAGAGAGAGAGAGGAAGGAATAGCGAGCTGTTCGCTTGCCGGAGCTGTTGACTGGGTGTTCGAGTGTGTGATCGTGAGTGCTTCTTGAGCCGTCGTGTGAAAAAAAAGGGGGGGACATTTCTTTTTGAGCCTTTGTTCTTTCTTTTTTTTTCTTCTTTAAGTGCCACATCAAGCTCCCTCAGCGAAAAGCAGAACTTGTCTAAACCCCCTCCTGGGATTGTTAAGAGGACCCAGGGAAGACAGCGTGCTGCCAGGTAAGAGAGGACTGTATGTATGTATGTTGATGGTGATAGCATGTTTATACAGTCAGACAGGCAAGAGAGCTTTTGTTGTTTGTGTTGCTGCTCTGAGAATGTCATGCCTGTTTGAAATAGAGAGAACATGCTGTATTTGTGCACGTGTGTGTGTGCGAGCATGTGCACAAACGTGGCTCGCTGGACAACTGTACAGTGATTGTGATTGAAAGAGTCAAGTCGTGTAGAGGAAGAGGAGGAAGATAAGGAGGAGGTGTCTTTTTGACAGCAGCTCATGCAAGATGACATATGTCAGGGGATGTCAGATTTACAATGACAGGGATTACTCAGAGGGGGGGGGGTAAAAATTCCAAGATCAGATCAATTTTGGGGGAACTGGAAAGACTTCTCACATTCTTGTTTTGCAACTGTTCCTTTTACCCTAAAACATAGCGTCAAATACTATCACTAGATAGCAGAGTTGACATTTCTACATATAATCTGAAGTATCTGTGTGACTCATGTTTCGTAGGTCCTTGAAAACCGGTTAGAATATTAGTTTGTGAGCAGTCCGATTTGTGCACGGGACCTGGATGGATGTGGCTCTACAGCTGATAGGATCCATGGCATTAGTGACAGGCACGGATAAGCAGACTTCTACGGAGGGTTTTGTCCCCAGGCTGTATAGAGCAGTATAGTGAGAGAAGACAGTTACATATATATATATATATATATACATATATATATACAGCAGTTGTATCTATAGTAGTATACGATGGCTTCCTAACCCAGGGCTTGCTTTGTTTGTCATATAATGAGAAGTTATATTGTAATCGAATCACTGCACTGCCTTCCTTGATGTTTGTCATTTCCCCTTTGTCGTTCCTTATCTCGCTCTCTCTGTCGTCATTATCCCAGATTCAGCTGAAATGAAGTCGATCTCTCTTCCTTTTCCATCCCTCCCTCCATTCATGCATGCTGACGTACAGTAGACTATTAAACAAAGACAGTCTAGAGGGCCAGAGGCTGAACAAAGCTACTCTGTTCTTAATGACATTTGCGCTTTTCATTTTTTTTCTTCTCTCATTTAGAAACATGAAAGAGGTGAAGGTTGGTAGATTGTGGGGCTTCAAATAGCCCCCATCCATTTGATTCCATTGTCTCATGCTGGAACAAGCCATGAAAGCCAACACGCAGTTCCAGTCTTTTCAAACGCAAAACTAATTCAGTTGGATTTCAGTTCCATTTTGACTTCATTTTTCCACCACCTCGAATTCTTTATTCTCCTACAGGGTCCAACAAATCCTATTCACATCCACTACACCTTTGTAGCTCCTTGGAAAATGGATTAGTACGTCCAATAGTGGACCTGAACAATCTTATTCATGCCATTGTTACCATTAGATTTATGTGTGAGTCATTTATGGAAGCTATTTAATATGATTCATTCCCTTTGAGAACAATTGAATCCCTTTCTTGTAAAATATTGTGTTCAATGGCATTGTCATGTGAACTGTTTGTTGCGTGTGTGTCCATGGTGTGTGATGTGTATCCAGCTGTGAGATCTCCCATTGCATCAATAGTTAATGAGCGTCTCTAGCACTCATTCATACGGCTCATTCACACTGTTTTTGTTTATTTAAGGGCTATAAAGCTTTGAGTGACACGTACTGTACTGTACCATTATGAAGCTTAAACACAGCTCAGCCTGAGTTGAGTTTGGCTCTAGGCAACAGGCTGACCTTCACACAACCTTGCAGTGGGTTTGTTATTAAGGGGTGGCAACATTTAAGAGTAATGACTTGTCTCATGAATCTTATAAAAGAGGAAGTGAAGGACATAAAAGTGTGATGGAGGAGATGAAAATTAGACTTTTGAAATTAAATCTGTTATTTTTTTTTTGCCAAAACACAATATATTTGTGAATCTACACCTTTTTCCTGTATGTGGGTGTTTGTGTGTGCAAGAGTTCTGACCGGATCACCCCATCCATGGATGTTACAGCTTTCCTGCCCTGAGCGGCAGGCAGCTTCTTTCGGTCCACTGGATGCAGTCCGCTCTCTCTCCGTGACTCATTGCCTCATCCACTCTGATTGGCCGGCTTTTCTACTCCGGGGAAAGACAGGACCGAGAGGGGTTGGCCTCTCATGAGCAGGGATCAGCCGTTCTTTTCACACAGGATCCAACTGGATGCACATTCACAATGTGTTCGGTCTGAATGTTAAAACACAGGCATGAAGTTAGGGCAGAAAGATCAGGAAATGCTGCTCCCATCTGCTGCCGTCTCTTTTGTGTCACAAACTGGCTGCCTCAGACGTTCACGTATCTGAGCCAAACAAGTATTACGGAGATCACGCTTCTCCAGTGAGGCGATATTCTATCTAGCCCCATCCACAGTCATGTTCTGTATCCATCTAAGGGATGTATTCAGGCCTCCAGCCCCCCCATCACTTTGTAGATGACGCTGTCACATGTGACAGCTCTGAAGCAAACAGGGCGTGTAGCTCCCTGCCTGCTGAGACTCTGGCTTGTTTGCCTCTTACAGACAGACCCGGCTGAGACAAGGTCCAAGCTACTCCACCCGGTCACCCAGCCAGCAAAATCTGATTTTTTTTTTTTCCTTTGTGGGAAGAGCCTTTGTGCTCAGGTCATGCAGCACTGATTCAGAACCATGGACAGCGCTCCTGTACAGAGGGAAAGAGGTGGCAACAAGCAGAGGAGGGTGAAATTTCAGCACCACCTCTTGTGGACAGCTCCAGCAGTCTATACAGTCAATGATCAGACAGACATGGAGAATTCAGGAATGACAGCTAAATAATGAGACGCTCACAGTGTCAAAAGCAGGGAAATGATGGAGGATATTGCCTTGTTTGTAAAGATGATTCAAAAAGGGATTAGATAATATACTGTGGGGAGTGACAGATTTTACATTCTGGTTGCAGTAGGCTCTGTAGCTGAGGAACGGGCATGGCAGAATATTCACCAGCTTTAATCTCTTTGTGTTTACGAACCAACACTGACTGTTCACGGGCGACAGTGCTCAGTACTTAACCAGGTAGCCTGTATAAATAATTACAGTTGCCAAATATGCAAAGCTTACAAACAGGATATGTGCTTCTTTGCCACAGTGCATGTAGTTCACTGGAGCATTAAATCTTTGTTGGCTTGCTGTCAGGGATATTTGTGACGCACTTTCCATATAGCTCTGTAGATTGATGTCCTTTTAATACTCAAGCAGAGTTTATGAAAGATAGTCAATGAAGATATGGCAGACTGAAAGCCACGCAACCAAGACTTCATTGCTACATCTACAAAGAGGTTGCTGAGCTTTTTTTGTTCAGTTTGGTTTATTGACACCATTCTCATATAGAAATACAACATATCAGACTTTATCAGGGACAGAACAATAAAGTCCTGGACTGATGTTCATTGTTGTCTCTTGTGTTCAAGACAGAGACAGGCATTCAGTGTCTAGATATATTAGATATATTATCATATAGTTTATATAATAATATAAACACACAAACTGTACACCTTTTTTGCGAAACCAGACAAGGTAAAAAGTGTCACGGCACCATGTTGTCCTTTTATCTCAAGAACTGTTTAACAAATTCCTGAATATACCTGTGAATATAAACTTTTAAGTTCTGATTTACACTATCCATGCTCTTTCTGTAGCTGTTATACTGGTAGTGTGTAGGAAATCAACTTGGTGAATATTTATTTCAGTCAGTCATGTGGAATGGATTGTTATGTGAATATAGAATATGTACAGCATTGGCATCTAAGCTCTGATATTGTCACTCCCGAAAGGAAACACAGCAGGGAAAGTGAGGAGCGACAATAATAACTTCGCAAAAGTAGACAAGAGTTGCAATTTATCCTTAAAACAGCTATAGCCAGTAAAAAGGGGAACTACTACAGTTTACAGTATAGTATAGTAAAAAACAACCCATTTAGCTCTACAATCCTAACTGTAGATTCAGCAGTTGTTGTTGCTTAAAGACACCAAATGCAGACTTGTGTATTAGTTCCCTTCTTGCAAAGATCACGACCACAAATCTTGACTCCAAGCTTCTTTTTTTTTTCCAGTTTAGCTTTGACCTGCTCAGCATTATAACCAAGACGAACACTCTCTCCCATAGCAACATGCTTCATTTCACACTGCAAATCATTGTGATTAATCTGCTTTGGCTGTAATAAATGTGATGTATGAGTCAGTTATGGCTTTGACGATCCATTTTATTGATTTTAACGTGCATAGCATTTTAAAACGCCAGATTCAGATTTATTGTATAATCTGAAGTTAAGAACACTGATCGATACATTACATTTTTAAAATAACTGGGGCGTGTGTTCTGTAGCTGGTTGCAAATCACCCGCTCTTATGAATTAATTAGACGTGTTTTAAATCTTCTGTGTGATAACTGTGAACACAGTCAGAGGGTGAAAAATCAGATGTGAAAATGAGTTATTTCTGTAAGGGCTGTTAGATGAAAGCTTACTGTAGTCTGATCTCTGATCTTTGGCAATGGAGTTCACAGGAAAGAGGGTTCTCAGAGCCTCGTCACTGCACTGATACACTAAGAGAAGCCAGAAAGATAAGAGCCACTTCTGTTCATGCATTTACGCACACACGTCCACACACATATGCATACATGAGCTCAGCTTGACATTGATTTTGTGCCTCGCTGCATGTCCTTCAAGTACAAAGGATCTTCCCCACCTACACATCCCGACAGAAACAATAAAAGATGCACAAGTCTTGCCCTAAGGCTTCTGTTATCACCAGTGGACAGCAAACCACCCGTCACTCTCTCTCTCTCTCTCTCTCTCTGTCTCTCTCTTCCTCTCCCTCTCTCTGCTTAACCCCCATACACATGTCCCCTAATTGAGATGGCTAATAACTAACCAGGGTCATTTGTATATGTATGCATTAGCATAATTGAATAGGCATGAGTTAAGTGTTTTCCACTGGTGTGTTAATAACACGGTCCAGAAAAGGCGAATACATGTGCAGCTGTGTTTGTTCGGCTCAACGCTGTCATGAACCGGGAGGCATCCATCCATTCAGTCTCCTCCCCTTTGTCCTGCCTGGCTTCCTTTTCCTGGTCAACTGTCAACGCCATAAAACTAAGGTGTGGTCATTTTTCTCCCTCCTCTGAGATGTCCTTGTCTCTGCAGGCTGTGTGTTCACCAGAGCTAATAAACTGGGGACTTTCCCAGTGTCAGAACAGACATGTATGGCAGGTGAGACAGCATTCAGACTGCCGGCCACTGCAAGTTAATTTTTTTGTGTCAAACAGGCAGGGCTGGAGAGAGTTCGCACATGGTTTTTCCCTCCCGACCTGACCACAGGGGCGACTACCACCTCTGTAAGGTAGTCGGCTCCTCTTCAAGTCCACATCCCATCAATAAACCCTCCTTCTAGCAGAGGAGCCCTGATGTCGGGCAACAGAAGCATTGATGGCAGGAGGTGGGGCACATGAAGAGAGGGTTGATGTGAATTGGGCTTAAAGTGAAGAAAGGCATGAGGGAAGGAGGGTGGTGATGGGGCTGGAGCGAGGATATATTTTCCATCTCAGTACGCTGCAGCTGTCGTCCTTGTCACTGCACTGTGTAAATCAGTGTGCTGTCTGCTGCGATCTGAGCGGAAAAGAAGAGGTACTTTTTATCACTACATCTATGACTCCACAGAAGGCTGCATATTCACCAGGGACCTCTATTTACAGAGAGGGACGGGGGCAAAGCTGACAGCACCAAGAAGGTGCCATTTCTTTTCAGCACTCAGTGCACAAGTTACTGAGAGGTAAAAGGAAACTGAAGAGTAGCACACCTCAAACTTATTTAATTGTTGCATAGCAACAACCTACTGGTTTTGAGCAGTTGGAGCACCAAGCAAAGCCTTGTTTTGTGTTTGACAGAATGTGAAGTAAGGCTAATGGAAAGGGGAAAAAACATAGGAGAAAATATCTATTTTTGGAACTGTGTCATCATCACTCTCAGAAAATATTGATACTGCTGTACTGTATTTTATCTCCGGTCATAAATGATCTAGTCACTTGCTTTGGGTCAAACTGGACTGGACTAAATAGCACTATGTAGGACTTTTACAGACTACTAGCACTATAGAAAGTTACATAAACATGTGCATTGATATGTTAGATTTATAAGTCAAACAATGTATTAAATCCTAATAAATTCATTTCAAGGATCCAACGATCAAAATGTTACATTTGTTTAATTTAGGGTATTTTGTTAACCTGTACTTTTCGAAAAATAGGAAATTTATGACAATATACTCAAGTGTCATATAGAATGTGGCAGGCAAAATTCAGATGCCATGTGTAGACCATGTCCAACTTGAAAGGCTACTCTTACCACATGCATTACACATCTGTTAACTGACCTTCCTTCATGATGACTGAAAACCTATTTTAGTCTTATCCCACCTTCTTTTCTGTTGGTTACAGTTGATCAAAGTCTTTGTTTTTTCACAGAGCCATTCAATGAAACAACAAGAACAAAACACTTGTGTGCTCATACTGCAGGAGTTTCGGCAAAAATTGGATTTCCTTTTTCCCTATTTACCAGGGTCTCTGGTGTCACCTTCTTTCTGTAAGCTTCCAGTCAATCCCGGTTTACTGCAATTAAAGGATCTATCATGTTAAAAGGCTGTCACAGAAAGGAAAAAGCCAGGAGGTTATCTTCAAATCAGGCATTTTCTCCAAACCCTGTCCTTTGATGCATCGACATGCCCTGAAGGAGAGCAGGCTGCGGTAAATGGAGGGTAATCACTGATCTTAGATGTCCACTTGGGAGTATATTATCAGCTAACCCATCGAGTAGGTTCACTATGGGTGAAACAGATCCCATTACAGATGTGTCTCAAAGGGCTTACAGTCGCTTCGCACAGACATGAATGCACACCCACACAAATGAACGCTGTATTCATGATTGCAAAGCTGAGGGAGAAAAAAGCAGCGTTCCGGATTCATTTCAGAGCTTTCCAAGTTTCTTCCTCTTCCCGCAGAGTGGAGAGAAGAAGTTCAGAGAGGCAAGGGGGACGTCCAAAGGGCTCCTGTGTGAGTGTAAATCCACCTTTCCCCTGCATTCATTTAGTGAGCACTTGCACAAAAGCCAGGTTTGAAAAGCCTGGTAAAATGCAATCAGTGCCTTTGCATTTCCTCTGGGAGAGTGCACACCCCAGTTCCGCCAAAACACACGCACATTGTGATGAATCTTAGTAAGCCAGGATGAAGTGAGCAGAGAAATGAATGTGAAATGCTTAGGCAGTACGATAATGCTTAGTTTCTCCATTTCTTTATCTTTTGCTCTCTAATGTCTCCACTTCACCTGTTCTCAGATCAGAGGAGACAGGTGGAGGTATGTGAGCATGTTGTGGTGCGGAGAGGGGATATAGCGATGTGTGAGATCACTGTGATTAATGGCAGCACATTGAGCTCATACATTATTCATCAGTCGTCACCTTCACCCACCGCCAAAAGGTGTTACTGAGGTTTTTTTTTTTGGGGGGGGGGACGCGTTGTTCCTGAAAATTTGAAGCCAAATGAACAAAATCCACCCTTTCCACCCACATTTGAGTCTATTACCTGAGACCACCATGGCGTGAAAACCAGTGACATGTCATGTTAAGCAGCCTCTATCATCTCTCCCAGGGCTGCTTTCTTGTAAAAGGAAAGTAAAGTTAAAATAAGTTGAGAAAGCCTATGTTAACCAGGTCACTGTTTCAGAACAACACAACTTGTGGAATTACAATTATGTTCCCAATCTTTTAGTAACATATCCTCCACAACAAGTCTTTTTATCCTCCTCTTCGTCTTTTCACCAAACCCAGCCCTCAGTCTCTTTCCCTTTCTGTGCCATAACTGTCAGTATAAATAACCTCTCTGGCTCCTGATATGATAAACCCCCAGGAGAAACAAATTACCCAGGATGCACAGAGAAAGCGCAGTTCACGCAGCGAACGAGCTGCTGGATTATGGTGGCTTGAGTTTGACATTCACTGAATACTCTGTGCTAATTTACCGTTTCCACCAGTACTCGCTACATGGTCAGAGTTCACCCTTGGGAGTAGAATGTCTTGAATGAGTGCAGGGGCCAAGATAACCTGTTGTACTACTTTTAGAGGGTAAATCTCACTAATAAGTTGTTTACTGTCTGCAGCTGCAAAATGCTATTTTACATTTTGTTGCATCATGCATTTAAAAGCAGGAACCTTTCTGTTCATTCATGCACTGTGCTGATTGTTCCATCTTTATTTAGTGCTTTTGTATATAACACTTTGATACATGGATCCTGATTATTCTTTACATTCATGAAATGAGCATACACTCATCTCGTCTCAGGATTTCATTTAGTGCTGAAACAAAAATCCTAAAAACACAAAATGAATCTGTTTATATCATTTTAAATTGAATATATTTCTGTTTTGGCTTTTTGGTCATACAAAACAAACCATTTGAAGATGTCACCTTGAGCTCTAGGAGATTGTGATGTGAATTTGTTGCTATTTTATGACATTCAATAGACTGAAAGATTAACCACTTTATCAAGAAAATAACTGACATATTAATCAATAATAAGAATCTTAGTTGCATTGCTGGCTTAACATTGCTCAGTCACTTGTGCTCACATATCAAAGACTAAGTCCAGTATTAAACGTATTAATAACCTATAAAAAAGGCCAATACCAACACTGCTGATCCTACTAGCAAGCTGATGTAGCTTATACGTCTGTGCCACATACAGTATCTCTGTTTTTTGTCTAACAACTATTAAAAACACATCAGTGAGCCACACTGTTCCTTCATCACAATTAACACGGGCACCATAGTTTATTTGGATCCCACATAGACCTTCCTGCTGCCAGAAATTCTCACTAGAGCACCAAATGTGTGTTAATCCATGGCTGAAAATAGTCCCCAATAAATAACATTTACTCCTATTTGAGTAAAAACTACAGTGGCCAGCCAGTATAGGAAACTGAGCCTTTGTTAAAAATGAAAGTATATGTTTATGACTGGTTTTGAAAGACATACATTGTCTGGAGAATAGATGGTTTGAGGCTGAGGGTAGGTAAGTATTGTTGGTTTTGGTCTTTTTATGGGATTTGTTGACAGTAAGAAACATATATACTGCCATCCTTATCCTTTACGATTATTGTACTATCATAGGTAGTATTCAGAAGTCACTCTGTTGCTTATCTCTGATCAGTTTTTTTTAATTGATTGTCTTTTATCACTATAGCACAAATTGTTATGTCCAATGTCTAAAAGGTGTCAGTCAGATGGAAATTGCTACAAGGAACCGCATACTGATTTACATGTAATTACATTCTTCAAATTTGTTTTGCGAACAGTGAGTGAAAATATGTGTGTGTCATAAGTGACACAGGCAAAAATTAATACAACGCAGGCACTCACGAGAAAAAAATGGAGGTGTTTACAACAGCTCTATAATTGGAAACAAAATGTGATGTCAGTCACGTTATTCTTTCCGTGTTTCCTCCATCTGGATGGGAGCAGGAAAGTGTTAGTTGTGCCACTGCTGAAGGTTTAAGAGCTTTTAGTTGGCTGAATTACGCCCACGAGGCACTTTTTTTCCCTGAATGCACCAGTCAGATCAGTGACAGTGTCTAACCTCAGGTTCTCTCCTGCGCACGTCTCTCACCCCACCTGCCTTCTCCCCTTTAGTCCATCAATCAATCCTGCCCGCATCACGCTCTAGTAAGCTTGACTGGCACTAAGAAGGGAATCTAGCTTTAGAGCGCAATGTGTGGTGCTAGCAAGTTCATATACATATCCACACATTTCTGTTTTTACTGTGTCTCTACAAGAAATGTTGCTCAAAATGGCAGCAAACTGCTCAGCATCACACGCCTACACTGAAACGCAAAATGATAGCCGCTGTGTGATTCTCAGAGATTTATCTCTCCCTGCGACTGGCTCCTTTACGAGGCCACGCAGTCGGTCACTTCTGCTGGTCAAGGACCTTCCTCATCAGGTCATTAGGCTCTTAAAAAGCCTGGCTCCTCTGTGCTTTCAATGCTCACCAGGCCACCCTTGTATTGATTCCTGCATTGATCCCATTCAACTGGGCCTATGTGTTTGTCCCCGAGCATCCAGAAAATATCCTCATATCATGTCTGTGTGCACATTATTATACCGCTCACACAGTATCTGAGCTGCATCCTCTTTTGTGTCAGCATGATGAGTGGTGACAGCGCTCGGAGTCATGTCTTTTGTTGTGTGCGCAGGCATATTGTGCGTTGTTGTGTTTACCAGAGTGAGTTGGGAGCTGCTTGTGGCCCCAAGGCAGCGCTGTGCAGGCGGGTGGGGTTGAGGGTTCAGGGTCGACCATGCGTTGCGTTTCCACACCACATGGCACAGTATCAGACTGCACTGAATGAATGACCTGGACATTCGCTGTCCCTCTAATGATTAAATGCCTCATGGTTTGATTGTTGTGTGGTGATTATCTCTGCCAGTGTTGTGTACGCTTTACCAGTGTCTGCCCCTGCTCACTGCTGATGGATCTAAGGGCAATAATGGATGGTTGTGACCTTGATTGATGTTTTTTTTAACGCTGGTGACAATTTTAAATTCTGACAATACAGTGTGGAAATCTAAACTAGGTCATTTTCAGGCACAGTCTGTTTTAATTTCAATTTATGAACCAGGAATATATTGAGACAGTAACAAACAGGATACCCATCCACATTTATTAACTGGATTGTCAAGGAAATGCAGGACAGAAGGGGAGAAAAGAGGAATAGATGTGATTGAAAAGACGTGTGACAGGAAGAAGACAAAGAGACAGAGAGGTGGGAAACAAAGTTTTCACTCCTCAGGAGGGGCGGTAATAAGATAAGCTTTTTTCAGCATGCGCTCGCAGATGGCTGTCCTCTCCTGGTGTGGCCAAGACACTCTGGCTTCATTTATCTCCACTTCACAGCATTGTTTCCATCTCTCTGGATGACTCTCCCCTCCACCTGCGCTCGCCCTTCCTGTCCCTCACAGGAACTGGAGTCCAGCCTTCACTCGCCTCATTGAGGATAATGAGACAGACTTTCAAGGCCTGCTTAAACAATATACACTGATCATATTGTGCCATTATGTTTCATTTTCTTTCACTGCTTACTCAGATGAGATTTGCACTAAACCTCTGATGTTTGCAGATGCCCTGTTTTTGAAAATGTACACATTTCTGACATTTGAAGTAGCGATTTCTCTCGCAGTTTTCCATCTCTTGGCAATATTGTTAAACCTAATATCACAACATGAATACAAATATGGAATACATACAAGAATTACTGCTGTGCACATGGTTTACATCCAGCTACAATAGGGCTGCAACTAATAATTACTCCATTATGGATTGATCTGCAGATCATTTTCTGGTTTAATTTATTCATGCTTAGTCAGAAAATTTAGGAAAGTAGTGAAAAATAGCCATCACTATTTTCCAGTACCCAAGGTCAAACTAACCAAAACCCAAAGAAATCTATCAAAAAAAAACATTAAATATTCACATTTGAGGATTAATGGATTCATTGTTCAGCTCTACACCGGACATACAAATGAAAAAAGATGGAATAATAAAGATGCAATACCAGTGACAGTCCAGAAACAATACTGAATTATCACCCAGCTCCGCAGTTTCTGTATTCTTAAGTCATTAGTCATCCTTGATGAGGCAAGAACAAATATAAATTTTGGGGAAAAGAAATGCTTTTCTGCACACAGCCATGCTGTGTATGCAGCTGTCCATATTTTCTCTAATTTGGCCAAAATCTGCTCAGTTGTAAGCAGATTTAGTCTGTTTTGTTTATTAAGAAACATGTGGCTTCAATTACTGACAAGAGCTTAAAAAAGGTAACCTAACATTAATCTGTTTGGAATCTGTCCTCCAGTATGTCCTCACTGCAACAGCTGTTACAGCCTGTTCTTTCCCAATTGTTCCAGAGACATTAATATACCCCAAAAAATGATACGAAAATGTTTGGTAAGCTGTCACTTGCACCTCCATATTTTTTATAGCATTTTACGGGAGGTGTGTGATTATTTACAGTTCCAATTACTGGGCCCATTTGAAGCCTACATGATTTGCTCTTAAAAATCCTGTAGATAAAAGACAGCCCCATCAGTTTAATACGATGTCATTAACTGTAAAGCTGCACCAAATCACAAAAAAATGTCATCCCATTAGAGTGTGGATTAATCCTTGGTGTATCCGTATTCACTGTACCTTTGAAAATGGGATGTTTTTATGTTTTGTGGCAAGGTATGCATGCATTTGGAGAGAGCATGTGACAAAGTAATGTTTCTAAAAAGCACAGGTTGTATTTCTACCACACACGCAGGCTATAAAAACAGTGGTCAGTCGTTGGAGAATGTGCCTAATACGAAAGAGGGAATTTGTCACATCTTTATTTTAAGGGAGCTGAATTTTCACACTAATTCCCAATGTTCTAGGATGTGTAAGGGATGGCTTAACACCATGCACCATCCTTGGTTTCCATGACGACTGTGATCCCTGTATGATAATCGGATTCCCACTATAGCTGTGAAAACACTCATTCCTTCCTGATCCAAGAAAATTATAACATGAAAACGCAGTAAGGAATTTGACTGTGTGACGATAAACAGCCGGGTGAAGAAATGCTTTGTAGCCTGAGCCAGCCGGCAGGGTCGGACCTCGATGAGTCTATTCATAACTACGGCAGCAAGGTAGACCACAAAAGCTGTAGCATAATGGAAGGGGAGCTAAGCCATTTACTAAACAGGAATGATGGAGGAGGTATTAGCAGCCGTGCCGAACAATCCATTTTGTTTTTAACATGTGGACTTTGGTATTAGAGGAAGAGGAGCAAGAGTAAAAAAGAGCATTATTATATGCCTTTCACATTGTGGAGGAAAAAGAGGCACACAAAGCCATTTGTGGTTTTGTGTGGTTTTATTTGGAAAGCATGTATTTCTGTAATTCACAGATCGCCAATTTTCTTTCTTCTTTTTCTTTCCTGTTATTTAAGTGGTTGAAAGTTCTGTTGAGATACACCTGTTGATTGGTTCAGTTGTTTTGAAGCAAGGAAAATAATGATACATGGTAGACTTTCAGTTCAGGTGCAGTTTGTGTACACGCTGACTTTTCACACACAAAAAAAACAGGAGCTGTAAACATGAGGTCATACAGACTGACGAGTAACTCATCGGGTTTGGGATTGGGAAATTAAATTCTATAGACTAACTACCTAAAATTCATGCACTTTGTTGCTTATTATTTGTAATAATATGTTCTGTGGACTCAAAGAGGTCAGGAAAATAACGAGCAGTTATGAGCATAATTAGTAGAGACTCCAACACAACCTAGTTTTTGAATAATTAAGACCATGTAGAAACAAGACGAGGAAGTGCTAAAATGCACAGACCTGGACGATAGCTCACTGCATCAATGTTCACTTTCTGATTGATCGGGGGGAATTCCTTCACTTATTTGTTACAAGATAATTAACATAAACATATACACTGCTAATACAGATCACTTTTTTAATAGCAGTTTAGCTTTTTAAGCAAAAATCCCATACCTACTATTACCAAATCCTGGGGTTGGTCTGTTTTACTTTCACACCACAAACAAATCACTTTGGAATCTCATGTTTTTAGGCGGATTGAAAGCTTTTGACAGCCTGAACAAACCAAACTAAATGGGCAAACGCACCAGAGTTCTTTTTGAAGCAAACTAAAAAGGTTAGGTTTGAAAGCATCCTAGAATCTTTTTCAAGAAAGCCCTTGCAAAAACAAAAAAAAAAAAACGTTATGTTATGACAGTAAAACAATACAGACAATATAAACAGGACGAGAACACACTATACGGAGCATGGAGAAAATATGAGTTTTGCAGAAATTGTGAAGCACGTCGTTACCCAGAAGATCAATAACTGAACTGAATAGCAAACATGTACGTTCAATTCTGCGGTTTTAATTGCATCCTTTTTGCTTCCTGACACTGAGGAGTTTTTTTCTCATCACAGCTGAGAGGAAATGGTTGACTGCATAAATTCTCTTCTCTAGCACAGTCTTAGCTTTTCACATTTATCTCCAGCTCAGAGTATGACAACTATAGATCCCCTTCTCCTTTGCACAAGACAAATGACCTTATTACCACAGAGGACCATTCAAAATAGGATCATGTCAGGCATGGCAAAACACTTCTGAGGAAATACAGACCTGCTCTGTGAGCTGCGCATTGTTTCTTAGGGAACCATCAAAAGCACATTTTACAGAGCAAACACGTTTTTAGAGCCTGTCTGGGCTTTCAAGACACATCAAGAGGCTCATACAGAACCACTGGTGGACTAAGCAGCAGTGTCAGTTTCTGTATAATTTAATACGGACCAGGCATTTGTAAAAGAGCACCTTCTACTGAGGCTGATTCGCTGCTGAGGCCACATTTGTTTCACCATAATGAAGTTTTTCTGTGTACTGACGGAGATATGCCTGGAGGGAAGCACTCTCTCTGATTTACTGTGTTAGTGTTTGTGTGTGTGTGTGTGTGTTTGTCTATATGGACTTTCCCCCCATGTGTTGTCATAGCACTAAGGGGGCAGGAGAGATAGGACAGGCACACACTGTTCTCCCTTGTGGGAAATTAGTGTCCGCATGCATAATTACAGTAGAGGATAGGATGGCCAGGATTCATTTTCCGCAGCTACGTACATAAAGCCCCGAAGCCCACTACATTATCTACAGATCACTATAACTTGGCGTTATAAATAATTCATGTTTGCAGCTGCGTGTGAGCGAGAATGTTTGATGCTGTGAAACGGTACAAGGATCCAAACTGTTTGATACCAGGTGAGGCCACCGCGTTCGTTTAACAATCAGTTTCAAGCAATTTAAGGGGGAGTTGGCATCACATTGACCTCGCTTGTTCTAAAGGTCGCAACCGTTATAGTCCTTTTTAAAAAGTGGAGCTCATTGATTTGGGTCTGGACGGATCTGTTGAGAGCAATACAGGCTAATGAGCCCAACATGCTTTAGTGTCCAATCAGAAACCACCAAGCCTGATTCATAATGGCAGACCTTAATAGCATGACTGATAGGCTAATAGACCAATCATATTTGTGTCAGTCATCCAAAATAGGCTTGCTCTTTACAGTGGATTCAATTGATTTGCATAAAGATCAGTTTGCACACAGTTGCTCTATTGTTGTAAACTGGATCAGTGCATTGTCTTCCTTAAAAAAAATCATATCATGTTTATTCATGATAGAGAAAAACACAGCCACAAGATGATAAACAAGAAACCTATTTCTGACACACAAATTCTGTAAACTAGATAAGTTTACCTCTTCAGGCCTCTAAAAATATTCAAATAAAACAACCCAAGAAGGTAAAAAATAACTTTTTGCTCACAGCTCATTGACACAACCCACACATATAACCCACATGTTCTTCATTTTAAAGTCACAAATCAAAAAGGTTGGAAAAACCTGCCCTGGATTCATAGTGTTTCATATCCGACATTTTTTTTTTTAACAGGCAAACACTTACCGTGGGAAGTGTTTTCTCGCCGTTATCTTCAGAAGCTTCCATATCATTTCTTTTGAAGATCACATCAAGGAGGAGCCACACACCTTTCCTGTAAAATAGGTGTTCATTCATCACTCAAAGTCCTCTTATCGCTTTACTCAGGAAGCTTCTGTCTTTCTCCTGAGCGCTAGCAGAGACTATGTTCGTCAGCCACTCAGCCTACTTTTCACCATAGAGAGCATGTTTGCTGTCACCATAAAACACACCACTGTCAGCCCGCTGAACTAGAGGTATTAGCTGCTAATGGCCAGCAACCCAGGTAGCGTTGTTAGCCCCCATACTAGTTTAAGTCCACAGAGCTTACCATACCTGCCCAACCCCAATAAGACTTACTTCCTGCCTGCCTTCCTTAAGCTAACTACACAAAGCTTATTTAATATGAGTGATGGCAACGCTTCACTAACGTTATCAGGGGGCAAGGCTTATGAGAGAAATAACCTTCAAAACATATACATAAACGTCCTTGTGTTTTCACCTTCTCTTTCATATGACAGATTTAGCCTAGTCGAACTTCTTCTCATCTGAGTGACTCTTCAGATCATTCCTCCTGTCTTTTGCCCCTCAGGTGAGCCACGCTTTCTCTCTCGATGTTTATGCAGGTTGTCAACACCTGACAGTGGACGAAGTCAGGCTGACAGTTGGTTTCCCTTCGCCTGATCAGTGTGGACTGTTGGCCCACAGCTGAAGGTCAGAACAGGCCCCCCTCGCGTGCAGACACACACACATACAGACACACACACACACACACACACACACACGCACATACACACCCTCATTCACAAGAAAACTCAGGCCAATTTAGGAGGAGATTTATGAAGGAACCAGCAGACATCTGGAGGATGCTGAGAGTAGCCCAATTAGACAGAAATTAGGGGAATTTGAGTTTGTATCAAACTTGGCGGCTGACTATAATATCT
The DNA here is from genome assembly GCF_004916995.1 of Morone saxatilis. Classification (NCBI taxonomy): domain Eukaryota; kingdom Metazoa; phylum Chordata; class Actinopteri; family Moronidae; genus Morone; species Morone saxatilis. The sequence goes on along the minus strand of NW_023339652.1, from coordinate 4,440,519 downwards.
GAAGATGAAAGCTTTTGCTGAAGAAATTTCTGCTTATATAATCCAGATTATCTCATATGTGTTAATTAAATAACATTTTTTGAGTAGAATAGTTATTAAGTATTACACACAAAGATCAGATTCAGTTTAATAGGGCCTTTTTCACTATTGAATTCCCATTTTTCATTGACTCCTGCTCTGTCTACTGCGATTTGACATTAGTATCATGTCATAACAAAAAAAATAAAACCATGCCATCTACTCCTTTTAAAGATTATTTGTATTTATTCCAATGTCATTTCCCAGAACTCCAAGCTACTGCAGCCTGTTTATGTAAACCTGACATCAATGAGGCAAGAAGGAAATGATGAGCCCCAAGTCATGGCAGCGCCTTCACAAATTTTCACCCCGGCAAGTGGTGCACTCAAGTGCCACCAGACAAGCAAAGATTTTCTTTTGTGTTTTCAAAGCTCATGCAAGAGCTACACAAAATTGTTATCTGTGTCTTGGCTAAGCTCTTTAACAGAGACAAAGCGGTTGTCATTTTTCCTAACACCACCTAATTCCCTTAAATGTCACAGGAACACATTCAGCTGGTGCTGAATGGAGCAACAGTGTCAATCCTGGTGATGCTATTTCTGTATTGGGTATTCCCTTTTTAAAATGTATCCCTTGGCTTTGCTTCTGCATATTATTTCCCACATTCAGTTGCACAAGGTCACAAGTTTGCTGTTGTTTTACTTTGTCACTGTTTTCTGGTGGCAATCTAAACTATTACAGCACTGAGTCACAGAGCAGCAGTGCCTCAGGAGCAACGTCACCTCACAAGCTGCTTCTACTTCTACTGTCAAGAAATCAAGATATAATTTATGACATCGAAGTTTTTTAAGTATTTCTCACCCTCTTGCATCCATCAGAACTGTTTTGTGGATCGCCCGCAGTAGTGTCTTCTTACAGAAAAGTAATTTCTCAACAAGTGCAGATATTTCTACACACTCCCTCATGGGATAACTAACAGCTTGTTCAGTCAAGGGTTATCAGCTGCAGATGGCTGAAGACAATAAACATGATCAAACATGGGGGTGGGTATTTTGAAGCAGTATGTCTTAAGCCAAGTCATAGAGTGATGCAATGCCGCCCTTTTTGCAATATTTCTTTATTTTCTCTCCAGTTTATCTGTTAAGACTTTCATCATTTGCATTGTTTCATATAAAACAGGACTTATGATTGAACACCGTCATTCATAACCACGGAGACACCGATTCATTACCAACTTCAACAATCTAACTTGTGTAATGAGATGTGTGGGCTGCCCCTCAGTATTAATGGCTCCTATAAATCACCTATTTATCTGAGCTGCACTAAGCTCACAACTAATGCTGAGTATCAGCCTTTCTCTCTCCCTACAGTGAGCCACCTTCAAGATATCCTGTCCAGTAATCTTGATTAATTCTGTTTACCTCAGTGCAGTCATTATAGAGAATGGCCACTATAATTTTAGCAGACAACGTCTTGGAGTTGAGAGGCTGACCTCAATCCTGTGGTGCTCTTTCTCCTCAAGGTTACCGGATCTCAGGAAGTTATAACAACAAGATTTCACACATTTTCTGTGGTTTGTTTAATACATTTTCTCTCATACTGCAGTAAAAAAAATGGTTTCCATGTGCATCTAGGGAGATTATAGAGCATTTTAAAGATGATTACAGCAGTAAAGATGATATAGCATGTCTGAGGAACGAAGACAAATCACAGCAAATAACACTGCATGCTCTCTGACGCTGCATCTCCATTTGCCTAATGATCACGCAGGAGAGGGTCCCACTCCAACTACAACGCTGCCTGATTGTATGGTCCTCAGCGTTACCAGAGATAGCTTGTACCAGGCCGGTCTTACTTCACATCAGTTGAAACTCTTTTGTTCATAGATAATACCTCCAAGAGAGCATTTATTTTTATAGAATCATTTTGCTGCTGAGCCCCCTCATTACCTTATCCACTTGTACGTTGCAGATGGAAAGTGGGGGAAACAAATCAGTCCACTTATGTGCCATTTTGCGCGATTAGATAAAGGTCGTTTGACGTCTCTGATTAGGCATTATGACAGTTTCTCTGTTGTGGTTCACTGAGTGCAAAAGAAAAAGCTGGATGAACTGTGCTTTTATACTGCAGCTGCAATGCTTATAGTGTAATAATAAAATGAATTTTTTCTCGATATAGGAGGTGATCCATCTCCATAATCATGGCTAGTCGGAGCTGAATGTACTATCAGCAGCAATTTCATATATTCAATTTGTGCTAATCATGCTCGCTCCATTCCTATTTTCCACTTATGCCATTGAACTGAATGGGGATAAAACTGATAAAAGTGATATTGTCCTACATTGTAGAAT